>NW_006289713.1:6182917-6189945 GCF_000327345.1 Myotis davidii
CCCACCCCCGTGGTCCCTGCCCTGCCTGAAGATCTGAAAGTCAGGGCAAAGAGGCAGAGAAGCCTAAGTGGCCCTCTGGCCCTGCCTCGACTTCAAAGCCTGGCCAGCATGTTGTAAACGCAGGGCCCAGGAGTTGGCTCCTGGCCTCCTCACCTATCTCTGTCCCCCGCCCTTCACACCACCTTTTAACAGCATGCCATTAACCCTCCAACTCCTGAGAAAATAAATAAGTCGGGCAGATAACCTGTGCTTAATCCTCTATCACTAAACACTTTGAACAATTCTTAGGCATTACTGGAAAGAGTCATAAAATAGATTACTCCCATCAACAGACCCTCTGAACTGGATTTACCCTTTGTTCTTGGAGCCTTGGGTATTCTGTGAAGCTGTGGCACCCTGGCACCCACAAAGTTAGGGAAATAGCCTCCCTACACCCCATGTCCCCAAACGGAGCAACTGTAAAAAGCTTGCGCTACTTTTTATGTCTGCATCGGTCTGGTTCCCTTCTGGTTCCGCAGCAGTTGCTATCACTCTTTCTGATATCAGTGCGGCTGTTTCTAGAAGGAACTCTTGCCTCATTCCTCAACCCCACCCTGGTTCAATTTGCTGCTGCAGTCTGTATGAACTAGAGTCACGCCACCACAACGTGTTAGGCTTACAGCTAAAATGAGAGTACTTGATTTGTGAAATACAACTTGAGGAGCTTTGTGCTTAAAATTAGCTTGTTTGCTAACTCCCTGGCTTGTGTGGTGCATGTGTGCGCGTGTGCGCGTACACGCGTGTGTGCACAGGTGTGTGTGCACAGGTGTGTGTGAGAGAGAATGCCCGCCTCCGAGAAGCTAAGTGTCTGCACATCCCACCGACCAGGGCCTGGGACCCTCACCTCAGTGAGACGGATGTCTGCAGGGATCCGGTCTCCGATGGAGAGAGACACGATGTCCCCGGGAACCAGGTCACGCGCCAGCAGGTGCTGGAGCTTTCCTTCTCTTATGCTGCATTTGAGACAGTAAAAAGCCAAAGCATGCATGTTAACATCCCAGTTTTATGCACTTTGATAAATGTGAGCAAAGATGATGGAAACACAGTTTCCCTTTCAGGCATGGACAAACCTTTGCGGTGTTGCTATTTTTTAAAAACTATATTTTATTGATTTTTTACAGAGAGGAAGGGAGAGGGATAGAGAGTTAGAAACATTGATGAGAGAGAAACATCGACCAGCTGCCTCCTGCACACTCCCCACTGGGGATGTGCCCGCAACCCAGGTACATGCCCTTGACCGGAATCGAACCTGGGACCTTTCAGTCCGCAGGCCACACTCTATCCACTGAGCCAAACCGGTTAGGGCTGCTATTTCTTTTTAAACTCATGTATCCTAGGAGATGTTTGGGGAGCGTGTGTGGCTTCTGGGAGACCCTGGTCCTTGTCTGAAGTGTGGAGCTTCCCCTGTTTACCCACCTGGACACCAGGCTGGGCCACATGGCCTCCAGCGCCTGCAGCTCTAGGTCAGCGGTGCTAAAGCTTCCTTAATGGAGGCAGTAGCTTGTGTCCTCAGAGGAGACACCACCCGGGTGTGCAGAGCCCGTCTTGAGAACTCAGGGAAGGCAGAGCCTCATCAGAGCCCGGAGGAGCCTCTGAAGTGTCTGAGCAGCCCAGGCCCACCCTCCCACAGGGCCAGGGCCAGTGCTCAGGGCCATCCACCTCTAGACAATGGATGTGCTTCTGTGCACAGGTTGCAACTGCAATCCCACCACACACCGCCCTCCTGTGGCCTCCCAGATGGACTCCTGCCTCCCCGCTGGCTTCCTCAACTCATCCCACACACAGCAGAGAGCTCTTAGAGCACAAATCAAACCCTCCAGTGGCTCTCTGATGACCTTGCCATCAAACCCCAAAGCCCTGCTAAGGCCCTCTCCATCCAGACTCGTCTCCTCCTCACACCGGCCAGCCCCTGAACATACCCAGCTCTTTCTGGTCTCAAGGTCATTGGTGACCTTGAATGCTGGAGCATTCTCCTCCTCCTTGATAACAGAATTCAACCTTGTTCCGGTGTCTACCCTTCCCCCCACAACTGTGCGCTCCAGGGATGGGTCTTGACTGGCTGAGATCACCGGAGTGATCCCACCCCCTGCCCACGATTGGCTTAGGCACAGGCATGTTTTGTAACACTGGCCTTTGAGACATGAGTGGACATTCTGATGGGGCTCATGCACCTGTTCACACACACACACACACACACACACACACACACACACACACCCTCGTCTCCTGTTTGATCCTTCGTGTCTGTCTGGCTGTGATGCTGGAGCTGTTGCAGCCTCTAGGACCATGAGGGGAACCAGCCAGAGAACAGTCAACAAGCTGAGGATGGCAGAGTAAAGACACTAAGACGACCAGGTCCTTGGTGCCATCTTCAATTAATTAACCCCACTGCCCGCCCCCTCAGGCCCCTTGCCATGAGACAACACAGTTTCCTTGTGGTTTGTGCAGTTGAGTTTTCTGTTCCTTGTAGCCAAGAGCACCTATCAGATACACGGCGGCCGTTCCCTCAGCTCTTCCTAGGGCTGGCTCCTTATCTTTCTCGGGCCTCAAAGGTCGGATTGGGGGGCCTGGCCTCCAGCTACTTGAAGTTGTCCCCACTCCTCCACCAGCCACCACTGTACCTCTGTAGGGATTTTTGTTTGTTTGTTTTGGTTTGTGTGGGGCTTTGGGTGTTGAGGGGTCTTGTTGGCTCTAACGCACCTAATCATGTTCACCGTTACAACCCAGCACTATTTTTCCCAGCCCACAGTAGGTGCTCAATAAATATTTAACAGCTGCACAAAGGGTGGCGGTAATGCAGGAAGGGTCCGCATGGCAGGCGTTTCTCCCAATTTGTAAAACAGGCCTTGGAGACCCAGAGAGTGAGGCTGCATATCTGCGATGCTCTTTCAACTCTGCCAGGCTGCCTGCCACCGCTGCTCCTGAGAATAAAATGTCTTTGAGGAGCAAAACTTCTGAGGACATCAATAATGTATCTATTCACCTAAAAGGTCAAGACTTGATATTTAAACTTAATATCACATCAAACCACATCAATCATTTACGCTTCCCTTTGCTCACGGGATGAGGCCACACATCACACACCTGGATTTCTGACAGCCTTATCCATCCCCTCATTAAGCCCAGACGTCTTTACTGTCCCCAGTGACCCTTCTTGCATTGATTCATCCTCCCTCGTGCCTCCACATACCCTTTTTGTCTCTATTTCGTTATTCATTATTCTCTGCCTATGTTACACACACACACACACACACACACACACTCCTGATTCCTTGAGAGGTGGAACTCTATTTCTCAGGATCTTGCTATCTACCAGCCCTGTGGCTCAATGGTGCCATATACACTCAATATATGCTAAGGTTCTTTCCCCAGAATTATCCTTCAGAAAATAGGTACTGTATGCTGAAGTCCTTCCAAAATACCTCACTCAGGTCATGTAATACCTGCCTCTGTCACATTGTAAATCCTCAGTAACCGTATTTAACTGGACATGTACTGGACAGCACAGATTACAGGACATTCCAGAAAGTTCTACTGCACAACACTGTGCTACGCAGAAATGCCCATGAGGTATTGCCAGATATTTTTGTCTTTTCCTTTTTAAATATCGTTGGTAAGGGCCGCGCCATCACAAGCAGCAACGTGGAAATGCCTGGACAGAAGAGAGGCTGGTGGGCTGCTAACCAACTCCCTGGAATTCATTCCCATGTCGTCCCACCCTTCAACCCACGTCCTGGTGCCTTGGCTTGTGAAAGCCCCCCGCATCTGAGCCTCTTGAGTCCACCCTTTGAGAATCCAATGAAACCTCTGAACGCTCTCTTTTGGGAAAACGCCGTTTTGCACAGTGTGCGACGGGTTTCAGGGGCACCCTCTTCCTGAGGCCATTTCCATCGGTGGCCCCCAGGCCAGGCACCCTGACTAGATGCTAACGACAGACTGGAAGCCCAGAGAAGTCGAATGACACGCCCAAGGACTCAGGTAACCCACTGGCAGGACGACTGGCCCAGAACCCCAGTACAACATGGTTTCCCATGTCACCCTACAAGGGATACAAAGTGTGCCAGACTCACCAGCCCACTGGCTCCCCTGATGAACCAAAAAGTCCCAGGGGTCTCTCTGACTTACCAGTTACATTCGGGAGGTACCAGCTTGGTCAGCTCTTCCAGAGATTTCTCCGACCTGTACTCCTGGCAGGAAGCACATCAAACATGCTTTTCAAAGGTGGGGGTTCCACAGAGCTCCCGCCATGCCCGGTCACCCCAACGGGGGCCTCGGGAAATAAATACACACCTGGATGAAGGCGACAGTGACCACGATCAGCACGGCCTAAGGAGCAAACGGGAGGGGCGTTAGCACCGGCTGCACAGCGCGTGAGTCCAGGGAGTGAGGGGAGGTCATCGTCTTTCAAAATATATTTCTTTTTTTTTTTGCAAAGTAAGTGTACTGTGCAGAAATGTAGAAAAGAGATAAGCCAGGAAAGAGCAGCCAAATCACCCCAAGTCCTACCAGGAGAGGTTCACGTTGTGGGGTACCCTTTTAGATTTTTCTGCACAGACACACTTATCACACAGGGTCCTATAGTGTAGACATATTCTTTTACAAACTGCCTTTTCACTCAACAGCATCCTGTAAACACCACTCCACATCAGAAGGTGTGGCTCTAACCCCAGCCTTTTAAACTGAAGCAGCAGATTTCATGGTGTGGAATGAGTCCGTGTTTGTATTTTGGGAGTGCTTGACAGATAGAGAAAGCCGGAATGACATCCATCAAAAGGGGTTTGGCAGAAGCCAGACATGAGGTCACATATTGCGTGGTTACATTCGCATAAAATATCCAGGACTGGGGACTCCACAGAGACAGAAAGCAGACTGGTGATTGCTAGGGGCCGAGGAGGGGAGATGGAGGGAGACTATAATGGGTATGGGGTTCCCTTTGAGGGCAATGAAAATGTTTTAGAACTAGATAGAGATGGTGGTCATACAACATTGTGCATGTATGACATGTACTGCATTGTTCACTTTAAGATGGTTGGATTTTTATTATGTGACTTTTCACCTAAATTAAAAAAAAATTTTTAGGTGCTCAGTGGTTCTCTCTAGGTAACAGATTACAAACAATTACTCTTTTAAAAAAATATTTTTTTTATTGGCTTCAGAGAAGGAGGGAGAGGGAGGGAGAGATAGAAACGTCAATGATGAGAGAGAATCATTGATTGGCTGCCTCCTGCACGCTCCTTACTGGGGATCGAGCCCACAAGCTGGGCATGTGCCCTTGACCGGAATCAAACCCAGGACCCTTCAGTCCTCGGGCCGATGCTCTTTCCACGGAGCCAAACTGGCTACGGCTGCACACGCAGCCAGGATCGAGCAATTCCATCGGGTCATGGGAGAGGAACTCCTGGCCACAGTGTTCCGAACGCCAAGAACAGAAAGCACCTGGGCATCCACCAGCGGAGCGACGGCCACATAAACCCCGACACCCCCACGGGGGCAGAGAAGGACGTGGATTTGCTTCTCTTTCTTTCTGCCGCATTCTCTTTTTTTCTCTATAGCCGACCTCTGTTTTCCTTGCCCAGTAAGTAAGCAAACCCTGGCAAGCCCCTGGGCAGCGAGCGGGTCTGGGGGCTGGTGCTGCCCGGGCGCCGTGCACTCACCGCGGTGATACTGATGGCGTCCTCATAGTTCTTCGTGAGGATGCTCACCACGGCCGAGGCCAGCAGCAGCAGGATCAGCGGGTTCTTAAACTGAAAGATGAAAGCGGGGCGGGCGGGGGAGGTTCTTCGCTGGGCTTCTCACGGTGCAGCAGCGTGTGGCCCGGGTCCTTACCCAGAGCCAGGCTTCCACGCCAACAGCTGCAGTGGCCCAGGGCTGGGGGAGGAAGACCCCCGCCATCCAATGGTCCCCCTCCTGTCATGCCCCCACTGCACTTTCATTGACATCGGCTTCCGGGGGTCACACAGCAAACAGGCGAGAGAGCCAATGGGAAGCACAGCCCACGTGCCACCAGTGCTGTCCTGGCCGCGGATGATCAGACTCTGCCTGGCTCCTGGAGCCCCTTCTAAGCCCACATGGTCAGGGAGAGGCAGCGAGGGGCTTGTGGGAACCGCACTGTGCAGGGGAGCTGGTGATACACTGGACAAACAGCAACAATAAAAACCACCACCATTTACTGGGCACACAGACCTGTGATGACTCCTGCCTGATAAGGGAGCAACCAGAGGCTCTGAGAGAAACTGAATTTCCCCGGGATCCATTTAGGTCAGACTGACTCCTTACCCTGTACGCTTAACGGCTACGCCCCAATCAGGGCCAACTTATAGATACAGGACAACCTTTACTGAGCAACTCAGTATGTGCTAAGCTTCTTCTTATGGAAAACTCGGAACAGTGTTTATTAGTCCCATTTTCGAGATGGGGAAAATTGAGGCTCAAGGAAGGCCAAGAACTTGCTTAAAGTCACAAGGCTGGAAAGCGGGTCTGGAACCCTGAGAGTCTGACTCTAGTACACCTTCGCCTCATGCTTCCAGGGCGGCGTGTCTTGGGTCGTGCTCAGGTGGAATTCCTAACGGCGAGTCTCCTGAGTTGGAGCAGCAGGGCTGCCTTGTGAAGTGGTGAGTTCCCCGTTACTGGAGGAGACGGACAAGAGAAGCTCAACGTCTGGCACACGGCAGGTGCTCAGCGAGTGTAAAGAGTTACTCAGTGAGTGCAGATGGGCTTTCTGTACTCAGCAAGGGGGTGGGGGTGGAACAGGGCCTCAGGTGGGGATTAGGGTTAGGAGAGGCAGGTGTCAGGGATGGGAGAAGGGGTGCAAAAGGAACTGCTTTCCAGGATTCCCACCGATGGACCAGGGACAGACAAGGCTGAGATGAATAAACATTCCCACTCTTAGAAAGTGAAGAGATTTTATTTCTGGAAAGGCCCTGGCTGGAGGCTGGAGAACACTTGGTATGAGGTTGACAGAGCAGAGACAGGAAAGAGGGTGGCTGGGG
>NW_006289713.1:6189974-6215110 GCF_000327345.1 Myotis davidii
AACTACGGGGGGGGGGCGGGGGGTGTCCTAGTGGAAGGGGCAGGCAGGGCAGAACTGAGCAGGCCCGACTGTAGGAGGAAAATGTGCCCCACAGCCAGTGTGTCTGCCTCCTTCCCTGAACCCCAACTTCCAGGAACCTCCACTACCTCCTTCCAACACCGGGGTTCCAGGAAGCTTCTGGGCAGCCAGAAGACCATTTTGCTGCCAACATGCATCAGTGAATGGCATCCCAGTGCCCTGAGAACCAACCAATGAGCGGGGTGGGGACTGGAGGAGAGTGTGAGGATGCTGCAAAGAGCGCTCTGATTGGTCCCTGAACCAACCAATCAAGAAAGCTTTAAATGCTGAGCCAATAGAACAACAGCTGAAGCCTGGATGGGGTTGGGGCGGGGATTGGGGTTAGGAGAGGCAGGTGTCAGGGCTGGGAGAAGGGGTGCAAAAGGCCAGGGAGAAGAAACTAAGGCAGCCTGAATGCCTTCCGGTATCTGGGAAAATCTGCCTGCTAACTGGGGCTTTCTGAGCTGGCACCGGGTGGGCAGTGGGGATCTTAACTTCTAAACTGGAACTTGCAGCCATATCCATTTCCAATTTTCCTTTCCTCTTCCCAGTGGTTTCCAGGCATTTGATTTGTGCGCCCTCCATTCAGCACCCTGCCTGCACCAACGGCAGCAGTTAAGGGGGCAGGGGCCCTGCAGCTAGGTGCCTGGCTCACGGGCCAGCATTGCACTTGCTGCTGAATGACTTTAGGCTCCAATTGCCAGATACACAATAGGGCACCCAGTAAGATCGGAATTTCAGATAAACAAAAAACTTTTTTTTTTTTGTAGATGTAGGTCCCATGCACCATTTGGGATCTACTTATACTAAAATACTGTTCTTGTTCCTCTGTCTAAAATTCAAATTTAACAGGACATTCTGTGTCTCTATTTGCTAAATCTGGCACCCTTACACAATCTGGAGATATCTCTGTTTCTTTGTATTCACCCTCCTCATCTCAAAATGGAGATTAGGAGGAAGATAAAGTAAGTAAATGTTTACTCACTCAGCTAGCATGGTGCCCGGCAGGTGGAAAACCCTCTGTGAATGTAGCAACTGCTGCTCCTGATCATGGCTGCCTGGGGACTTAGTGAAGCCTCGTGGCTGTCCCTCCTGCTGGCTGAGAGCAGCCTGAGTGCAGGAGAGCCTTCTTTATTTTTGTCGTGCAGATGCCCCACACCCTGGGACTGGTCCAAGGACACCCTCACTGAATATTTAAAGAAAGATTGTCCAGCCAGTGTGGCTTAGTGGTTGAGCATTGACCTATGAACCAGCACATGCCCAGGTTTCGGGCTCAATCCCCAGTGGGAGGCATGCAGGAGGCAACTGATAGATGTCTCTCTCATCAATATTTCTCTCCATCCCTCCCCCTTCCTCTTTCTCTAAAATCAATAAAAAAACTATTTTAAAATATGTTTTTAAAAAAGAAAGACTGCCCGCCCTCCCCATTAGACATACAGGGAATGACACCTCCGGTCCTACCTGATCGAGGTATTTCTTCCACACAGGTTCAGTGTTGTCAGCGATGAACTCGTTCCAGCCGTGGACCAGCCTGCGCTGGGTCACCGAGAACTCTGACAGCCCGTTCTGTAAGTCCACCTGGAGGGAGACGGTCAAGCCCACGCTCACTGGTGGGCCAGTTAGTGCCGAGGAGCCCACGCCACAGAGTCCCCACTCTGCACCCAGCCACTTGCACCACCAAAGACCACAAGCACATAAGGCCAGAGAGAGAAGGAAACGCACAGCCCGATTCTTTTTCAATCAGACGGCACTCCTGCCCTACGATGACCGCGGAAAGCAACATCTCTCGGCCTAAATTTGTCACAGGGAAATGCAGACACACATTTTCTTTTTGGAAAAAAAAAAGTCCTTGGAAAATGGTACAGCCACTGTAACAAAACAATATGGAGCTTCCTCAAAATATCAAAATAGAATACCACATGATCCAGCAATTTCACTTCTGGGTTGTGGATATACCAAAAGAGTTGGAAGAGGATCCTGAAGAGATATTTGTGATGTGTGTTCATAGCAGCATTGTTGTCAATAGCCAAAAGGCGGAAGCAGCAGAAAGGGAGAGACTGTCCAATGGGTGCAGAGTGTGCAAGGTGGATGAGCGCTGGAGATGGGTTGCACAGCAATGTGAATGTGCTCATCACCACCGAGCTGGACACTTGCAAGTTCTTATGATGGGAAGGTTTATGTTGTGCTCTCACCACCGTTAAAAATAAAGTAAAGTAACAGAAAGAAGGCCTGCCCCTAGACACAATACTAGCTAAAGTTATTGTACCGTGCACGCATTGTGCCAGGCACAGCTTCAAGCTCTTTACACAAACTAACATTAAAATAGTTCACTTGAGTTGGTAATTGCATAAGGAAATGGCACTGTTCTGGCTGCAGCAAGGGTACCCTTGTTTTTAAAAAGTTGACAAGACAGCTCTCCCAGGTGGTAGAGGTGGCAGGGAACATTGAATTGATTTCTGTATTCCTTTCAGGAAAGAAAATCAAGCTCACTTTCCAGGTGGTGTAAAAAGTCTAGGCAAAGAAAAAAAATATTTCCTTCCTCTCTCCAAATACTAACCAGCAGGACTTGAATTTAAACAGACTTTTGAATTCTTCTCCAGGAAAGCCTGGCATGAAACACAGACATCCAACTTCCCTGAAATTGTGGCCCGTGCCCTTTACTAGTTATGTCTTTTGTTTGTTTCTTTCTTTGTTTTTACCAAGTGTGGTGGGCTATGAGTGAACACACAAACACAACATTATGTTTGCTCAGTTTTCTAGATAAAGAAAATTAAACACATGAAGCAAGCACGTCCTTCAGAAGAGTTTTATAGAGTGGGGTGCTCCCTTCCCTTCCCTCCCCTCTCCTCCCCTCCCCTCCCCTTTCTTTTCTTTTTTTAGTTTTGCACTGGCCAGGAATTCAAATTCACTTGAGAAACTTGTAAGAATTTGGTTTCTGGAATTGGCAACATCATAGATGATAAAAGATGAAGGGTGAGAAGAGGAGGTGGTTAAGAACTTGAGCTTTGGCCCCAGCCGATTTGGCTCAGCAGATAGAGTACTGGCCTGCGGGCTGAAGGGTCCCGGGTTCGATTCCGGTCAAGGGCATATGCCCGGGTTGCAGGCTCGTTTCCCAGTAGGGGGCCAGGAGGCAGCCAATCAATGATTCTCTCTCATCATTGATGTCTCTATCTCTCTCTCCCTCTCCCCTCCTTTCTGAAATCAATAAATATTTTTTTTAAAAAGAATTTGATGTCAAAACACCTGGATTCACCACTGGCTGTGCTACTGTATAGCTGTGTGTGTTATGACTTCTCTATGTCTGATCCAGAGAAACAAGTAATTGAGCCTCTGGGAGAGGGGGGTGCCAGTCCTCTGCTAAGGGCCTCACAGGAAATCAGAACAGTTCAACTTAGAGGGAGGGAGGGAGAAGGAGAGGGAGGGAAAGACCTACATAGATGTAAGAGAGAAACATTGATGGGTTTCTCCCACATGTGCACTAACTAGGAATCGAACCAGAAACTTAGGTATGTGCCCTAAGGAACTGAACCCGAAACCCTGCGGTGCACGGGATGACGCTCCAACCAGCTGAGCCACCCGGCCAGGGCAATAGCATTCTTTAAACAATGATAACAAAAGTGTCAGCACAGAATTCTAAAGCAGCTTTCAGGACACTGTGTTCCTTTCTGCTTCATCTAAAACCTTTCCCACAACTGGCATCAAGTGCAAATCCAATTCTTACGTAAAGTGCTTCGGCCAAATCCTCTCTGCGGCATTTGCTCGCCTCCTTGGGTGGCAGGGCTGCCACCGTCTTCTCCTTCTCGATGGCTTTCAACTCACATTGTTCATCAAACTGTGAACAAAACAGATGGCTGTTAAGCAAGTTGAGGTTTTATGTTTATGCGCGTCTTTTGTTTGTTTTCGTTAATCCTCACCCGATGATATTTTTCCATTGACTTTTAGAGAGAGTGGGAGAGAGGGAAAGACAGGGAGAAACTTCGAAGTAAGAGAAATACATCGACTGGTTGCCTCCTGCACGCGCCCTGATCAGGGTCTGGGCCAGGGAAGAGTTCCCAACCGAGGTCCGTAGGCCGGCGCTCTATCCACTGAGCCAAACCGGCTAGGGCCTGATGCGTGTTTGGCTCAGTGGATAGAGCGTCGGCCTGCGGACTCAAGGGTCCCAGGTTTGATTCTGGTCAAGGGCATGTACCTTGGTTGCGGGCACATCCCCAGTAGGGGGTGTGCAGGAGGCAGCTGATCGATGTTTCTCTCTCATCGATGTTTCTAACTCTCTATCCCTCTCCCTTCCTCTCTGTAAAAAAATCAATAAAATAAAGTCTGACATAAATTAGAAAGTGGGCGGATCTTCACTGCACAGATCAAAGTGTCACAGACTGAGTCATATAACCAGCCTCCTAACCACGAAACGGACAAGCCGGCCCCAGGAGCTCCTGCAGGCAACCTGACTCCTTAGAGGGGAATGGCCGTCATGGTCTTGCCACCATAGATTAATGTTCCTGGGGTTTGAAGTTGATATAAATGGTTACGTGTAACACATACTCTCTCCCATCTGGTTCCCTTCTATTCAGTGTTGTTAGTGAGAGTCACCAAGGCCGTCGCATGCAGCAATGGTTTGCTAATTCTCATGGTTGTATAATATTCCACTGAGTAACCATAGCAGCCCCCCTCCTCATCCATGGTTTCAGTTACCCACAGTCAACTGTGGTCCGAAAACACTAAATAGGGAAGTCCAGAAATAAAAAAATGTACAAGCTTCAAACTGCTCTCTGTTCCGAGTAGTGTGATGAAATCTTGCCCCCACCTACTCCATCCCGCCTGAGGTGTGAATCATCCCTTTGTCCGTGTACCCACGCTGTGTACGCTCCTCATCTCAGTCACAGCTGTCTTGGTTATCTGATGCACTGTCACTGTATGGCAGTGCTGTATTCAAGTAACCTTTATTTACTTGGGAATGGCCCCAATGCACAAGAGTCGTGACGCTGGCAACTCAGATATGCAATAAAAATTAAAACAAAAATAAAAAGTCAGGCCGGTGTGGCTCAGCGGTTGAGCGTCAACCTATGAACCAGGAGGTCATGGTTCAATTCCCGGTCGGGACATATGCCCAGGTTGTGGGCTCGATCCCCAGTGTGGGGGTGTCCAGGAGGCAGCCAATCAATGATGTTCTCTCATCATTGATGTTTCTATTTCTCTCTCCATCTCCCTTCCACTCTGAAATCAGTAAAAATATATATTTTTAAAAAGTCATAAAGCGCTTTCTTTAAGTGAAAGGGTATATATGTACAGAACAAAACCCCATAGTATGTATAGGGCTCAGTACTGTCTGAGGTTTCAGGCATCCACCGAGGGTCTTGGAACATATGCCCAGCAGATAAGGGGGACCACTGTACACCACGATGTATTCATTTGTTCTGCTGTTGTTGGACATTCGGGTTGTTTCCGGTTGTTGGCTAATACTGACACATCTGTTTTTAAAGCAACCTTATTTAATAGAATCGGAACTCACAAGGCTGACAGAGCAGGGCAACAGTTTACATAGTTGGAGCCCTGAACCTTGAACTCCTGGGATTCTCCATCAGCTTGCAGCATATTGTAGAGTGTCCCTGATGGAGACAGGGGTCTCACAGTCTCTGAACTAGCCCAAGAAAGGGGGAGCCCCGCTGAGCTCTGGGTGTCTGACAGGCCTGGGAAGAAGCATAGGAAACACCTGGAGAGCCCGGGAGGACATAACACAGAAAACATCTCAGAATCCAGAAAACATGCAGTGCTTTTGCAGAATTATTCTGAGAATTCCTATGCCCAGGACACGATAACAATCTGTTCCTTTTCTACCAGGTTGTTGGGCCTGGGAAGGAGGAAGGGCTCACCTCTCCCCTCTTCCTGCAGCCAGAGCAGAGGCCGCAAAGTCCTCTCTTCCTTCTCACCAGCCCGCGCCCCCCCCTCCGCCCTCCCGACAGCTCCCACATGCCTGACTCGCTTAGAAATGTTCTACTAACCACCTCTGTCCCCGGGGTGCTGCCCGCCTAGGCAGGGGCCAGGAAGCACGCAGAGATGGCACAGGCCACTCAGCAGGCTCCTCCGCCGGCGTGAGCTTTCCTTAGGCCGCCGTCACGGTTGCTGTATGAGACTCACTAAGAAAACTGTGCCCCTCAACATGACACAGAATGCTGCTTCTGTCCTCACGTACCAGGTGAAGGGCTCCATTCTCACTCACACCACAGACAGGGGCGTGCTCCCCTAAAGGACCTGCTCCCCCGGCTGGGCTTGGTCTTGCCATTTCTTTGCGGCATGACCATACCTGATTCACTTCTTGTTCAGCATCCTGCGTGACCCTGGAAATGTAAATCCAGGCCTCTCTCTCCCTCCCCCCACCTCTCTGCCCTCCTCTCTCACACACACACCATGCCTGAAACACGTGGGGAGATTCCAGTTGCTCTGAGGAGGAAAACCCAGCAGCCTTCAGTGGGCTTCAGCAGGCCCCACATGCCCACCCCCCATGTTCGCCCACAAGCCTGGTACGTTTGGGCAGCAGCACACCAGCTCACAGCCTTCTTCCGGGGCCCCTGAGACACATACTGTCCATGGAGGAGCCCTGTGCCCCCCAGGAAGGGGCCTTGCTAGTGGCCCTAAAGGAGTCCCATGCACATTCCGTGGCCACCACACCAGACTCTAAGGCAGGATTCTCAGCTAGGGGCGGTTTGCCCCCAGGAGACTTGGGGCAACATCTGGAGGCACGTCTGGTTATCATAACTGGGGGGCGAGGGTGCTGCTGCGTCTGGTGGGTAGAGGCACACATGCTTCCAAGCACCCCCCAAAGCACAGGACAGCCCTCCCCCTCCCCCCTGCCAATGATCTGGAACAAAAAGGTCAGCAGTACTGAGGGTGAGACACTGCTTGGAGATAGATGGATTATTCTGTCTTGACATCTTCCCAGATCAGATCAGTCAACCTGCTCTACCCTCAGCATCCTGACTTCTTTGTGATGCCACCGACACAGTCACCAGCGAGTGGCCGTCATTAAACACCTTTATCCGCTCACAATGCAGCCACTCCAGAAGGCGGGACCAATGTCTGGTACCCCGGGCTGCTCCCCAAGCATCTGTCAATCAGAGCTCAGGACACCACTGGAAATGTGCATGCAGTTATTTCTGCTGGCCGTGTGGAACGAATACAGGCTCTCAGCCACAAGCCTCAGTTTACCCAACTGTCATTTCCTCATCTGCCAAATGGGGTCGATGATGTCTTCCTGGTCATGCTTTCGCAGAATCAAGCAAGTGCATACATATCAATGGCTTAATGCAGCCCAGACCCACTGGGAGCTCCCGGTAAATGCCGGCTCAGGACGCCCTGTGGGGACCAGGCCTCAGCACTTGGCTGGAAACACGGTGATGGTGACATTGCTTGGGTGGCTCAGCTACGTTTAGGAAACTCAAGAACAGGAAGGAGCAGAGTGCAACAAAAGGAGCACAGAGGTTGGAATGGCACAGACCAGGTTCAAATCCTGCTCTGTTACTGACCCGCCCGGTAGGGATGAAACCAATTCATAGAGACAGGAAGGAGAATGGTGGCTGCCAGGGGCTGGGGAGGGGAAGGGCAGGAATATTTAATGGGGACAGGGTTTCAGTCAGGGACAATGAAAACGTTCTGGATGCCAACAGTGGTGATAGTTGTTCAACAATGCGAATGTACTTAATGCTGCTGAACTGTACATTTAAAAATGGTTAAGCCCAGCCGGCCTGGCGCAGTGGTTGAGTGTTGACCTATGAACCAGGAGGTCAGGGTTCAATTCCTGGCCGGGGCACATACCTGGGTTGTGGGCTCGATCCCCAGTGTGGGACGTGCAGGAGGAGACTAATCAATGATGCTTTCTCATCATTGATGTTCTATTTCTCTCTCCCTCTCCTTTCCTCTCTGAAATCAATATTTTAAAAATAGGTATATTTTTAAATGGTTAAGATAGTAAATGTTATATATATTTTACCATAATAAAAAAATATCCAGAAAATCAACAAAACAACTCCCCTGCCTTTGTGGGTCAAGGTTAGCAGGAGTCACCCTAGCCGGTGCTGCTCAATGATTGGAGCATTGGCCTGCAAACCAAGGGGCTCAGGTTTGATTTCTGGTCAAGGGTATGTACCTGGGTTGCAGGTTTGATCCCCCCGCCCCAAGGAGTGCATGGGGGAGGCAACCAACTCTGGCATCCAAGTTTCTCTCTCTCTCTGCTCCCTCCCTCCCTTCCTTCCTTCCTCTCTCCCCCTCCAACCCTCCCTTCCATTCTCTCTAAAAATCAATGGGAAAATTATACTTGGGTGAGGACTAACAAAAAGGCTAGCGGGAGTGCACACCCTTTCCCAGGAATTGGTGGGCTCTGACTGGTGCAGGGCAGGGCTGCCCAAGCTTTGGGAGCCAGCCAAGTGGCTGGAAGAGGCCTGTGGGGTTAAGGGGGAGGGGCAGGGACAGGCAGCCTGGAGAGGAGGTCTGGCTGAGGACACGCCTGCCTACCATGGGGGCAGAGTCTGAGACCAAGTGGGAGGGCCCCTGGCCTCCAAAGTAAAAGCCATCTACACACTCCCAGGTATGTGACCACAGAACTGAAAGCAGGGACTCACATAAATGCATGTTAATGGGTGATCCCAGCAGCACCATCCACAAAGCTAGTGCCCAACCATGAGTGGTGGACAAACACCATGTGCTCCAGCCACACAGCAGAACATTATTCAGCCGCAAAAAGGACTGGGGTGCTGATACCTGCTATGCTGTGGGTTGAATTGTTTCCCCTCAAAAAAACATATTGTGAAGTCCTGACCCCAGGGGAGGGGGGTGGGAGTGACTGCTAATGGGGTGAGGTTTCCTTTAGGGGTGACACAAATGTTCTGGAACCCTCTTTCCAGGTTCCACTAGAAGTAGTGGTCTCACAGTGCTGTGAATGTCCTAGATGCCACTGAATTGTTCACTTTAAGATGGTTAATTTTATGTTATGTGAATTTCACCTCAATAAAATAAAAAAAGATGAAGCCATTATAGGTCACAGATAGGAACTCCCTCCACAATCTTGAACCCCTGGAGGTCTCAGACCTCCGCCCTGCCCTGCCACCCCCTCTCCCCGCCCTGCCACCCCCTCCGCCTTTCATCTCCTCTGTCCCCACTCTCTCCCAGAAGCATTTCAATATTCTTTCAGGTTTTCCACCTGAATCAGAGCCTCCTGCCTGGGCTCACAATGGAGACATCCACACTTCCTCCTCGCATTTGCCACAATCAAGCTCGGTAACAAAGTCATCCACACTCGCTATCTCCAATTTTTCACCTCCCATCCACTTCTCAACCCATTTGGGGGTCTCCCAGGTCCCTCCTGGGGTCCGAGGCTGCTAGGATGTGGCCCGGGACCTGAAACGTCACCCGTGAAGGCTCACTATGTCTCGTTCTCAGAGAGCAGAGTCCTTGGGCCTGGGACTGAGCACGTGGCCTCGGGCCCCTGCCCGCAATGGGGTGACTTCTGCACAGGGTGCTCACGTGTGGCCTTCTCGCTCCCTTAGGGCACATGCTTTGTAGGCGTCTGTCCGGCTTGTGTCACGACATGCTCCATTGGTAACGAGTGGCACGTCCTGATGGAGGTCAGGCGCCCTGTGGGGCACCCCTGACGCTCGCTTCCTGTCAAACCTGAGTCAGGGGGAGCCCCCCTCCCTTCTCCTTTGTGTCTCCTTTTTTTTTTAAAGTTCTTTTTTATTAAGGTGAGAGCCACCTAGCATAAAATTAACCATTTTAGAGAGTTCAGTGACATTTAGCACATTCCCAATGTTGTCCAACCACCACCTCTATCTAGTTCTGAGACATTTCCATCACCCCAAAAGGAGACCGCATCCCATTATCAGTCACCCCCCATTCTCTCTCCCCTCCCCACCCCCCACCTCCAGCTCCCGGCAACCACCCCTCCGCTGTCTGTCTCTATGGACCGACCTACTCTGCATATTTCGTACAAATGGAATCACACAGCACGTGACCTTTTGTGCTTGCTTTGTGACCCCCAAAGTATTGTTTGCCCACAGCAAACAGACCCACGCTGGCAGCCCAGGGCAGGCGATGGTGAGAGGGGCCTCCCTGAGCCCCGAGGAAATAGTCTGGAACGAGGATGTCTTAGAGTGTTTCCCCAAGCTGACAGCTCAGCGCCAATATTTAACCGAGCGGAGGCTTCCGGAGGGAACCGCACAGGGCAAACAGGACATTGCTGAGAGACAGCTGGCTGAGAGAGCGCGCACGTGGCACCTGGGGGCGGGCCAGCCTCCTGAGCCAGAACTGGGCTCTCTCTGCCCTTCCTCCGGGCTCAGAGTCAGTTCATTTCAAGCACTGACTGGCTTAGACCCCAAGGATTGCTTCCCTGTTCAATGACTGATGCAAGCACTTATTTCTTCAACGTATTTGTCCAAATCCACCCGTTGGCTGCCTTAGTTTCCCCTCCAGATAGTGGGGGTTATAACAGCAGCGACTACAAAGTTGAGGAACCTCTGGGATCTTGTAAAAATATACCTGCCACGGCCTATCCTGATGGCTAGGTCAACAGAGTGGGGCCTGCTTTTCAGGATTCCTAAAAGCCCAGGTGATTCTAGTACGCAGCCAGAGCTACGCTGAGGTACCTGGCTGGAGATGCATTTAAAGACCAACCCTATAGAGTCCTGTTCTTAAGAGGCCACCACGTTGGAGGGCAGAAAAGCCCACGGCTCGCAGGCCAAACAACCAGGCGGGAAGTGCCTGGGCCCTGGAGAGGCGTGGGAGTCCAAGCAGGTGCCCCCAAGTCTTTCTAGAAGTTGGACCGTCAAGGGAAGGAGCTAGACAATACAGGCGTGTCCAACTAACAGGTTACAGCTAACAGGCCATGATGATGACAGGACAAAACAGCCAATCTGAGTTGTGTACCTGGGTGCCATTCTGCACGTGTGCACCTGAGTAACCCACCAGGATGCAGCCTGGAGCCTCTCCAGTTCCCAGAAGTTTCCCTCGTGCCCTTTTCACCCTGCGAAAGCTGACCAGCATTTGGACTTCTATCAACATGGATGTGTTCTGCCTGTTTTGGGACCCCACACACATAACATCACATCAGGTACTCTTATGTCTGGCTACTCTCAATCAATGTCATTTACTGAGATTCATCTGTGCTGTTCCATGAACGTGGTTTCACAGCTGGGATTCATTCTCTTTCATTGCTGTGTAGTATTTCAGGTATCCCACGGCATGGATGTGCCATAATTTATTTTACTACTAGAGGCCCGATGCACGCAATTCATGCAAGAGTAGGCCTTCCTTCCCCCGGCTGCCAGCACCGGCTTCCCTCTGGCCACTGGCAGGCACCTGGGACCAAGGCTTCCCTCACAGCCTCAGCTTCATCTGGAGGGTTGTCAGGAAGGATGTCAGGTCTAATTAGCATATTACGCTTTTATTATTATAGATTTGCATGTGATTGGGCACTTAGTCTAGTCTGGCCTATCATACACGACACTGCTACGAACAGTCTTTGAGCAGATATAAGCCCTCATTTCTCCTGGGCACATCCGCAGAAGTGGAACTGCTGGGCCACAGGTATCCACCCCGTGGGTTATAGTAGACACTGCCAACCAGTTTTCCCAGGAGTGGTACCAGTAGCAATAGGTTGGGAAGAAAAAGATGTACAATATTGTACCACATTAGCCGATGTAACACAAAAAGGAGAGTGCGTATTTGCTTGTTTATAAGGCACACCTCACACCAGGCTGGAAGACAGAGGCAGTGAGAGGCTCCTACTGGACACCCTTTGGTACCTTTTTGAATCCTGCACCACAGTCAGAATTGATGATACAAGGAGGGAAAACCCAGTCCTGACCAAGCATGGGGGCAGAGCCTGTGCAGGAGGGGGCTTCCTAGTACAGGAATGCTCAGAAAAGGAAAGACAGAGCAGGTGAGCAGATTAACTCAGGAAGGTGGGGGAAGAAGAGCCCTAGGCAGGGCATGGTGTGGGCAAAGCGGTGCACAGAGGAGCCAGGAGGAGGCCGGCTCTCTGTGGAGCACAGGAAACAGGAGGCGGGATCCTAGGCCAAGAGCATCACAAATGGACTCAAGAGGACCTGCTCAACACCTTTCAATGTCAGGGGGGAACGCCTAAATGTAGCAAGCCAGGGGGAGGGAGCAGCACGAGGCCCACATCTCACTAATCTCGGCTTTAATTCTAGTTCCCCCAGCTACCAGCTGTGGGACCTTCAGCAAGTCCCCGAACTTCTATGGAAGCATCCATCTTCTATAAAAACTGTGGTTTGAAATTTTAACCTGCTATTTTGGCTTCTGTAAACGCTTGCTAGCTTAAATGATAAGGAAAATAAGACTACGCCCATTCCAGAGAGGCCATAAACCATCCCCAGATCGAGTTATCAGTGCTGGCGCCAGGCCAGGCCTTTGGTTGAGGTCTCAAAGCCCCAGCACATAGGGCTCTTTAAGAACTTGGAAAAGGGACAGGAAAAACCCTTGTTTGGGAGACAAAGAACTGGAAAAAAGTATAAATAGGGAAAGCTTCCTCCATGTTGTTTGCCCAGCATTTGAAAGGCATTTTTCTCTGGGCCTGCACTTAATAATCATAATCATAATCATAAAGTGTAACTCCAGTTCTCTAAGCATTGCTTGGCTTTTCTCCGGTCTTCTGCAAACTATGAGCCTCAGTTTTCCCCTCTGTCAAATGGGAATAAGGTGATCCATAAGGAGGATTGCTGAGGCAGGGCTTCTCCAACTCTAGTCAAGATGGGTTCAGAGGTGTTTCCCGGTCCTTGAAATTATATCTAGGACCTGTGTGTGTGTGTGTGTGTGTGTGTGTGTGTGTGTGTGTGTGTAATGGTGGTGTGGCCCCAGCAGCAAAGAGCTACAATAGGATGAAATTTGACATCCAGAGCACATATCTTGTTTACAGGCCGTCAGTGCAGTCAAGGCCCAAGTGAGGAGGTGGCCAAGCTAGGTGGTGGCCAGTTCGACCCCGAGCCAACAATTGGTTGGCAAGGTGAGGAGACTTCTTATATTCAGGGAGGTTGTGCAATAAGTAAATATACTAAGGATAATGGGAGCTGCCCTTCTCACCGTTGGTGAAGGGAGTTACACACACAGAGAGCTGGCACTGACCCTGCGGAATTGATTGATTGAAATCTATGGTTTCTCTCTCTCTCTCTCTCACACACACACACACACACACACACACACAGACACACACCCTCCTCTGAGAGGGCCTAGAAGCAGTGACACCCACCAGCATGCGCACACCTCGCCCCAGATCTGGTTCTCCATGCCACTCTTCCAGTAAAAAGAGCCGAGAATCCTAGGAGAATTGGCTGATCCAGGGCTGGGGCAGGGAAGGTACCAAACGAGGCTGGAATTTCTTACTGTGCCAGAAAGTAGGAATGTGCTCAAAGAATGAAAAAAAAATGTCCAAGATTCAAGATGTCACCATGGAGAGGCTCCTGTTGGCCAAATCTGGGACAATCTGAACATCAAAATGAGGGATGCTAACAAAATTTTACACCCTTAATAAAATAGGAATCCATGACTTGACAATGATACCTGAATGAGGAAATAAATGACCAAATACGTAGAAGGGGAAGCTCTTCCTCGTACCAAGATGCCAAGTAACCAAGGAGGGAGGAATTAGCAGATACTGTAAGAGTAATTGATTCGAGCAAAGATCACCAATGGATGCTAAAACTAAAGGTCTGAGAAACAGGCTACAGACAACCTCAACATGGCTCTCCATAAAATACTTATTAATGACAGTGGGGAAAACAGCAACTTATAGAGAGAAACCAGGCCAGGAGAGAGAAAACTCCAGCACAGAATCCAGGTAGCCCTGGGTTCCAACCCTGGACAGGCCACTGCACCCTCAAAGCCTCAGATTTCTGCGGGGACGTTTGTAAGGATTCAAAATAACGTGGAGCCTCCACAGATGTCCATTGGAACATTGTTCTAATCTTTAAACTGGAAACCATCTGAATGCCCATCCATGAGTTAAATAAAAATGCCTACACAGCAAGAAACTGCTCCTGAACTATACTAGTATATACTGCAGAAATGGGGAGGGTGCAGGTGCACAGAATTACCCTATGTATATTTTTAAAAACATAGGTTTAAAAAAAAAGGTTATCTAAGTGGTTAGAGCATTGGCCTGGTCAAGGGCATGTTCTTTGGTTGCAAGTTTGATCCCCGGACCTGGTCAGGGTGTATGCAGAAGGCAATCAGTCAATGTGTCTCTCTCACATCAATGTTTCTCTCACTCTCTCTCTGTGTGTCTCCCTCCCTCCCTCCTCTCTCCCTTCCGCTCTCTCTAAATATCAATGGTGAAAATATCCTTGGGTGAGAATTTAAAAAAAAAGCATCGAGTTGGGTGTGAATAATAAATACTGTGGTCAGGTGCTGCCCTAAAAGCTTCCCGTGACCATTCCACTCCACAGCAGATCTCTGCCATGTGTGCAGTCATGACCTCACGTACAGAAGGAAAACCAGGGCCTTGCAGACTGAGGAACGTGCTCAAGGTCTCACTGCTGGCAAGCGGCAGAACCAGAATGCGCATCTAGGTAGCCGGGATCACAGACTCTAGTGCTGCTACCACAGCCTTTCAGGAACTGCAAGGAAAGGGGCCAGGGCCGCCCAAGCAAACAGCCATCTGATTACTGCAGACTGATTAGATGCAAACAGTACCCATGACCTCAAAACACACCAAGGAGGAAAGTGGGAGCAAAGTGGGGGAGTGAAGGAGAATTTCACATTGTGCAAGTTTTCCTTGCAGTTTATGAAAATAACCATGACACATTTAGGAAGGAAAAAAGAAAGGGAGAAAAAAATATATATATATAGTTCCTGGTTCATAGAAAATAGATTTTAAAAAATCTAATAGGAGCATAATTCAATGAAGGCAAAACTGTCACTCAAATGTCAATATGCTGGTATTGGGGGGAACAGTCACAATTGCATGGGGGACAATAATCGTGACACGCTGAAGGGGTGAGAGTTTCTCTGTGGCTCAGAGAGAAAACCAGTGGCATCATCGTGCAGCAGGTGCTCGAGGCATCCATGAGTTTATAACCCTCAAATGTCGCACCACTGAGAGGTGCCACCCCATTGCCAGTGGGGCTTGGTGTGAATTCAGTCTTTGTACACAGCTGCCTGCCACAGTCGATGAGCAGCAAGACGGTCATCAAGCCCAAGTGAAGAAATATTCTTTCCACAATGCCCGCCGCTCACCTCCTCTCCCAGTGACCCAGCCAGTTCTACAGTTACCCACTGACAGCCTTCCAAGCGGGCGTTCACAGGCTGCTGGTCCCAAACTAAACCAGCAAACACAGTTCTGAGACACTTAAATGCCATTTTGTACATGTAAGTAGACATTCTCAGCCTGAGCATTATCAAAATCCAATTTAAAAGAGTCTAAATAAATAGAACTTAAGACTAATAAAAACACTATCAAAACTCGCTAACTCTGGATCATACCATGCACGCGGTTTTTATGTGAATGATCTCATCTAAGAAACGATTTCTTCCTACCACTGAGAAGAAAGCTTCTCTCTGCTGACCTGATGGTTGGGTAGCTTTCTTTCTACCACGGCAGCCTCTAAGACACCCCCCAACCACCCCAGCCTCCCCGAATTCACATCCTAGTAATCCTGCCCCCTTGAGAGTAGGCTAGGCCATTCATCCTTGGGGAAGCATCCTGGAGGCAGCCCTGGGGAGAGGACTATCTAGCCAGGCTCAGAGACCCGCAAGCAACCACGGGAGTGAGCATGGGAGCCGATCCTCCCCCTGCCATTACACGAGTCTGCTGGAACTCAGCCTTCCCCCTGCAGAGTTCCAGGAGGATGAATCCGCTCACCAACCAGGAAGGCAGTACAGGTGGAGCCAGGTAGTCTCAGTTAAGAGGTGGGAGCCCTGAGGGTCCAAGACAACTTTCACCGAGTCATACCTGGAAGCAGGTATTTCTGGTCCAGCATTCTCCTTACCCAGCCATCAGGTCAGCAGAGAGAAGCTTTCTTCCCAGTAATAAAGGGGGTTTCTCTTACACTTTTCTTTTCATTACAATGGAAATACAGCCAGAGTGAGATGTCCTTAGGAGCCATGAGAACTGTGCTTAGTTCCTGCCTCTGATGCTTCAAACTCTGCCTCCATACTAGTTCCGTCTCAACCACCTGTCCCCCACCCAGTCACTCTGTTCTTTATTCTCCATCACATCTGGGACCTCTGCATGTTAAACATCTCTTGGTTTCTCTGTTGGCTGTCAGCCTCCCCCAGGAACTCTGTTTTGTAGAGAAGTGCTGTTAGCGCCTGGCCCCGCTGTGAGCCTTGACATCCCCATCTCTCACGGTTATAATAACACTTCTCTTGAACTGAAGAGACCCAGGAGGAAAGGCAGCAAGTTCTCAACAGTAACCACTATTATAACTGGGTGACGGGGCAAAGTGGTTGGGAGGTTGAGACTGCCCAGCGCGCCGTGTACAACATGTGCTCATAAAAGAGTGAGGACTATTGTGGAAACAATCACTGTAACAAACTCTGCTTCTTTTTTCAGATTTCTTGAGAGGAAAAAGAGTTCCAATTGGAGGGCATAAAAGTGAGAGCAAAGGAGGTGTTCGGGCTCTGAGCTGAGCTGGCAGTAAGCAGGTCACCCCCCTGGGTGGGCTGGCCTCCCTCCCTCATCACACTCCCCATTTGCCTTACACTGTGTTTCTCCGCCTGCCTTTGATGCTGGCTGCCTGGGTCACGCTACACTGACAATCATCCCACATCCCCTTCAGGGTGCAGCGGAGAGCACAGGTCCACAGCCCAGGGGGGAGCCCCTGCTCCCCACACCTACAGACAAGCTGAAGCCCTGTCTCACCCTCTTGAGGCCCCTTTAAAAATTTGGGGGGGAATGAAGTTCACTTCGGTGCAGAGATCGAGCTCACCCCAGCAGCTCTACTCATGCTATTTCATCCCCATGCCTGGCACACCTGGATGATACCCGGGGCACCTGGTCAGCTCGTAAAATCTGATCATAACCAAGTACATACACAGCAGGAGTGTTTGAAAAATACCAAGCGCAATGCAAAAACCAAACAGTGGAAAGAAAAACAACATAGAAAGGGCAACCATGTTAGCACACTAACTGCAAACTTCTTTAACAAAACACATCGCATGGCATCTCAGGAGAGAAATGGATTTTGGCAAAATAATGGAACTCTTTACCCAATCCATGTTTAACACACAGTGCTTCAGAAAAATACATTTGAGAACTGCTAGTTACACAGGCCTGTGGTCCACCACCCTCGTGCCAGAATTCACCTGCTAGTATCCTAATATGCAAATTGCCCCCTGAACTGGGAGTGCAACCGGGAGTTCCAGCAGGGGTGGCCTGGCAGCCAACCGCCTGCAGTCACCTGCCCCTGATCACGCCTCCGCCCCCCCTAATTGGGAGCAGGCTGGCCAGCCAACTGCCCGCATCTCCTTCTCTTCCCTGCCCCACCAGCAGTCTGATCACCCTGATGGGGGCAGCCGGACCCCACCCATGCATCAATTTGAGCACTGGGCCTCTAGTCCATTTATAAAATGCCACTTGAAAATGCACCAATATTTAGAAATCCTGCAACCAAACTGTTTGACTATTGTCATTCTTTGGGAGGAAATTAAATATTTTAAATCAAGTATTTCCAGCTGATCTGTTCATTAAAAAGTAAACTTTGAAGTTTCCCTTCACCAGTCAAAAGGCAGGGTTGTAGTCTCATGAGCATCCCTGGGGGACTATTTCAGGATTTTACTTTTCAATGACTGGTTAAGCTTAGAAATTCGGGGGCCTCTGCTCTGGTATCCTGCTGTGAGTTCTGATGACAAGCTAAGGAGAAAGTAGTGAAGACACCGGTCACCACTGTCACCTCTGGCTCCTCCAAGTGGCAGGGCTTTTTGGGGACAGGTGTGTCAGCTAGTAAGCACTCCCCTCCCTGCGAATCCTGTTGGTTTATTCTAGAGAGTCGCCTGAAGGTTGCAAAGTCAATATACAAACCTGAGTGGTTGTTTAAAAGGGCACTGGAGACATGGGAAGCGAAGCTGGGAGGCCTGGCTACTGTTACCTTGACTTTCACCATTATTTCTATGATTGCTAAAACATGCGCGCAGTTTTCTGTTGCTGCTGGTTTTACATCACTCCTCCCCCCGCCCCCCAATTCAAGTAGCTTTTGAAAATCCATATAGCAGCCTAGCTGTGGAGACCCGGGAATTTCATTTCTCCGGAGTCGGGAGTCGGAGAAACCTGGGTGAAGTTCCTAGCGAGGTCGTTTTCTAGCCCTTGGAGGGACGTCTTTAACTGCCTCGCGCTCAGTTTCGCATCCGCCAAATGGGGTTGAGCGGCAAGAGCGCTGGGCCGGAGCAGAAACGCGAGCTGGCATGGCTCTGAGACGCTTTTCTCCAGAACCGGGCGGTGGACGGCGGGCTGGAGGAGCGGGAGGAGCGCACCTTTGGTTTAGCCACAGGGGCCTCTTAGCTAGGCTTTGAATCTGCCACACTCATTTCAACATCAGCTCTATTTTTTTTCTTTTTACCTCCCATCTTCTTCAGATCTTTGCGTGGGTCTTCCCATTCTCCTACTTTATTTAGGTGTCCAGAAAGCTTTCCCTGACCACTTTATCAGACAAAATCTTACGCCCCCCAGCTCCCGGACTTCCAGGAGAGAAGTGGCCGGCGAGCCCGGGAGCTGCAGCTGCGCCTCAGCACCCGGCTGCTTCCCAAACTTGCCAGAGATGAGAGCCACCTGGAGTGGGGGACGGGGAGCCAGAGGGCGAGCAAACGCTTGTTTAAAATGCGGGTTCTCTGACCCCGAGTCCTTGGGTCTGGAGCGCCCGCAGCCGGACTTTAACAAGCCCGGGTGACTCGCCTGGGGGCAGTGGTTAACGCCAAGGTGCCGAGAGCGCGTGGACAGGAGCCTAGAGAGACTCCTACCGCTGCTCTGACCCCTGGACCAGCCACGGGGTCTCTCTGAGCAGAGGCTCCCTGGTCTGGAGTGGGAAAAGGCCAAGACCTCACCTCGACGGAGGGCCTTGAGGCCTCCACAGCCTTTGTGCTCTGTGTGGTCTTGGGAGGATCTCTGAGCCTTTAGTCTCATCTGCAGAATGGGTTTCTGCACTTGCCGATGGAGGGATCTCAGGAAGTTTTCTTAAAATTTCAGAGCCTTAGTTTACTGATCTGTAAAATGGTCACCATGACAGTGCCTCCTTCACAGTAAAATGGAAAGGAGTTCCTGGACAGTGTTGCATAGGGAGGGCTCAGGACAAGGGCAGGGCTTGGAACAGGGTATGCTGGTGGTCTCCTCATCACCAGGGAAGCTGCTGGACTCAAATGCCTCCCAAAGTATGCGAGTGAATGTGTAGTGTAGACGGTGCCCAGCCTCCAAAGGGGTGTATTAAAAAGTGTAAGGGCTTTGGCTTCCTATGGGACAGAATCCATAACAAGACCCACCACTTAGGGAGGTGGCTTTGGGGAAGGCTGTGCCACTCCTCTGTGCCTCAGTTTTCTGCTGTACAGAGTGGGATTACTTAAGGAATGTAGGACATGGCATGTGTATTTGGCCATTACATTGGGCTGCCCCTTCAGAGGGGATATTTGCCACCTACCTCAACTGCAGGGAGTGGCCACCTCAGCCCCATTCAGCCTCCTGGGAAGTTCTGGTGGCCCTTTGTGTTTATCCTGACTCACCCCCCTTTAGAGAAATAAAAGAGCCTGCCAGAACTGTACTGTCTGGCTCCACCAATTTCAACAAAGGCCCAAGGATAATGCAAAAGGCAGAACTCTGGTGTGAGTCCGTCTATATTTGAATCCGAGGCCTGTTCCTTTCAGATGTGTGACCTTAAGCAAGTTTCTTCACCTCTCTCCACCTCAGTTTACTCATCCACAAAATGGGGATGGCACTACCTACCTGGTCACGATCCCAAGAGAAACAGATGGCACCCTCAAACTGAGAGTTCTGGGGAGAGTTTGATAAACAGGATATTAACAAAGGTATGGGCAGGGCGTAGAGAAACCAGAGGGATTCTGCAATTTCCCAAGGTTCGCAGCCGTGAAAAACTGCTACCATCCACGGCCTGGAAGGGAAGAGGAGAGAGCAGGTACTTGGAGGAGGTATCTGTGTGGAGCTGAGAACGTAGTCGAGGGAAATGACTCTGAAAGGAAGCCAGGGGTGCAGCCTCCTGGACCAAAATAACCAAAGAAAAAGGGAGAGAGTGAGGAGTGGGTCTGCAGGAGCCAAGGGGGATATCGGAACCTCCTTCACAGCCCTGTGTTTACGGGTCTGAGCCAACGTTTGCGTAGGTAGAGTAGCTACTTGGGTCTGACATTAGTAGGTCCTCAGGAAATTCCATTATTAATATAAAAGATTCATGGGAACTTGGCTTAGTTATTCCTCAGGTTTTTTCCAACTGAATTCGATTATACTAAGATAGTGTTGGATCCAGGGAAGAAAAATGTCTTGTTGGCATAGAACGTCATGCTTCCCCAAGAGAGCTATCAGGTATCCTTTCTTCAGGGGGTGCCACACCTCCAGGGAGTGACATGTTGGTCAAACGCTTTTCTCCTGAAAGGCCGGCCTCTTGGATCCCATCACCATGGCCTCTGCTCCCACTCAGAGATGTCAGGCGGGAATTCATGGATCAAGTTGGATAATGCCCAGGGTATTCAGGAGGAAAACTCTGGGGAGTGGATATTGTGAGACACCTGGACCTGTTGGAATGGAGAACAATACGGAATTGACCAGCAGTCGCCAACCAGTAGTCCGCAGACCACTGGTGGTCCGTGAGGTCGGAAGGGTTGGCGACCGCTGGAGTAGACCACAGAGAAAGCACTTAAAGAGATTCATTATGTGCCTGGAGGCAGCTGAATGGGTACCCTTAGGCTTAAGTTTATTTAAATTTTTTGTTCTTGTTGCATTGTGATCAGAAAAGGTAGCCTGCACACATGTCTACTAAATTTTCCTTACTGAGACTTTGTGTCTGGTTTGTATGCACTATTTTATAAGTATTCAATGGCACGAGAAAAGTTGGTATATTCTTCATAAGGGTATTGGTAAGCTGCACTCTTTTATAAATTAGTTATGTAGCTATTCATTCTTACTTTTTAGTTATATTGTATGTCCTTCTTTTGTTTTTGGACTATTTGATCTGACGCAGGAAGATAATGAAGAGTTTAACACTTCCCAGCCTAATTGCTTTC
This sequence comes from Myotis davidii, assembly GCF_000327345.1. Classification (NCBI taxonomy): domain Eukaryota; kingdom Metazoa; phylum Chordata; class Mammalia; order Chiroptera; family Vespertilionidae; genus Myotis; species Myotis davidii. Next base: position 6,211,245 of record NW_006289713.1, read on the forward strand.
CTGTCCATTTTTTCTTTGGTCTGCCTGAATTTTTGCTTCTTGTACTGTGCTTCTTTGTTGGTTAGTGCATATGATTTACCTGTTTGTTATCACTCTTGTAACTGTTTAATATCACCTGCAACCCATTAAAATATATTCCTTAAATTCTACTTGGTAGAGTTAAGATTGCCACTATTTCTTCCCTGTGGCTTAAATTTGTGTGATCTATACTTGATCTTTTTTTGGCTGTCTCGTTTCATTTTCCACCAGACTGTAAGCTCTGTGAGAGCAGGGACTCTTCCTCACTGTGTGTCCACTCAGTGTCTGGCATGGTAGACAAAAATGTTTATTGGCCACGTCTCTCATAAACAGCACATTCTTGAAATTTGTTTTTAATTTGAGATCATTTGCTTATAAAAGAGATAGGTACTGTGTCCACCTTGCTATAGTTGTACCATTAAGTTGACTTCTATCATCCTCGTTTACATTTTATCCCTATGCTTTTTAAGGCAATTATGCAATTTACTGTCATCTTTTACTTTGATTCAGGATAAGCATTCCACTGAAAATTTTTACCAGGAACTATCTGAAAGCATTTCAGAAATGGAGGCAAATGTTTATAGCATCTCTTTTGATTTCCTCTTACTGATTTAAAGGAATTTTGTGATTTTCTTCTTTTTCTAACTTGTGTTTTTCCCCCTATTTTTAGTAATTTGATGTCACTACTCAAATTATTATTATTTGTTAGTCCTTTTGTTGTGTGCTCTCCACTTTCCCCCCGGAATTACACCTGCTGTTTATATTTGTTTTCAACATCCCTTCTGCGCTCTGTCACTTTGTTTCAACCCCGTGGTCATCACCACTGACTTCAAGATATTTTTCCTCCAAGAGTTTTTTTTTCCTGCCTTCAAACTGCAGAACTGTAGAGTCTATGCTGAATGAATCAACTCAAACAAGAGAGTTTTCTGGGAAACTTCCTGAGGTTTGCAGCTCAGAGGGATCCTGATGTCTTGGCCAGCGCTGAGTCAAGGGCGGGACTCAGCCAAAAGCAGTCTTTCTTGATTATCTGCTCTGGGCACCTTGAGCAATGAGGTCATGCTCTCCAACTCCCATTCACTCTCTACAGGAAAATGGTGTCATTTCCCTTCCCATAAATCATCTCCCAAAGTACACCTGTTGGGAAGCCCTGATGCAATCCCGACACACCTGAAATTTATAACAAACCTCACAAATTATAAGGTTGGCTCCTTAAAAGGTGGAGTATCCTTTTAAGAAGGGGTATGATACAGAGGGTATATTTTGCATGCATATATGTTTTTAATTTTAGGACTTAGTATGAAGTTATGTCTTTTTACATAAACCCTCAATTCTGTTTGTTTTTTTAATTTTTTAATATATTTTTTATTGATTTCAGAGGGGAAGGGAGAGATAGAAACATCAATGATGAGAGAGAATCATTCATTGACTGCCTTCTGCACGCCCCACACTGGGGATCGGAGTCTGAAACTCAGGAATGTGCCCTGACCAGGAATTAAACTATGACCTCCCGGTTCATAAGTCGACACTCAACCACTGAGCCACACCGGCCGGGCTCTGTTTTTAATTAATGATTTCATAGATAAAAATTTGCAGTTTAAGGAGGTAAGCCCCTTGCATTCACTCAGCAAATATTCTTAAGCACCTGCCCTGTGGCATTGGAGACAGACCCCTGAACGCAACAGACTTTATTCTGCACTCTTGTGTCTTATTTCCTCGTGGCTGCCACAGGCTGCAGACAAGTCAATGTGTAGTGCAATGCCGGGCAGTGAATGCAGTGGGTTGAGCAATGGCCCCTCAAAAGCACATGCTCACGTTGTCATCCTCAGAAACTGGAAATGCAACTTTATTTGGAAGGACAATCTTTGAAGATATAATTACATTAAGGATCTTGAGATGATCATCGTAGATTAACTGGTTGGGCCCTATGTGCAATGACTGGTGTCCTTATAAGAGATGGAAGAGGAGACACACCCACATAGGGAGAAGGCCATGTGAAGATGGAGGCAGAAATTGGAGTGATGAGGCCACAAGCCAAGGACCCCTGGGGCCACCAGGAGCTGGGAGAGGTAAGGAAGGGTCCTCCCCTGGAATCTTCAGAGGGAGGGTGGCCCTGCTGACACCTTGATTTCAGACGTTTGGCCTCCAGAACTGGGAGAGAATAGATTTAAGCCAACCAGTGTGGTCACTGCTGCCCCAGCCCAGGACACTAGTAGAGTGAATGGTGCTTTGAGGAAAGTCCAGACTCAAACAACCCAGAGCCACCAAGCCCTGGCCCCAGCTCCCTCCCCACATGCCCACTCCAGCCATGCCAAACCCCTTCTCTTCCCAAAGGCTGCCCCCCTCCGCCCCCAGTGCAAGTGCTCTCCCCTCCCCCTTTGCTTGAGCTGTCCCCTCTGCCTGCATTCCTCCATAGGGTCCCCTCACCCAAACTCTTTTCCCTCATAAGCCCTGCTCACTCATCAGGTTTTATCTGAATTATCCCTTCTCCTGAGAGGCCCCTCCTAATCCTTGGACCGAGTGAGATGTCCTGCAAAGGGATCCCCACCACCCCTGTGGTTTCCACAAAGTCTTGGCCCTTTATTACACTCACAAGTTTAAACAAAGGTGCTGGAGACAAACAGCTCAGATGGCTATCAGCAGTGAATAACCAGGGCGTGGCCCCTCCACGTGGTGGAATAAAACTGAAGTGCTGATCATGCTGCGACATGGATGAACTTTGGAAGCATCATGCTAAGTAAAGACACAGATACAAAAGGCCACATATTGTATGATTCCATGCATATGAAATGTCCAGACTAGACACATCCATAAAGACAGAAAGCACCTTAGTGGTTGCCAGGACCTGGGGGAGGGGGGATCTTGGAGGTATGGATTTTTTTGTGGGGGGCAGGGAGGAGGGAGGTAATGACAATGTTCTGGAATTAGAGGGGATGGTGGCAGGACCTCGTGAATATAGTAAAACCCTCTGAGTTGCACACTTCAAAAATGGTCAAACATGGTAAATTTTATCTCAACAGAGATATACTTTTAAAGGAGGCACTGAATACAGATTTGTTGAGTGGAGAATGAATGAGTTACTACTTCAGTGAACCAGGAAGCTGAATGTATGATTTCTGCTGGCTTTTTAATATAATAAACACTAAAGTTCCTAGTTACCCTCTCTGAAAGCTGCTGGAGCCCAAAGGCTCCCAGGTTGGCTTGTGCCTGAAGGGGCAGGTTAGCTCTGGGGAGGGAGCTGATGGATGGGGCGTGGCTTTCTGTTCCCGGGTTTGGTGAAGCCATTTCCAGACTCCTCTCTCTGGGGCTGAGGTCTTCTGAAGGGGCTTGGAATCCTTCAAACCGAGGAAGAAAGAGGTGGGGTTCTCCCCCACCCTCCTGGCTCCCCCTGCCGTCAATCCTCCATGAAGCATGAGCAAGCTCATCGCCCTCCGTGCTTCCCACAGCTGACGCCACTGGACACATCCCATCCGTCCACACTCACCTCGAAGGGAAGGGTGCCTCCTGTGGCTTTTTGCTTGAAGGGTTTTATTTTGGCTCCAGGGGCCAGACATGGAGTTAATAGCCTGAGGCACTGTCTACACCGTGTCCCAGCACCCTCCCAAAGGATCAGGACCCAGTCGCCCACAGAGGTGATCATTGGGAGAACACACCCTTTATTTCACCTGTCTCACTTCCCCCCTCTGCTACTTTTGTTTCCTAGGATTGCACCCTGGGAACTGGGAGCCCGTGCCATAAAGCCAGACTCCTCATACTGGCCCACAGGGTCCCCTGTTATCTGGCCCCATCTGCCAACTCCACTCCTCCCGCCCCAGCCTCACCCCACCAGTCTCTTGGCTGTTTGCCAAACA
>NW_006289713.1:6216812-6233670 GCF_000327345.1 Myotis davidii
CAGCAACTGGCAGGGCCCAACCCCCATCCCTCCAGGCCTGGACGTCAGTGTCCCTCCCCAGGGAAGCCTTCCCTTCCCACGGATTAAAGCGCAGCCGTGTGCCGCCCCACTGGGCGCACACTCTGTACTAGTTCACTGAGTGGAACTTGTACTGGGTGTACTTTTCTGTAGGCAAATTTTGCTTCAATAAAACATTCTGTTAAATTTGTCTTTATAAAGCAGATGAAAGTGCATTAACATAGTTGTGTGTCCCACGAACTTATTAATTACAAAGGGAACACGGTCGCTTTCCAGTGGAGAAGCGTGGCAGACCCCACATTAACCAAGGAGGCCCTTCCGGGACCAGTGAAGCGGCGAATGAGCCCGTGTGGCTCAGAGAGATGGACCAAGAACAGTGTCACTGCTGGGTGTTCCTGGCAAAGGGCTTACAGTTCTCATCACCAGGAAGCAGCACATCCACCCTGGGGGCTTCTGAGAACTAAACAGGCCGTGCGCTTCAAAAATGTCATCATTAGGGAAATCAAGGAAAGTTCCAGATTAAAAGAGACTAAAGAATCATAACAATGAAATGCAACCTGTGATCCTGGGCCCAGAAAAAATATCTTTATCTTTTGCCCTAAAGAACATTAGTGGGACAAATGGTGAGTTTGGGTAAGGTCTGTAGATAATAGTATTATACAGGGGTGGGCAAAAGTTGGTTTACAGTTGTTTGTATGGAAAATAATACAATAACTAATCAATAATCCTCCTCTATAATAAAAGGCTAATATGCAAATTGTCCCCTTAGGAGTTCGACCAACCGGGACTTTGCTCACTATGATGTGCACTGCCCACCAGGGGACGGCGCAGAATGAAGAAAGGTCCCAGCTGACAGCTGGGGGAAGGAAGGCCCCTATCGGTCCTGATTGCCGGCCAGGCCTAGGGGCCCTACCTGTGCATGAATTTCGTGCACCGGGCCTCTAGTACAAGAATAAACTGTTTTGCAGACTCCCAACTACTTTTGTCCCACCGTGTATTAATATGAATTCTCTGGTTTTGATCATGGGACTCTAGTTATGTAAGGGAATGTCCCTTTTTGAAAGCACACCCTAAAGTTTTGGGGAGTAAGAAAGGGAGGGGAGGAGAGAGAGTGTACACCTGTGCGGGGACTTTGAGAATCTGATGAAGAACACAAGCAAATCTGAACAGGTCACACGTTGTATGATTCCACTGTCTGACGTTCTTGACGTGACAACAGTATAGAGCCGGAGAGCAGACTATTGCTCGGCAGAGGTTAGGGGTGGTGTGGGGAGGAGGGCGGCTGTGCTGTGAAGGCAGTGAGGAGAGCTCTCTATGGGTGATGGGACAGTTCTGTATCTTGGTGGAGGTGGTGCTTGCATGAATCTCTACAAGCAACCACAAGCCAGAAACCGCACCCACACTGTGCCCATCAGTCCCCCCGGCTTTGATAAGGCACCGAGACATGCAAGACGGAACCATGGGGGACCCTGAGCGGAGGCTGCACAGGGCCTCTCTGTACCGTCTGCGTTGCTTTCTGTGAATCTATTAACTATTCAAAATAAAAAGTTTAAGAAGTAAAAGAAACAGTGTTTCTCTGCCACCTTACATTCCCCTACCCTGATTAATTTTTCTCCTTAGCTTTTATTCACTGACTTCAGCCATGTGTTTATGGGTACCGTCAGAGCCCCCTACTGGACTGTCACCGCCCCCCCTTTCCTGCTTTATCCCCAACACCTAGAAGAGTGCCTGGCACATAGCAGGCAAATTGATAAATGAATAAGAGAGCCATAACTAGAGGCAACTGGGTGCCTTGGCCACAGTGAAACTGAAGGGAGGCACGCCCAAGGCAACGACCGTCTTAAAGTACATCAGGCTCCTCTGGGAAGATGGGGGCCTGGCAGGGGTGGGGGTGAGGGCAGGACTAGATGCTACCGCTGTAATAGCTTCCTCCTGGCTGCGGGTCTCCTGCCATTTGCACCGTGTAGCCTGGAAACAAAGAGACATCTGATAACCAGCTTGGGTGGGAACCGCGAACCCAGTTAAACCAGTAGGAAAGCTGGTCTATTCATTCAACAAATATTTATTGAGAGCCGGCAGAGAGGAGAGAGGTTGCTTGCCACAGGTGATAACAATACTAGCACATATTACTGCTGACTTGGCGGTGAGCGCTACCTTCCTTACATAACTAGATTTCTGCCCTCACTTCAGCCACGTGCCATGTTCACGGTCAGTGCCCCCGTTTCGCTGAAGAGAGAATGTATGTGGTCCTCTGCCCTGTTCCCCTGGGACCTATTCTTGTCGGGGTGGGGGGGCTCCCCCTTCTAAAATCCAACACCTGTGGGTCTTTGGAGGCCAGATCTGGCAGTGCCCAAGACCAAAGTGCCTGGACATGTTCTCATCCCCAGGACTTCCCTTGACATGACTGGCAAGCCCAAGGCAGAAGCCCAGCTCCTGGCCCCCAGGAGAGACAACGCAGGTCAACCTCACCCTCCAGAGCTCCCTGCTGGCCAGGCCGAGCTTGCACCTCACCTGAAACCACACCCTTGCCTCTCCTATTCCCTTCGCTTCCTTCTAGTTGCTGCTGGAAAGACGTCCTTAACGAAAGATATCCTTGCCCTTGAGTCTTATCTCAGGGTCTGCTTCTGGGGAATCCGGCCCAGGACAGAATTGGAGGCACAGAGTGGTTGAGTAACTGGACCACAGCCACACAGCTAAGAGAAGAGGGAGAGCCAGAAGTTGTGTCCTCGGATTCAGGTTCCAGAACCTGCACCCCTACCCACCAGGCTGCACTGCCTCCCCAGAGGGACGCATTCATTCACTCACGGTCCTGTTGTGACCACCCCCGCTGCCAGGCTCAGAGCCCATGGGCCAAGGGGATTCTCAGGCCCCTGTGCAGAAGCTCTCGGCCTCTTTAGGAAGGCCGACTCAACCCCATTCATTTGGTCATTCACCACTTCAATCATCCAGTGTCGGGGACCTACTATGTGCCTGCACCACGCTAGATGTGAGAGGGAAAGGACTTGGACATGGTCCTTGCCCTGCAAGAACACTAGGTCCAGTGGAGAAGGAGCAAACATCTGGCGAGTGTCGCAGTGTTTCTTCATGCAGGACCCGGCGGGGGCGCAACAAAGCACGTGTCCGTCTGCAGGGAGCTGGTACACATCGGGATCTAAACAGAACAGCGAGAGCGGCGGGGAGGCGGGTGGAGGCGCACTAGGAGAGGAGCAGTTGCATAACATCTGAGGCCCTTGGCTGGGCTGAAAGGAGGATGTGTGCTGTTGCCTGGGCTCTGGAGGAAACACCCAGAGGTGGCCCAGGCATCACGCCCTCATGTGGCCCAGGCACCCAGGTTCCACTTCTTTGGGACCTTGAACCACGTATCTCACCCCGCAGCCTGGGCCTCTCTTATCTCTCTGAAAGGGGAACACTTACACACAGCTTGCAGGTGGTCACGAAGGTTACCTGAGGATGACCTTGCCCTGATGGAGCCCTGGATGGAGCCCACAGGGCTGCTAGGTGGGTTTGGGCAGGAGTCTGGGGGCACCAATCACATACCTGCAGGTGCTCATGGCAGAGGATGGGCGCCCTTCTGGAAATCCTACAAAGCTTGCACATGGACTGGCAGCTGTGCTGCCTATGGGGGCTGTCATTGCTGGGACCTGCCGAGGGGGGGTCTTTGGTACCCACATGTGAGCCCCAGACCTGAGCACTGTTCGTCGGAGCCTGGAGCTTCACTGGCTTCCATGGGTCTTTGGGCCAAGCCAGGCAGCGAAGAGGACCTGGGGACACTGGGAAGGATTTCAGCAGACAGGACTGGCATAGGCTCTGCGGGGGAATCCACTCTGGGCCAGCTCTCACTCTACCACTGACGTCTGGGCGTCCTCCACAAACCGCCCCGCTGTCTGAGCCTCTCTTCTCACCAGCGAGAACAGAAGAATGGCCACCTCCAGGCTGGTAAGGATGGACTGACACAAGCTTAAATGAGGTGAAGCTAAATTACTCGGCCAGTTCGTTCAGCGATCTGCCTCAGTTTCCCCATCCCACTTGTCAAGGAATTTCTCTAGCTTTTTACTGTCCTGCCTCAGCAGGACATCAGGTTTGCCAAGACTAAGCCAGGGGAGGGAGGGAGAAGATCTGTCCTTCTCAGCTTCCCTCAGGGGAGGTGGGACATGGTCCCCGGCCACCCACCTATCCATACAACACCATTACCAAGTGCCTTTTATGTGCCAGAGATTATGTGAGGAGCTGGCGGGTGGACGAGGGGGGTGGTAGAAGCTGCAGGTAAACTAGCACAGGTACTCTCTCCAACCCATGTTTAGACGAACCATTGCCTCCCACCTCATTACACATTTTCTTAGTGTCTTGCTTAGGGGTCCCCCAGAAGCAAACTCTGAAAAAAAGATTTGAATGCAAGTGGTTTTCATGGGCGACTACAGGAAACTGGCAGCGGGTGGGGGCGGGGAAATGAAGCCAGGAAGGGAGGGAACCCACAAAGGGGCATGGAGCCCGTTATCAGGATGGAGACCCAGAGCTCAGTCTTACTGAGGAGAGAGGCAGCTGGCGTGTTGACCACCGGCCTCCGTCCCTCCCCAGGCATCAGCTCTGTAGCGCTTCCACTTGGCCCACCCTGTCCGGGCTGAGCAGGCTCCGGCCGCGGAAAGATGCTCCGACAGGGGGCCAGGTGGACTCAGGAAGCAGCTTTTTGCAGGAGAGAAGGCTGAGGTTAGGGGCCGGGACACCGAGTGTTTACACACTGAGGGTGATGTTGCACTTTCACATCCACATTCCGGTTGTTGGTAAGTCTGCTCTGCCCGCTCCTTTGCATCCGTTAGGAGCTCTGCAGACCTGTCTTTCTGTCCTCCCTGTGCCATTTCCTGTGCTGCTGGCGAAACACACCTCAGCAAGATCAGGAAGAAAAAGTTCCATCTTCTACAGCTGCCAGGAATGAGGCCCTGCTCTACACCACGAACTGTCCTTGCAATTGTTATTACTCTCACCTTGTTAAATGCAAAATAAATCAGCCTCAGAGAACCACACAAAACAAAGTACAGCTTAGTGAACCGTTATCAGGTGTGAATCCCTTGAAACCACCAGCTGGAACGAAGATGGAACGCCCACCTTCCCCTGGGACCCCCTCCCCCTCCCTCCAATGCGCCCCTTCTCCTGAGGCTTATGATCCATGCTCACCGCTAGCTCACGGGCCGCTCTAGTCCTGCCTTGCCTGCCTTGTTAACTTGATGTGTCCTTTAGAGTTCTCTAGACTAGAGGTTTCCCATCTGATTATTTCCCTAGGGCTGCTGTAACAGATGACCATAAACTTGCTCACTTCAGAGTGGCCCCGACCGGGCAGCTCAGTTGGTTGGAGCTTCGTCCCCATACACCCAGGTTTCAGGTTCGCTCCCCGGTCAGGACACATGTAAGAATCAACCAATGAATTCATAAATAAATTGATGCCTCTCTTCCTCCCCCTCTCTCTAAAATCAATACTTTTTTTCAAAAATTAAAAAACCACATGATTCTCTTACCATTCTGGGGGCCAGATGTCTGCAACAGTCTTACTGGACTCAAGCCAAGGTGTCCGCAGGGCTGCATCCTTCGGAGGCTCCGGGGAGAACCCATTCCCCTCTCTTTTCCAGCTCTTAGGAGCCGCCCGCATTCCTGGGGTCAGGACTCCTCCTCCATCTTCAAAACCCACCTGCCTCCAGCCCACCTGCCTCCCTCTTATAAGGACTTTGTGATGACATTGGACTCACCAGGATAACCCAGGATCATCTCCCACCTCAAGGTCCTTACCTCAGTCCTATCAACCGAGTCCCTTTTGCCATGTCAGGGCACACAGTCACAGAATCCAGGGATTGGGATGTGGATAGTTTGGGGGCCATTCTTCGGCTGACCATACCATCCATCTATTTCCTCCCTTACAGTTTATCTGTTGAGAAACCCCGCCCTCTGACCTGCAGCGTTCCCTGCGGCCTGGATTTTGCTGATTCAGGCGCCGAATGCACTTCTGCACGTTTCTCCGTCCTTGGAATTCCCTGCAAACCCGCAGTGGGCCCGAGGCTGGGTGGGGCTCAGGCCCATTTCCACCCCCAACCCTGTGTCCTTCCGACAGAGGCTGCTCATGTCTGCTGGTCTCTCTTTGTGATGTTAGTGCCCGTGGCCACCCAGTGTCCAGAGCCACTGATTCACTAGGGATGGCAAATTGCGATTTCTAATTCTGTCATTTCCTTTTCATTTATTAGTTGGAATACAGAGATGGCTTTTCCTCATCTACAATTTGTTACCAGTTGGTCCAGGAAAGGGGGAATCGCTGCTCGATCCTTCCCTTTACCAGTTTTCAAGATAACTAACTGCTTCCTTATCATCCTCTGAAAGAGACCCACTGCTTTAAAGCCATTTTTGTGAACGTGTGAGTTTAAACATAGACGGGTTTCAATTTCTCACAGCGCCATCCTTACTGACGCTCTGCTGTCACATCTTTGGCCAGTGGAGCCTCCTCCAGCTGCTCTGAGCCCTTTGGACAGCATCCTAGGAGTCTTCCTTAGGCAGCGCCCTGGCCATTGAGGAAAATAAAATATTCCGGCCTCATCTTGTCCTGGAATTGTGAACGGAGGGGGAGCGTGCCTCATGGGAGACCCCCAAGGAAGGACGAGATATAGTCGAAAGCTTTATTTCCATGGAATTACACCCCTGGGTTTCCAAAGTCTCATTTGCCTTCGTCCACTCATAGGAGAATGTAGCTGGGGTTTCAGGAGAGTGGAAAGCAGAGTCAGTGCCCAGAGCTTCCGTTCCATGTTGGAGCAGGGTCCAGCCAGCACCAGGCTGGTTGAGTCTATCAGTCCATCGTGTAAGGGGTCTGCTTGGCCGTGGGCCATAGGAACCAAGAGAGCATACCCCACCCAACGGAGTCCCAAGAGTCCCAAGAACACAAGAGCAAGGAGTGAACTTCTCTGTTTTGGGAGTTATGCGCCCTTGCAGTGGCCACGCCCATTCTGGCCAACCATCTCTGTCCCTGGGTGTGATTGACAGGCAAGTGTCTTCCCTATGTCACCCCAGCTTTACTGGGCAGGCGTCTGTCTTTCCTATGTGGCTGCCTCCCCCTCTCCCCCCTGATTTGCAGGGAACATGCCTATAATGTCTGGCCTTCCCTTTGCTTCTTTCCTGTTATTAATAACTAGTTAATTACAACGGTATCAGAATCAGCTATTTCTCCAAGAAACCCTGCTTTTAAATTTTTTAAAAGGGAAAATGGCATTTTAAGACCACGCCTGTGTATTAGGCTCCAAAAGTGACCTCTTCATCTAGGCCAGCGGTTCTCAACCTGTGGTCGCGACCCCTTTGGGGGTGGAACGACCCTTTCACAGGGGTCGCCTAAGACCATCCTGCATATCAGATATTTACATTACGATTCATAAGAGTAGCAACATTACAGTTATGAAATAGCAACAAAAATAATTTTATGGTTGGGTCACAACATGAGGACCTGTATTTAAAGGGCCAGAAGGTTGAGAACCACTGGTCTAGGCCTTTATAGGAGGTAGCACTAACTAATATGAGTGGTTTTTTTTTAAATGAAATTCATGGTGAGTTCACACCACAAACCTCCACAATGTCTACACGTGGATGGCTGGTCACCCACTTCAAAGCTTGCTCCTGATCTGCTATTTGATTGGCATCTCTGTCCTTTCAAAGGTGTAAATCCTATGAGCTTCTCTCACATGCTCGGAGGTAAATGAAACAAGATTTCCATCTCCCTGTTAGAGTTCTCGTGTTTCCCCAGCCATGGCGACAAGCAAACCTGGAGCAAGTCACATCGATGTTAGTCAGAGCCCAGCCCCAGCCTCCTGGCCTTCCGGTGTCCAGCTCCTCCACCCCTCGTCTCCCTGTGGGCCCCGGGAACAAGGACTTTCTTTTTTTTATTTTTATATGTTTTTATTGACTTCAGAGAGGCAGGCAGAGGGAGAGAGAGATAGAAACATCCACGATGAGAGAGAATCATTGATCGGCTGCCTCCTGCATGCCCCACACTGGGGATAGCGCCTGCAACCCGGGCAGGTGCCCTGACCAGGAATCAAACTGTGACCTCCTGGTTCATAGGTCAACGCTCAACCACTGAGCCATGTCGGCTGGGCAAAAACTTTCTTGAGGCTCCCTGAGGCACCCCAGCTCTGGCAGCTCAGAGGCCCCCTTGTCCCCTTTCTGGGACTTGGGGAGCCCTGGGCTACCACAAGCTCCTCCTTCACCATCTCTTGCCAGGTCACTGCCTTGCAGCCTCCCCACCTGGTCTGGTGGGGGGCTCCCTGCCCTTCCCAGCAGCCCCCAAACCTCCTTCCCTCTCTCCCTCAGGAGGCCCACCCTTTAGAATCAGGCCCCTGGTGACATCCTGGAGCTGACTCTCAGAGTCCTGTGGATGAAGCCACTAGCTTGGCCCTGCCATCCCTGCTTTGGTAAGAAGAGCTGGTTCTTTCCTAACACCTGGTATGTACCAGGAAGCATTGTAAGTGCTTTGTATATCTTAACCAGTCTCCACCTTAAGGCCAGCTTCGGAGGCAGGTGCTCTCACCTGCACATGTCATGGGTGAGGAGCCTTTGGTTCAGGGTCACCTAGGACATGAGAGAAGGAGCCAGTTCCCACCCACTGACTGTGGGGCTCCAGACTAGGTGCTTCCAGCCAGGTGACAATGCAGTACCACTTAAGACCAGTCCCCGCATCCTTTGGGGAAGGAGGCAGAACCTGCATAGATAAATCGACTTAATGTAGGGAATGGAACCACTCCTAGGCCGACTGTCTTTCTCTAGGACCAGTAAGCCCTGAGCTTGCACGAGCAGCAGGATCCCTGGGGGTGAGGGGTGTTAAAACACAGATCGCTGGACCCAACCTCAGAGTTTCTGATTCAGTAGAGCTGGGCTGGGCCAGGGAACCGGCATTTCTAACAAGTGTTAACAGTGGTGCTGATACTGATGCTGCTGTTCCGGGGACCCCACTTTGGGAACCACTGTCCACCCTGGCAGAATAGGACTTGGCTCTTGCCGCCCTCCCAGGACACAGTGTGGCGGTTCCAACGTGATTCTTCTCATCCAGGTGGTCCTGTGATAACTTACCATCGCGTTAAAAAAATATTAACCCTCCTCTGGCTGGCAGCGGTGCATTCTGAAGCAATCGCAGGTGATATATGTCATGTCTGGGACTTACTTTAAAATATGAGGGTATAATGAAACAACGGTCGCTGGCTACTGAGTCCAAAAAGATTATACCACTTCCTATACCTAGTTTATATTTGCAAGTGTTAATAATCAACCTTGTTTATTTTGTGTAGATAAGAAAGCTCTAGCTCCCTCATCTAGTAACTACATGAACATGAGCCAGAAGTTGCACTATTTGAGCCTCAGTTCTTTCTGCTATTGAGCAGATGATGGCGTCTTTCCATTGTTGAGGGGACAGTGGTGTTAGACCTGTAGCACCCACCCTGGCACATAACTCATGAACTTGTAATTGCTGCCATTTATTCCGCTCTCCGCATTCTCCAGCTCAGGCCTGGCCAGGGCAGCGCCTAATGGGCAGGCGACTCACTCATCTCAAGGCACCTGCTCAACGGGTTCCTGGGTTGAGAGTGGAACAAGCCAGGAGCCGGCCTGTCTGGCAGCAGGAGGGTTGGTGTGTGGAATGTGGAGCAGATAGGTCATGTGTGTGCCCTGAGTGTGAGGCCTCCGGGCAGTCATGGGCAGGATGGCGGCTGAGGAGCTCCACTGGATGCCAAGCACTGTGGCTTGGACCTTTTGGGCGTCTGTTTACCTGGTAATCAAGTCTGGGGCAGGAACCCTGGCATCCAGTTCAAAGGTGGTTGCCAAACTGTCCCGATCAAGGTGTTTTTTGCTTGGTTTTGATTACAACTAACAGAAACCCCTTTATGTTTGCCTAAGCCGAAGTCAGGGGCGCTGGCGACTGGGGACCATGAAGTTGTTTCCTTGAACTTCAGTATAAGGAGGGCAGCCAAGTCTCTTATCAATTGGAAGCAAGTCCTGGAAGGCTGTCAAGAGCCCCAGTGGTCTCTCTCTCTCTCTCTCTCTCTGCGCCCCCCTTTCTCTCTTCCTCTCACTCTTGCTCCTCCTCTCCTCCTCCTCCTTTCCCTCCTCCTCCTCCTCCTCCTTCATATACACAGCAGGAAGTAGCCTCCACACAGTTTGAGTCCATCACTTCTGTTCATTCAACCAGCAGAGCCTGCTAATGTCTGCCCAGCACTTCCTGTGTGCCAAGTCTTACGGGGGCGGGGGGACGGGACCGTTTTCCTGCCAGGGGCCATTTGGATGTTTATAACATCATTCATGGGCCACACAAAATTACCAATTTAAAAATTAGCCTGCTATATTTGGTCAAACATTTAATTAACTCACCCCAGACCAAATGATTTTTCGGGCCTTATACAGCCCTCGGGCCGAACGTTCCCCACCCTTGCAGCTTAGGCACAAGCTTCACCCCCAGGATTTCATGTCATCCCACGGTGGCTATGGTAGCTGTTTTCATCATTCCAAGTTCCAGAGAAGGAAACCGAAGCACTGAGGTTTCAACAAACTGCCTGAAACCACACATTTGAAATAAGAGTCAGAGCAGGACTTGAAGGGGTGTCCTAGTCCCCTATCACATTAGTTTCTCAAGTCAAAAAGACTCAGTCCATTCCTGGGGGAGCGGGGATTCTGATTGGCCTAGCTGAGGCAGGTGTCTGTTTCTGGACCAATCAACTTTGGAGGTGGTTCTCGGAGCACCAACTGGGACTCCCAGGCCCAGCATTAGGGAGCCATACTCAGATGGGGCAGTGAGCTGGCACATGGTCTCAGCAGGATTCCAAGAATGTCCCCTCCCTCCTTCCTAGATATACCATTTCCTGTCTTCCTCAGGCACACAAAACCCTGCTGCAGTCATCTGTCCACTAAGAAGTTAGAAGTGGCCTTGGTTCAAACCCTGCCTCTGCCATTGTCCTAATGGTCTGCTCTTGGGCAAAGAGTTACCTCTCTGAGCCTGAGAGTCTTGATCTGGGCCACAATACTGACTTCTCGGGGATGTGGGGAGAACCAGATAACAACCAGGCAAACTCTTCAGTGTTCCCATATTAGTTTTAGGGTCAAATTCAAACTCAAGATGTGAGTTGGCTGGCACCTGCTTAACTTTCTACCCTTTATGTCCCTACTCCCAGAGTGGCCCCTTTGTCCAGCATGCTCAATGTAGTTCCTTGAACTTCTCTGGTCTGTGCCTTTGCACATACTGTGCCCTCTGCCTGGGGTGCCCTTCCTCTCACACCATCTAACTTAGCTAACTGGCTCCCTGTTGTGGATTGATTTGTGTCTCCCAAAGGGTATGTCCACATCCTAAATCTCAGAGCCCAGAACCTGTGAGTATGACCTTATTTGGAAGTTGGGTCTTTGCAGATGTGTCTCAGTTAAGGATCTTGAGGTGAGATCATCCTGGATTTAGGATGGGCCCTAAAACCAACTATAAGTATCTTTATAAAAGCAAGGAGAGGGGAATTTGGAACACAGACACAGAGGGAAAAGCCGTGGGAAGATGGTGGTGGAAATTAGAGTGATGCATCTACAAACCAAGCAATGCCATGGGTTGCTGGTAGCCACCTGGGAGCTGGGACAGAGGCATGGACAGATTCTCCCCCCGAGCCCTCGGAAGGAGCTAACCCTGGTGACACCTTGATTTTGGACCTCTGGCCTCCAGAGCTGTGGGAGAGTAAGTTCATTCCTGTTGTTTTAAACCACCCAGGTTATGGTTATTTGTATGGCAGCCACTGGGAAACTCATGCTCAGAAACTTAGCTCAGACAGCGCCTCCCCTGAGAAGCCCTCCCTGACTTCTCACCCTGACTAGGTGCCCAGCGCCCATGAATGGCTTTACCCTAGCACTTCCCAGGGTGCCGGTGATGGCCCACACACCGTGTGTCTCCTCTGGAAAGCAGGTATCTTTGTCTCCAGTGGCTTAGACAACAGCAGTGCTTCCAGGGGAAAGGAGTCCACAGTCCAGCAGCCTCAACACTCAGCCCAGCTGACACAGGAGGGTGGAACCTCAGGCAGACAGATGCCTGCAGGGAGGAGTCTGTTTGGGGGATGGGCACCTCCCACCCAGGACCTATTCACCTCCTTCCCGGTGGATGCAAGGGACCTTCCCTGGGGTTATAAGATAGGATTTATCCTGCACTTTCATCTTCGCCCTTTCCCTTTAGACTACCTTGCTGACCTGTGTAGGAATGTTCTAGAAAAAGACTTGGGATCAGACAGTTAGTTCATTCTGGCAGCTCAGATGAAAATGGCCCCAGGAAAGACTGTAATTGTCCCTTTACCCAAGGAACAGAGAGGCTGTGTCATTGTTCCTTCCCATAGAAAAGCTGCTTCCGTGGGGGAGGCCCCAGGCAGGCCCTGCCTTTAGCCAAGTGCCTGGGGGGCCAGTCACTTTTCAGTGGCCTCAGAGAAGCCCTTTGTCTCCGAGGCAGGGCCAAAGCAGCCCGGTGGCCTGTCCACTATTTCCCCGTCTTCCTTGTGTCGCTGCTCCTGGGCCCTGTTAGGGGGGACTGCGCCCTCTCAGAGGCTGGGCCCCCGCCCACTATGGCTGGGACACAGTCCTCAGACGGCCTCAGAGGTGGTGGCCGAGGCTTCTTTTGTCTCTTCGATATGGGAGGTCTTGTGTGGTAAGAAAGAAAACTCCAGGCTGGGGATGGGGAGCAGTGGGACCGGCCTCCTGCAGTTCATGAGACAATGGGAGATGGGGCCCTGGCGTGCCAGGGGCCTGCTCTGCCAGCTCCACGCTGGTGGCCTTGGAGAATTGCTTCACCCCTCAGCTCCCTCCGCGGGACCGAGGAAACCGAACACACTCTGGGACCGTACTGGTGCCAGCTTCCGGGTGTGATGCTGTCCTGTGGTTGCGCAAGGTGTCACCTTGGGGGAAGGACTCCCTGTTCGCTTCCTTGCCTGTCTCATCAATGTTCCATTGTTTCAAATAAAATGTTTTTAACAAGAAAAGAATACAGGTGGATGATCCGAGGATGTCACATCATCTGACTTTGACAATCAATGGCTCCCCAGAAAAGTGTTTTTTCTTCCTGTAATTTACGCCAAGATAATAATAATAAGGAATGATCACCATGCCCATCGAGCACTTACCATCCATCCATCATCTCACACAATCCTCCCCAGCAACTCTGAAAGGCAGCCACTCTTATCACACCCATTCCCAGAGGAGGAAACCGAGGATCAGAGAAGGTAAGCAGCTGGCTCAGGATTGGAATCCAGACTGACCCGTCTGTGCTCGCTCCGCCCCATCTGATGGGCAGCCCCTAAGTGGGGATGAGCTCAGCCCTGTCCCCAGCGCCCTGTGTGGGGCCACAGACGAGCAGCCCCTCTCTGGGCCTCGGGGGCTGGAGGGATGCACTCGATAGGCCAGAACTAGCAGAGCAGCTGGGCCTCTGGAGTCTGAGCTGTGGGTAGGACAGGCCCGGATTCCAGGCCCCGGCCCCTACTGGCTGTGTGACTTTGGGCGAGTCCTTTCAGATTTCTGACGCTCAGGTCTCTGCTGGCTGCAATTGTTTGCTTCCACCGTGTGTGGCCAGCCCTGAGCGGACAGTCCCTTAGACCCACGGTCCTCAGCCCTGGTGAGCCCTGCTCCTGTAGACCCCTCTCTCTGCCAGGAGCTACAGCCACCCCAGCCCAGCCCCAGGTCCCTTCCAGACCAGTGAAATCCCCCTTCAGGACATGTGGGAGACCGGGCATTTCATGGGTCACCGGAGCGGTGGCCCCTGGCCTGCCCCCAGGAAGCGTGTGAATACGTTCCACTCTGAGGCTTGTGCCCGGAGTGAACAGACATAACCTCGTTCTCTGAAATGTCTCCTGACTGCAATTCTTGGGCAAAGTTGTCCATCTTTTCCATCAACGTGAAGGTCCAGGCCTCCCCAGGCCGTGTGACGGACGCCCACTTCATGCACCGTTTACACGAGTCACTCGGCTGTTTCTCACTCGTGTTCTACACACAAAAACAGTAAGAATTCTTTAACTGCACTGATGCTAAGAAATGACACACACCAAGGCCATCAATCTCCACTTTAAGCGGGACTTGGACTATTTTCTAAGAGAATGTGTATTGTGTGCATGGGTGGGGGCGTGCAGGGGGACAGGGGACAGGACAGTGGCTTATTTTTAAAATATGGGTACTTAGGTGTTGCCCCCACATTTGGAATTAAAAAGTTGAAGCCTGCCAAACAATTCATTAATACCAATCTCCACAATCTGTTTTTAAAGCAGGTTTGGGGCTGAATTGAATCAGTTCCCCCACAAACCTATGAGCATATGTGTCCATTTTTTTGTGCAGACACCATCGAGATTTGAATTGTGTAACAGATGCCCTCCGGGCTCTGCCCATGCCCCTGTGGGCCCCTGTGTGCACAGGAGGGGGGCTGCCCCTGGAATTGCCAGCCCTGCCCCATCATGGAGGTGCTGGGGGCCTGATACATACTCGGCACCCCTTTCCCCGAGGGGCAGATTCCACGGCTCGCTTGGAGAATGAACATATAGGCCTCTGGCTCAACAATCGCTAAGAATTCATTATACCAAACTCAGGGCCTCTGAGTGACCACACGGGTTCCTGTCCCGGAGCTGGCCTGGTGGGACTCAGGCTGCCTCTAGGACCCCCGGGGTTGGCACCAGAGTTACCCCCTGCAGCACCTTGACACCTCACCTTGTCTGACCTTCTTCCCTCCTGTCCCACTTCTCTACCTGCTGCCTGTTTTGCCCAGAAACTTCCATAATATGTCACTTTCACCAAATCCTCCTCCCAGGATCCAATTCAGAGGGATCTTAACTAAAACAGCCCACATGTGGCCGGAAAGCAGGGTTGAGCTGACTCCCCAGCAACACCCACCCTCCCCCTCACCCCCCGGAGCCAGGGGCTTCAGCCCTGGTCCGATTTAAGACCATCCGGTGGGTAAGCTATGAATCACGCATGAATAGGTAAGTTCATCTTCATTTTATGATGAGTGAATGTACTTGGAGAACGGGGCTATATTCTGAGACTCTAGAGGGCTGGGTGCGTGCCCACCAGAGTCAGGCCTGGGCTAAGGCTGTAAATTACACGACACGGAACTCTGACTTAGAAGGAGCTTCGCACGTGCTCACAAGGCAGTGCCTGCTTCCCCGGTAGCATCTGTGGAGCTGCATTCCATGATGACAGAACAGGACCCGGCGCTGGTCAGCGGCTCCCACCGTCACCCAGCCAGGGAGGCCACTGGGGGTGAGAGCCGGGTGTCCTGTCTCTCAATATCTCTGGGGCTGTGCTCTGCTGAGCTGGGCATGACCTCTGAGGATCAAAGCATTCTTATACCACTGTGTCCAAGGCTTAGCAGAAAGTGAGGAATGTTCTTTCAAGTTAGCTGAAAGGGAAGCAAAGGAGAAAGGAATATGAGCCATTACTTAGGCAATACGTGGGTCACAAATCTGTGTCATCCTCTTCCTCCTTCCCCACCGGACACAGGAAGGCGCCAGTCTCTACTGAGATATAATTCTTAACTCACTGTGACGTCCCTGCAGGTACCACCTTACTTAGTTCCTAACACCTCCCTCCCATCATTCCCATTTTATAGATGAGGAAACTGAGGCTGGAGAGTTCAAGTCATTGCCTAAGTCACGTGGTAGCAGAGCAAGAACATAAAGCCACGTCTGTTAGCTCCTAAAAGCCATCCAAGCTGCCTCTCACGGTCTGTTATTCTCCCCGGGCCCCCGGCAGGTGCACGTTTAAGGCTCACCATCTGCGGTGAGTCAGACCCTCTGCAAGGACTGTTCCTGTCATTAGCAGATAATAGACCTGCTGCATCGGTCCCCACTGGCTCGAGATGTCCCAGGAGGTCTCACACCTGAACGTTGTGGAATCTGAAACCTGATGCCGTTCAAGGACATCCTGGGGAACTGCCCGCTTCCAGGGGCTTTTGTTGGCCATGTGTCGACATTGAGCTTTCACAGGGGATGGCGGGTATTTAGGTTTTACCCACTAAGACCCCTCCAGCTGCTGGGATCCCATAACCTTGTTCACCTGTACCTGAGAGCAGAGCCTGTGCCTAAGCATAACCTCCTCCGGGGCCGGCCTCCCCAGCACCATTCTGTTCCCACCTGCTGCTTCCCTGTGGCTCCTCTAAGCCAGCGATTTCTAACCACTGTGCAGTGGCACTCTGGGGGCCAGAAGAATTTTTAAAACATGCAATACCTAACTGTTTAGGCCCAGGCCCTGACCACTTTTCCTTTAGATTATCAAATAAAAAAATGACTATAGCCCAGCCGGTGCATAGGCCCAGGCCCTGACCACTTTTCCCTTAGATTAAAAATGACTACAGCCCAGCCGGTGTGGCTCAATGGTTGATCCTTTCTCTCTAAAAATCAATAAAACATATATATATTTTTTAAATGACTACAGCCAACGCAACAATAACCATCAGGTGTGAATGAATCAAAATTATACCTGGTGTGTGTTTTTCTTTGTCAGATCGGCAAAAATATAACATATTTTTGGTGTGCCACGGAATTTTAGTGATGAGTGTAGGTGTGCCCTGAGATGAAAAAGGTTGTAAATCGCTGCTCTAAGCCAAGATCTTTCCTGCATCAGGACGTTTCTCCTTCCGGGTCTTTTTGCCTGGGTGCCCGTTCTCCAGGTCTTCCTACAGCAGCACCTCCTCATCGTGGCTCAGATGCCAGCTCCTCCCCCAGGTTTCCGTGACCCCTGACCCCATCTGAAGCAGCTCCCAGCCCAGGCTCGGCTACTCTGCACCACATCGCCTGCCTGTCCGCTTCCTTCGCACCACGCATCGCAGCCTGTCACTTTCCTGCTG
>NW_006289713.1:6233711-6234203 GCF_000327345.1 Myotis davidii
CTAAAGGACGTAGGAGGTGTACACCCCATGAGAGCAGGAACTCTGCTCTCTTCACTGCGTCACCCCCACAGCTCCCAGCCCTCTGCAGGTGCCGTGCGTGACTGTTGAGCACCTGGGTGCCTGGTGCCTGCCTATCAGAGAGCTGGCCCTCGAAAGAATCGTGTGACAGAGGGAGGGACAGATGTCATGGGACAATGGAGGACTTGTCTGCCTGTTCATGGATGCATTAAGGCAAAAGACTAGAAAGGGGATGGGAAGGCAAGTTACAACTAGTTGAGTCTTTGGATGTAGGTCTAGAGCAGTGGTTCTCAACCTTCCTACTGCCGCAACCCTTTAATACAGTTCCTCATGTTGTGGTGACCCCCAACCATAAAATTATTTTCGTTGCTACTTCATAGCTATCATTTTGCTACTGTTATGAATCGTCATGTAAATATCTCTGATATGCAGGATGTATTTTCAATGTTACAAATTGAACATAATTAAAGCATA
>NW_006289713.1:6234235-6237424 GCF_000327345.1 Myotis davidii
GTAGAGAAACGCCCACTCTAACAACACGAAAAGTTCTCATCTGTTAGCTTTGAAATTATAAGGGGGTTTACAATTCTACCCGCAGGTGAGGCCCCACTCTCACCCTCCCACCGGTCCGCTCTGTGGTGGAAGCCACCTCAGATACCTGGCTGCACACCCCCCCCCCACTTCCTGCCATCGACCCCACTCACCCGCCACTGCTTTAATGAACGTGCCTCTGCTGTCCTTTCCCATGTTCCGCCACGTTCTTGGTGTCACCCTCTGCAAAAGAACAGGGCTCTGTCGGAACAGGCATGTCGATTCCCGCTCAAAGGCTCACGGCTCACTGCTAAGTTAAGTCCAAATACATCAGCCTGGCCCTGTCTCCCCTTTTCCCACAAACGAGGTACACAGTCCCCCCCTGCAGTCTCTCCCCTTCCCTCGCCAGGCCCCACCACCTGTGTGTCCTGGCCCCGCCCGCAATTCTGGCCTCATCTGCTGTCACTCTCCCCTTCCCTTAGACACTCCAGCTGCACTGATGGCTTAGTTGCTTCCAACCTCAAGATTTTCACACCTGTTGTTACTAAAAACCCACTTGGCTTATTGTTTGAATTTCCTGTTTGACATTAGCTGCATGATGGCAGGGACTGACTGGCCTGCCATGTTCACAGATGTAACCCAACTTCCAGCACAAAATGAAGAATAGAATAAAGAATGAATAAGCAGAGATTGCTTGATAAATGCTTAATCATGATATGATAGATGCATGGAATGATTCAATCAATTATTGGGTGAAAAGATGGGTGGATGGATAAAGATAGATGGATGCATGATTGAATAAATTATTAAATGGATGATGAATGGATAGATGATTGAATTATTGGATGGATGGAGCAATGGATAACTGAATGGAATGATGGTGTCAGCCACATTTTCCAATTCTGTGAATGAAAGTCTCTCCAATCCCAGGTTCTGATGTTTGATGTTTACCATGAAACCACATTTGCTATGAATGCCTCTCAACTTACACCTCCTCCATGCCCCCTCCCCCATCAGACAACAGGTCTTTTAAGTTGTTTGCCAATCCTAGCTTCTATTTTGTCTTCTATGAGACATCCCTGAGCTGCTGCCCCAGTCCCTCTCAGTCACCAGTCTAGCGGCTCCTCCACCCTCCAGCCTGCAGCCTAAAATGGCTCCTGTCCATGTCAGATGCCACCTGGAGGACTGCCCAGGTTGGAGAGACTTTCAGAACAGACATATCTTGGCATCCCACCCCCTCAACCCCAGAGTGTCATCTGATGGCATAAGAACACCTGGGGAGGGTATGGCCGCTTCCCTTCTCAGCAGCTTCACACTATAGTTCTCCTGTGAGTCCCTGGGCCTTTATTTTTCTTCTCTACCCAAGAATGATCATTGTCCTTTTTAGGACTCTGTAAAGCAAAAATGGTTTCTTCTCTTACCTGGATATTTTTTGTCAACTGTATGTCTTCGGAGTGGCTCTTCTGGAAAACAAGTGAGAGGATTAAACGCCTTTCAGGGATTTTATCCGGCCCAAACTACTTTCATGCGAATTCTAAAGAATCGCTTGTGTTTTTCATTCTCATTCTATCGAGAATGCACAGTAGACTCAGCCAGAGGCTACATGGCTTTGGTATTGCAGCTGATCCAATGCAGAAGCAGATGTGAGAATCCAGCCTTCTTACTTCATATACAGAATTGTAAAAATGTAGAACCATACCATTCCTCTCACTGGTGTTTTTTTCTGTTGAAAAAAATGTTAATTTTTTTTTAAAAAATGTTACTTCTGTTTACTACATAATGAATTTATCATTGTTATTTTAATGAATTAATACATAAATATTTTCAGTGTCCCAGCTTTAGTTTCTAATATGGGAAATATCACAGTCACACAGAGAAGTGCTCTGGGGATCCCCATTATTTTTTTAGTATAAAGGGGTCCTGAGCCCAATGATGAACTGGAAGCAAAATTACAGCATATTGTTTAGCAAGTGGCATTACAAAATATGTTCACATGGGGAGTAAATGGTATTGTTTTAGTCCTTTCAAAAGAGATTCAAATGTCATTACTGCAAATGACAAAGTAACTCGAGAATGAATCTTCACTTAACTGCTTCACCAGTCCTCTCTGAGCCTCAGTTTTCTCACCTGGAAATGGGCATAAAGTCACTACCTCTTCAGTTATTGTGAGGATGAAAAGAAGTAATTTCATTTACAACACATATGTGCAAATATTAGGAGGAACCATATGAAATTGCCATTTTGTGTGTTAAAAAGTGGTCAACTTTTGGCAATTTCCTATGTCTCAAATGGCTTCTACCTGTTGAGTGCCATTAACCCCACCTCTTCCCTCAGCCCCCACAGCAGGAAAACATTTGGGGGAGAGTGGACATCTGGTCAGAATACAATATTTCACATGCCAATGCCAATATTGGGCAGCTCACGTCTCCCCTGCAGCGGCTCAGCCATGCCTGACAGCTGCAACACTAACAGATCACATTTATGCACCTGAAACTCATACCATGTTATATGTTAACTAGAGGCCCGGTGCATGAAATTCATGCGGGGGGGGGGGACCCCCTCACCCCAGCCTGCACTCTCTCCAATCTGGGACCCCTCAGGAAATATCCAACTGCTGGTTTAAACCGGCAGTCAGACATCCCTCTCACAATCCAGGACCACTGGCTCCTAACTGCTCACCTGCCTGCCTGCCTGGTCACCTCCAACTGCCCCCCCCTGCCAACCTGGTCACCCCGAACTGCCCCCCACTGGCCTGGTTGCCCCTAACTGCCGCCCCTGCAGGCCTAGTCACCCCCAAATGCCCCCCTGCTGGCCTGGTTGCACCACACAGCCTGGTGCTCAGTTGTTTGGTCGTCCCTCACTAAGCCCCCTGCCGGCCTTGTCACCCCACTCAGCTTGTTCGGTCGTCCATTCAGTTGTTTCGGATGTGACTGCCCCTGGCTCTTCCTATATATATATAGATTTTATCTCAATTAAAAAAGCACCTTATGCCTAGCTGGACATTTTGTTTCCTTTTGTGCTATGGTCACCGTCTGGGTGTTTGGGACCAGCACTGACAGCTATTGTACAGGCAGCAGGGGCCAAGGCGGGCAACCCGCATGCGGGGTGGAGAGCTTATCTGCAATCAGCCAGGTGCTAGGACCTTTCCAGGCCCGAGGCGCCCTGAAACAT
>NW_006289713.1:6237481-6244744 GCF_000327345.1 Myotis davidii
CCTCTCCTTGGGATGAGTTCTGGCTGGTCGTGTCTGCTCATGGCACAGTCGGCCAGCCACTGTCAGGGGGTCCACGGTACTATTCTTTTCACTTCCTGTTAGTCTAAAATACGTAGTTTTAAAAAAATAAAATAAAAGGCTTCTTCCTTGATCCGTCTGCTTCAACAGCGCCCCTCTCCCCTCTGAGACCTGTGCTCCAAGGAAAGTTGTTGGAATTCAGGGTGGTTTCAAACTCCCAAGAAGTACCAACAATTCTGGTTAAGTGACAGTCCCCTGGGGCCAACGGTAGAAATTTCATTTGCATTCCTATCTGCAAGGCTCAGATCTTCCTGTGGAGGGGAGGACACACACACACACACACACACACACACACACACACACACACACCACGGGCTTTGGAGCAGGTGAACAGGCTCCACATTCCCTCTCTGCTCCTTGTTAGCTGTATGCACTGTCTGGGCAAGGTCTTGAACTTGTCCTCCCTTTTCCGTAAGACGGAGAGATAGCGGCATACATTTCTTGAAGACCTACTATGTGTCAGGCGCTGCTCTAAGGGCCTTTCAGGTGCTCTCTCATTCTAGCCCAGTGATGGTGAACCTATAACACGTGTGTCAGAGGTGACACGCGAACTCATTTTTTTGGTTGATTTTTCTTTGTTAAATGGCATTTAAATATATAAAATAAATATCAAAAATATAAATCTTTGTTTTACTATGGTTGCAAATATCAAAAACTTTCTATATGTGATACGGCACCAGAGTTAAGTTAGGGTTTTTCAAAATGCTGACACGCCAAGCTCAAAAGGTTCGCCATCACTGTTCTAGCCTGTCACTACCCCATGAAGCAATTGCCATCATGACCATCACTAGCTCCTTTTACAGATGGAAAAACTGAGGCTAGGAAATGTTAGGTTACCTGCCCAAGGTCACCAGGGAAGAAAGCTGTAGGGTTCGAACCCATTTCAGTGGCTCTGAGCCGGCACTCTAAGCCTACCTGACCCTGCCTTCTGGTTATACTACTCCTGCAGGCTTGCGATAAAGCGGAAAGGCAGTGTCTCTGAGGCACTCCATCAACAGCAGGCATCATTTCACCGGTCTCTCTGCTTATCTGTGGCCTTGAAGTGGCTTTCATATAACTAAATGAGCAAGATCAGGGAAGATAGAGGTGGAGTAGTTCCAGGCCTTTCCAGCTATGAAAAATGACATTACAGGCCAAAGGACTCCTGACCCACCCCGCAGCTCCTCTTGATAAAGGCTGCTTCTCTCGTACCCCAGCGTGTTCCTGCAGGCTGGCCTGCCCTCGGGGTTTTGCGTTTGGTGGGCCACATGCCTCATCTTCCTAAGGTTTGATTTTGGCGTCTACAGATGCTGTTCTGTGCTTTGAAGCAAGAGGCATGGCCGCTTAACTCTTAAAAGCCCATTTTACAGATAGGGAAAATGGGGCCTGGGAAGGTTCTACTATTTGGGATACACAGCAGTGAGGGGCCGGTGGCCACTGGAATCCCAGGCTGTCTGGCTGCAGAACCTGCCAGTAACCCAAAAAGCAAGTGGAATATTGGAGAAATTATGCCTCATCGGTTCAATTTGTTTCAAAGCTCAGAATTCCAGCGATCAGGATTCTCAGAACAGTTCTAATGTCTCATAATTTTCTTATTTGCAACTATAATGATGCTAAATGTGCAATTGATTGAATGTGTATGTCTTTCTTGAAACACTTGAGAGAAATAAATTTCTCAAAAGGGGGTGGGGGAAGCTTTGACCAACCATGCACTCTGATGTGTTTTTTTTGGCCAGTAGAGTCACTGTAATTATCCTTGATCTTGACTCAGAGGGCAGAAGTGAGGACGTGGGCCTGGAGTATGTGGACTTGAAGCTCCAA
The DNA here is from genome assembly GCF_000327345.1 of Myotis davidii. NCBI lineage: Eukaryota > Metazoa > Chordata > Mammalia > Chiroptera > Vespertilionidae > Myotis > Myotis davidii. The sequence goes on from NW_006289713.1 coordinate 6,239,360, forward strand.
TGAGCTCTCCTTTGATAAGCTGCCCTACATCTCCCTGAAGTTCCAGATTCTTCGCTTGCCACACATTTCTTGCAAATCCATACCAAACCTCTCAGCCTCACGTCTTGCGTGAGGCACATGTGGGTTTTAGGTACCACCATCCAGTCCTTCCACTCTTGGGAAAAAAACTAAAATGATGCTATTCATACTCCTCACCACTTTATTTACGGCTTTCCTCCCCAAAGACAGACTCATTAAGCAACATTGAATGGTCCTAGCAGAAATTAAGGGTTCTGAGATCATTCAAAACATAGACACACAGATGGATGTAAAATATCAGACGTTTACTGAGGCTTTTATGTAGGATTTAAATGAACCCTCATAATAGCATGAAGTGGCCGCATTTTACAGACAAGGGATCCGAGGCTCAGAGACTGAAGCACTTGACCCCAAGGTCACCCAGCGAGGAGGCGGCGGGGCTGGCGCGGGGCAAAGGATGGAAGATTTGAAAGGAGGATCAGGGTGGTAGGACAGAAAGAGCCCTTAGCCAGGCTCCGACATGTGGGGGTTTTAGGAGGGTGAGGTGGGGGCAGGGCTTGGGCACCCACACTCACCTGCTGGGCCCTGCTTGACGCACTGCCCACGGTTGGGGATGCCCTTGGCCATGTCACCCGGGCTCAGGATGTGACACTCGTAGCCCGAGGGACAGAGGAGTGGCTCCGCCCCGTCCTCTGTGGTGCTGCAGGTCTCTGCTGCGGGAAGGACACATGCCAGGGTCTCAGGGGTGGCCCCTCCACGGAGGCAGTGAGCACAGTGAACATGTTATCCAGAGGGGCCACCTCACGACTGTGCCCCCAGGTTCCAGGCTGAGCCTTGGGTCTCACTCACAGTGTCATGTGTGCACGTGTACACATATGCACACATGCACACATACACACACAGGGAGCAGTTCGAAGTCACGTGACCCCAAACATGCCTTCGGATGCATAGTGCTGTGCAAACACATGTTCACTCACACACTCTGAAACACATATGCTCATGCTCATAGTCACATGTGTACACACATATTCATACACAAAAATCCTGAAACATACACACACACTCACACATCACACACACATTTTCACCACCCCACAAGTCCTAACACACATATATACACTACACATACAGCCACCCACACACATGTTCACATGCACACAAATCCTGCACGCACACACACACACATTCACATGTATAGTTACACACATTTACATGAACACAGATACACAAATATTCAGACATACACACCCAGTTTCTTTCACAGCTGTATACTCTCATGGGCACAGTGACACACACAGAAGTGTGCAGAATCACACGCACATGACATATGTGAAGGTACACCTTGAACCCTACAGTTCTCTAGGCCCTGGGCCTGCACGTGGTTCTTTTTGGAAACTGCTCTCCACCCATCATCAGGAGGCAGCAAGCCCCTTATTGGGATTTTAGGGATCTGTAAACCAGCCCCAAGCACCCTTCCTCTCAATTCTCCACCAGGAAGGAAGCCCCATTCCCAGGGAGAGTCAAACTCTATGCTGTCCTGGGGACGTGAGAGCCTGGCCAAGCCCCACCCGCCCCCTCTGTGTTGGGGTGGGGGAGGCTCCAAGAGGTCTGAGTATTTAGGGGCAGGCAGCCTCTGTTATCAGTATTCTGGTGACTTGAGAAGAGGGATCCTGGCTATGACGTCAGGTCTGGGTATGATTCTGTCGGTACCTTGTAACACCTCCTCAGGGCCATCCAGGAGCCAGCCGTTGCCACCAAGCCATCGAGGTTTCGGCTCGACCAGCCAATCTACAACTAACAAAGTAATACACGGTTAAATTGAGGCCCTCCTCAGGCAGCTGAGAAATGCCCCCGCCTCTGGGGGAGAAACACTGGTGGTTCTCCAGCATACACTTGCCCTTTCCTTTCAGTAACAGAACTTTGAGTTTTGGCTGGCCTCTGTGTGGCCAAGCTGGAGACTACATTTCCCAGACTCTCTTGCAACTAGGTGTGGTCTTGTGACTGAGTTCTGGCCAATGGAATGTGAGCAGAAGTGATGATGTACTAGTAATTTCTGGTCTTGCTGTTGCATCAACACCTGTTTTCTCCCCTTTGTCTCCCTCTCCCTCTCCCCACAGGCTGGGAGCCACTTTGATCTTGTGGAGCAACAAGATGGCGGGAACCTGGGTCCTTGGATGACTGTGGATCAGAACCACCTGGCTGCCATGAACCATCCGTCTACCTCTGGCCTTTTAACTGAGGGAGAAGCGAACGCCTCATAGGTTGGGCCCCTGAGTTTATGGGTCTTTTTGTTACAGCAGCACAGCATGTTCTATAACCAGGTACATTTTTAAGCAGAAGAGTGACCCACTTAGTAGACTGGACGGTCTTCAAAAATCCAAAGCAGGGGTTGAAAGCCCAAATACCTCCCGGAGGCAGACAGATAATATAAAGGAGAAAACCAGGCTCGGTCAGACAAACAGATATGGCAAACCTGAGAGTGTTTCTGCCCCAGTGGGTCAGCTGTTGGTCAGCTTCGGCCAGCCATTCCCAGTGTTTCCGGAGCTGATTTTTGTTTTAAGCTGTAAATCTAACTAATATAAATCTTCTGGTTTTTAAATGTTTGGCAACTAGTAATTAAACAATTTTAAAACACTTTGGAGATCAAATGAAATTGGTCTGAGATTACACTTGCTTTTGACCTCTGTTTTACTCTGAGTCAGAAATATGACAAAATTAAAGAGGTTCATGTGTGTCTAGCGCCTTTGAAAGTACATAGATGGGTATTGGTAAAATGCTGGATCACCTCACAGTGTGGAAATGGAAACAGCAGGGGGAACAAACCAATAATTTGCAATTTCCAAACTAGAGGGGTGGCATGACGACGTTCCACAGCCACTATTTCTAATCCTCTGGGTTTTCCTTTCTGCTTCTCACCACACACTAGAAAATGTTTTCGATGCCATCTTTTACCAATAGGAAATATATCAACACTTACTATTTGTATGCTCCTCTGCATTGGTCAAAGGTTTCTGAGCAGCAGGGAAGTGTGCACATTTTGCTATACTTTTTGGAAAACTGAAACTTGGTTAAGGCCTGCCCTCCATCAGCAGACTCCTGAAGGCCTGGAGGCCGACAGGCTCACCTCTCTGCTCCTTCACTGGAACTTCCTGGGGTCACCTGCTACATAAACTCCCTGTACCCCAGCCCTTATCTCAGGATTCCCTTTTGAAAATAGTCTCTCCACCCCCGGGGAAGGCAATGAAGTGTGTAAGCTGCTTAGACTAGGGCCTGGTGCACTGCAAGTCATCTGCTCCTGTTAGATCATGGTTCTCAGTTCGAAGCAATTTTGTTCTCCACGGAACGTTTGGCAAAGTCTGGAGATATTTTTGGTTGTCACAATGTGGAGTGGGGGTAGTACTGGCCTCTAATGGATAGAGGCCAGGAATGCTGCTCAGTATCCTACAATGCCCAGGTCAGCCCCCCAACACAACCTCGAGTAGAATTATCTAACCCCCAAGAGTGCCAAGGGTGAGAAACCTTGTGTTAAATAGCATTCCCACTGTTATTATGACTAACTATGTCTCTTTCTGCTGGCCAGTGAAAACTAGTCATTTCATTATTTTATGAATCATTGATTCATTGAATAACTTTTCGAGGCCCAGATGGTAGGGATAGAGCAATGAATAAAATAGACCAAATTCTCCTTGTGGGGCTGATCTTCAAGCGGGGGAAACAGGCAATGAACACACAAACAAAACACAATATTCGGGGTGGACTATAAAGAAAACTGAAGCGGGTAAAGAGGGTAAGGGAAGGCTGGAGGAGGGATTGCCATGCAGAGAGGGGAGTCTCCCTGAGAAAGTGGCCACCTCTGGACCAGGATCTGAAGGAGAGGAGGAAGTGAGCTGTGTGGGTGTCTGGGATTGGGATGTTTCAGGCAGTGAGGGGCCCTGTGTATACTGACGCAGGGGCCCCACAACCCTGCCCTCGGGGCCTAAGGCAGTGGGCACCTCACAGAAGACTGGCTGAAACTCTAGCTCTGTTTGCTGTATAACCTCTGCAGGTGGCTCGGCTCCCCTGAGCTTCAGTGTCTTCGGCTGTAAAATAGGGCTGACAACAGTCTCTGCACCTCCTGGGACTGTGTGAGCATAAAACGAGATGATGTCTGTGAAGGCCGCCAGGAATGTCAGGGACAGCTGTTCGGCTGGTGCACTGCCAGCAGCAGCTGGCCTGGACGGCAGTGAGGCTGGAATCCCCGTGCCCTGTCGCCATCCAAGGGAAGGGGCACCTTTTTTTACTTGCACACCGGGAGGGAAGCACCTTATGTGCTTCTTCCACCAGGAGGGGGCGCCATGTCGTCTTTCTTATAAAGGGCCTTGTAGGAGCCTCTTGGTCCTGAGTGCCTGCCCAGTCTCTGAACAAGAGGCAGTGCTCAAACCTCCGGAGTCTGTAATTATGAGCATCTTTAAGGGCTGTGATCTCACTCCAAAGGAAAAAAAACAAACAAACAACAACAAAATAAAGCCGTGGTCGCTCTTGCCTTGGCCTTGGGAGGAGAGGTTGGGGCTAACTCTGAGCCATTTTCCGTTATTAAAGCCCACGGCACCCTCAGGGGCAGTCCAAGCAGAACTGAGAGTGGAGACTTTACTGCCTCCATAACCAATTAGGGACACTTTTTCTCCATCCAGAGGGAGGTAGCTGTCCATCCCTCACCCCACTCAGTGTTCCCCACAGGCTCCCTCCCATCCTGTCCTAAACCTTCTCCCCAGAAGGCATCTGAAACTCCTTCTTTTCAAAGATGAATCTCTGAGAACTGTTTCTCCCACAGGGATTCTCCTTAAGATTATACACGTTATGGATGACCTGCTCCTAGCCCTGCTGGGGCCCGAGTGCTTCCCAATGATCAGGCTTGTGCCATAAGCTGCACTTTCTCATTTCAGTCCCGTTCTACGTGTGTTTTGGGGGAGAGGGGAGGTCTAAGGAGGCCCCCAGCTAACCCGTGAATTTGAACCCGGGAGTCTGCATCCCCTGCCTCTGTGGGCACACCCCACCTGGACCGCTGAAGTCCGAGATCTCCGTCTCAAATGCCCCAGGGCCAGGCATCGTGAGTGAAAGGACCTGGAGGGTCCGTGGAGAACTGGAGGCCCCCTTGCCACCTATGGGCACATGAGGCTCCGGCAGGCGGTGGCCCAGGGACTAATGAGAAATCTCCCCCATCCTCACAGGAGGGGTCATTTCCCCTGGAGCTCCCTGAGGGCAGCTTGGAGCTGGCTCCCCGATGGGCCTGCCACCCGCGTGCCCCCCAGCCCAGACCTCTGCGCAGGGCAGGGCGGGGCAGTTCACCGGGGCCCCCGCCCCCTCCCTTGCCCGCCCGCCGCCTCCCCC
>NW_006289713.1:6244796-6263509 GCF_000327345.1 Myotis davidii
TGCCGGGGGCTCCACTTCCTCGGCCTGCGGGGAGAGGGCAGTGTCAATGGTGCCCAGGGCTGCTTGGAGCTGTGCGCAGCGGGCAAGTCGCTGGGACTCTCGGAACTTCTGAGTCTTCCTGTAAACACAGCGGAAGCAGCCTGGGGGGGTTGCTCTGAGGATTAACAGATGTTTCTCTTTGTAAGAGCCCCCAACGGAGATGAGGGCAAGCCCATCAGCAGCAAAAAGGATAAACGAATGTGAGCAGTTGGTATGTTAGGCATCGATCCTAATATATATATACACACATACATCACATACACTTTATACATCTATAAGAATAGAAGCGTAATGTGCTTATTAGAGTGGACAGCAAAACGACCTTACCAACGTCCTTCCGGAAGTTAGGACAGTGGCCACTTTGTGGTTGGTGACTGGGAGAGCACGGGAGTCCCTAGAGGCTGGCCCTTGCTTCTTGCTGGATCACTTGGTGGTGATTTGTGGAGTTGGCCGCACGATTCTTTGGCCTTTTGGTGTTATGTTTCAATAAGTCAATGAGACACAGTACTTAACATATAGGACATGCAGGCACATGACTAATAAAAGAAGCATGCTAGAGGGGAGGTTGGGGGAGTTTGTCACACCAGGCAACTCACCCTGGGCCTCTCTGACCCCATCCATACCAGGAACACTGTCCTGCTTCTGGACTTGATAGTGGGGTGTGTGGAGGGCAGATCTTATACATCCCCCCCCCCCCCACACACACACATACACACACACACACAGTTAGATATAGAACAAGTTCATTGAGAAGAAACATGCTGGCTTGCCCTGCCTATGCCAAAACTGCTCCTGTCATCTAAATTCCTATTTATAAATCCCCTCGTTCCCCTGCACACATATTTCAAAATCCCACCCCCTGTGCTGTCCAAGTAAATAATGCCTGTCTGCAGACTGGAGTAGTATGTAGCCATCAAAACCTACCCCTAACCTGCTTATGAAAGATCACCAAGACATTATGGTTCATGAAGAAATTAAGGTAAAGAACAGCTTGTTTGCTATGCACCCTGTTTTCAAATATACATATGCACACATGTAATATGTATATATTTGTACTAGAGGCCCATTGCACAAAATTTGTGCACAGGTAGGGTCCCTAGGCCTGGCAGGTGATAAGGGTCGATCGGGGCCTTCTGGCTGCTGGCCAAGGCCTTCCTTCGTTCCGCGCCGCCCCCTGGTGGTTAGCACATATCATAGAGAGCAATCAAACTCCCGGTCTCCTGGTTGAACTCCTGAGGGGACACTTTGCATATTAGCCTTTTATATATGTATAGACTAGAGGCCCGGTGCACAAAAATTTGTGCCCTCAGCGGGGTCCCTCAGCCCAGCCTGTGCCCACTCACAGTCTGGGACCCCTCAGGGGATGTCCACCTGCTGGCTTAGGCCCACTCCTGGGGGGATCGTGCCTAAGCTGGCAGTCAGACATCCCTCTGGCAGCCCAGGAGCCCTCAGGGGATGTCCACTTGCCAGCGGTGAGAAGGCCTAAGCTGCAGTCGGATATCCTAGTGTTGCTGAGGAGGTGGCAGGGGCCCCTGCCACCACCGCTGTGCTGGCAGCCGTCAGCCTGGCTTGTGGCTGAGCATAGCTCCCCTTGTGGGAGCACACTGACCACCAGGGGGCAGCTCCTGCATTGAGCATCTGCCCCCTGGTGGTCATTGTGTGTCATAGTGACCAGTCATTCCCAGTGGTTCTGCTGTTAGGGTCACTTTGCATATTACCCTTTTATTATATAGGATAGAGGCCTGGTGCATGGTGGAAGCTCACTGGTTTGCCCTGAAGGGTGTCCCGGATCAGGGTGGGGGTCCCCCTGGGGTGCCTGGCCAGCCTGGGTGAGGGTCTGGGATTTATTTAGATTCTATAATTGAAACTTTGTTGCCTTTTGTGGAGGCCAGAGCTGGCCAGCTCAGAGCAGATGGGAAGCTTTTCTTCCTCCATCACCTGGAGCAAAAAAGCCTCCTGCTTGCTCCAGCTCCATGGCTGCCGACCGCCATCTTGGTTGGGTTAATTTGCATATAGTCGCTCTGATTGGCTGGTGGGCGTGGCTTAAGGCATAGCAAAGGTATGGTCAATTTGCATGTTTGTCTTTTATTAGTGTAGATAGGCCTGGAATATTTTTTTGGAAGGAGATACAAAAATACACAAGAAACTGTTATCAAGGATTGCCTTTGGAAAGAAGAATTAGGTTCTGAAGCCAAGAGATATTTCTCCTCATTCCTCACTATTTTATTATGTATATAGCTAGTGCAAAAGAGTTTTGTCATGCACGTTATATTTTTCAATTTAAAGAAAACAATTAAACATTTAGAAGTACCTACGAAGAATGCTTAATGACAGGAAAAACACTTATGATATGTTAGTAAAATAAAGAAGGCAAGATACAAAATGGCATATGCCATCTGATCTCGACTAAAACGATAGAAGGTCAAGGGTGCCTAAACATCCTTCCCACACATCTATTGTGGTGGCTGCAAACTCCATGCGCTACTCCTAATGTCCTGTAGAGGGCGTCAGGTCACCTACAATAGGTCCCCAGCAGGCACATTTTGGAATTGGTGTAATTACAAGATCTAGTGTTTTTCAAACTTCCTCCCAGGACCCCTCACCGCCACCCCCGCTCTCCAAAGAGCCTGGACAGGGTGGGTCTCTGGTCCCCACCCCAGCTTCACCCAGAGAACTCATCTTTTCTTCCTAATATAGCTTATCAAATTTATGAAAAGTAAAAATGAGCACAAAGCCAACATGTGCAGGTAAGGAATGGAAGGCTTCAGGAGATTGGTGGTTCTTCCCCAAACAAAGGGAAGATGGGAGCATGGAACTGCTGTCTCCTGGTTCAGCCTTTTCACGGTGCCCTGCTCAGCCCAGGCCCCCGAATTACCAGTGTCATTGTGAATAATTTCCAAGCTGCAAACAGAGGGCATAATCCTACACCATTAGCTCTTAAATCATTTTCTTCAGAATTAACGACATTGGACTCATGTTAGGGTCCCGCCTTTTAAATCCTAATCGAATGTGACAACTGCCCCGGCCTCCTTCCGAGGGTGATGGGAGTGCCCATGCCTGGTCTGGAGGAGTCGGTTGGTTTTTCCACGTAGCCTGTTTTTATATCAAGCCTCATTTATGAAACTGAACGGAAACTGGAAATAAGAAATGAAATACTTTTCACCCACTTTCGACACCTGCCAGGCAAGTACTCCCCTAATGGCACCCCCAACAGAAGGGGTGTGGGGAGATCAATTTTAGATGTGCCACTGCTCTCAGAGGAAAGTTCAAACGTTTCACAGAATTTGGAGAGAACAAAAGAGATAAGCGCCTTAGAAGTCAAATCTCCCCGAGTTATTTAGATGGTGCCTTGGAGACAACAGATGTCGGTGGGCGATAAAGGACTGATTTCCCCAAGGGGCCCAGATTAAAGGATGGAATGCTTGGGAAAATATTTCATGTTCTGCAAGGTGATATTCAAAGAAGGTCCTAAATAAAGGATGTCCCCTGGAGTTCTGAGAGAGAATGGACTTTTATCAAAGAAATAAATAGATCACCGGTCAATGGCTTCCCAGCCCACAGGGGAGGGTGGGTGTCGAAGGGCTAAAGGCCAAAGTCCTTGGGCTAAAGATCAGACCTGAGCTGCCCCCAACCCTTCCACATCTCTGACCTCCCTCCCACCACTCTGCCCTTGCTCATTCCTGTCCAGTGCCCTGGCCTCTGTGAGGCCCCTGGCACACGATAAGCCCAGGCCACAGCGGGGCCTTTGCCTGGGCCGGGCCTCTCACCCAGATGCCCGCCTGGCCCTGGCCTTTAAGCAGCTCCAGACCCCTGGTCACCATGGGAGCACTGTGTCTGACAGACTCATCAGTTTCTTGTTTTTCTCCCCTTATACAGGACTTGGTTTTGTTCCCACCTGTGTCCCAGGCACTTACACTCTCTGCAGCCGCAGCCCGCCCACCCTTCCATTGCCACTGAGTCTGAATAAAATAATAGCAGGTCAAATCCCTCCGGTCAATTGGCTGACAACATCCCTCATGAAAACCCCAGAGGAACCCGGGATCTTGATCTGTTATTTCCATTCCCGCTAAGGGGCTACACAGCAGGTCTATTATCAAGCAGCTGCAACACACATTTCCAGTGGGCGCTTCCAGTATTGCCTGCCTTCCTCGGATATGAATGACTCTCGTAAGGTCAATGGCCTGGTGGCCACTTTCCCCTCCCTGGGGAGATGGGCTTGGAGGCCTCTGTAGATGTGCAAAGCCATTCTGCTGCTATTAGGCAAGTAGGTTCGGGAAATGGCAGTTCTGGCTGCGTTGGTAGGAAGCCCAGTTCTGCTAGTCTAAGCCTGATTCCCAGATGTCCAGCAAAGGAGGCTGGATAAATAGATAATGGCACATCTGGACCTCGGAACACCATAGAAGCCTTTGAAAAGGGGACACAGATCTACCATATTAGCACACGCACCATCTATGTTCAATGACAAACACAAGGTACAAAACAGTACGAATAAGCCAGACACAATTCCATACACTACATGATTCCCTTTATACGAAATGTCTCAGACAGACAAATGCGGAGAGACAGAAAGCAGATGGGTGGTTGCCAGGGGGGAGGGGAGTGACGGCTTAACAGGCCTGGGATCTCCTTTTGGGGTGATGGAAATGACTTGGAACTAGATAGAGGTGGTGACTGTCCTCAATGTCAGTGAATTATTCATTTTTGAATGGTTATGTGAATCTTATCCTAATGAAAATCTCTAAAACACAATACGAGTAAAATCCTATTAAGAAAAAAAATGTGTGTGTGGAGTATCATGGCTTCATTAAAGTCTAGGCAAACACACCCTAAAATGTCAACAGAGCTTATGTCAGAGGAAGAGTTTAAATTATTTTTACTTATTTAGGACAGTCTGTCTGTATTTCTTTACAATAAACATCATTTTTGTAATCAGAAAACAATTTGAAGCCATTTCCATTTAAGGAGAAAGAATCCAATCTCCAGACCCCTCCCAACTTACCCGAGTCCCCACCCCATCCATTCCATTCGCAAGAGCTTTCCCTTTCTTTGGAATGTTCCGGCAACTTAACGGTCCGGGCCAATAAAAGTGCACCCCAGGACTCGTTTGTGTGGTACAGGAAGAAAGCCAATGTTCCTCTAAGCATTATTCACTCTTCCTTAGGAATTTGGACGTCAAAGATCTAAAAATATGTCTCTCCCTAGAACAGAGGACATAGGGTTTCGTGTGCACTGGCGAATGCCATTTCCGGATGCCCTGGGCTCTGAGAGCAGGGTTTGGTGCACGGCTACAGGGACTTCCTGGAAGGGGTGCCCCAAAACTAGGGCTTCACGCCGGGGACAAGCCCAGCTCATGCAGCTGCGAGCAAGGCTGCACACTCGACCAATCCCTTTGGTGTCCGCTGAGCCCTGCTGTGCATGCACCTGGATGTCTTTTAGAACTTTCCATCCCTTCTATCCTGTTCTGGAAGGATTTCACGTAATTTATTCATTCCTTTAATGGTAACGTCATAGTTCCCAGGCCAACGACGTGCCAGGCACGGGGCTGGGAACAGGGAGAGCTGAGCTGAACCCGATGATGCTGTTCTTGCCTTCATGTGCCTCGGCTCCAGGACAAGTGTCAAACACCAAGCAAAACACCAGAGATGAAGCAAACTAATTGCTTTTCTTGGTCATCTGCCAAAGCGGTGCATGAAAACTAAACCGAGCCACAAGGGAGAGAAGGACCAGCTTGGGGAGCCTGAGGGACACGTGCGGGCTGCCAGGTCCTGCAGGGCTTTTGTGCTCGTCACCAAAGGCTGTTATTGTGGATGCAAAAGGGCAATAGACAGGCCCAGGTCAGGGAAGACGCCCGCCTAGGACGTGACCACCCACCCTAAACCGCTTTGCAGCTCCTGGTGGACAAGCGCAAAGGGCGCCCTGGGAGCAGGATGCATGACAAAGGGGTCCCCCTTGCTTTTGGTTGCTGCAGCCCCTCACGATCCCCTCACTGGGCAGGGTGCAGACTGCACAGCTACTTGCCGCTGCCCTAGATGGGAGCTTAGGAACAAAACAGGCCCACAGCACAGCCACATGCTGGGATCAGCGGGCCAGCCGGTCCGCGGGCTGACAGGGGCAACGGGCCCCACCTGGTAGATGCATGGAGAGAATCCTGCAAGTTAATGCATGGCCAGTGCTTGGCCTGACGCACAGGAAATGGTCAGGAAAGAACTGTTCTTACGAGGTTCATTAAATGCCAGGAAAGAAGCCCCAAACACCAGCTCCCCACGACTGACCCTGAGCTCCCGGAAAAGGCCACTAGGCTACTTACAAACATTCCACTCTGTCTTATCTAGCCTCATAAACATTTGGTTCTGCGTTTTGTTTTGTTTTGTTTTGTTTTGTTTTGTTTTGTTTTGTTTTGTTTTGAATCGTGCAGATGTGGAGAGGGTGGCTCTTTGCCAGGCATGGAGCTCAAGGCTCTCTGTCATCTTCTCATTGGACTGCACAGCAGGCGCTCCAGTGCTGCAGAGGAGGAAACTGAGGCCCAGGGGGGAGAAGCCTCCTCCTTACAGGCCTCCGTAGGGGTCCTGTGGGAATAGGAGGCATGCCGTCCCTTCTGGCGCTGAGCCCCGAGCTGTAACGTACACAGTGTCCAGGAAATTCCTCGGGCCCGTTGCCCACTCTGCCAAGGGACAGGGCTTTGAGAAGGTGAGAGAGGGTGCCTGCGGCAGGGGGCAGACGGCCAACGGTGGGTCAGCGTCAACAACCAGCTCTCAGGTGCAGCCTTTGCCGGTGTCCATGGGCTGAGACTCCCAGCGAGGCATCCTTCTAGCCACCTACGGAGGGTTCTGAATGAGGAGAAGCAATAGTTCCTCAATATCTACTGTTTCCCCCATACGGATACCATCGACATAAGCAATCTTGAGAGCAGAGGGAGCAGTGAGAGGTAGTGGAATACGTAGGAAGTGATCCATTTCTAATGAGGGCTTCCTTCCTTTTTACAATTTAAATCACATGATTTACTCTTTCGTAAGGGCTCTGTTTAACTCTCCAAGTGGGTCCAACCTGGCTTCAGCGTGCTGCTGGACCCTGGCCTCGCCCCACCTTGACTTGCCCTCAGGGCTGAAGGTCTGACTAAGCTTGGGGTGGGAGCAGCGGGGGCCACAGGGAAAGTCCTGTCTCTGAGTGTGGGGTCTGCTTCCTAGGACCTTTAAGTTCCCTATTGAACATTTGCATGGGAGTTAGAATCAGAATGAAAAGGGGCCTGGAAGCCATCTGGTCCTCTGCCTTGTTTCCCAGGCACCGGCCTGAGGCTCAGAGAGGGGCAGTGAGTAGCCCAAGGCTGCACAGCTTGTTAGAGATGCCGCTGAGCTGAATTCCTGGGCCTGGACCCTTTCCAGCCTCTCTATCCTCTGAGCCACAAGCCAACAGGCTGTCGTTCCCCAGGGGCTTGCTCTGAGGCAGTTCTGGTATGAACCTCTCCTGCCTCAGCACTGGGCACGGGGAAGCTGCTGGTGCTAGTGCTCACCAAGGCGCCTTCCAGCGCATCGAGGGGCACACTTCAGTGCTTGCTCCTGACAAGTGATGACTAGAAGCAACTGACTTAGTTTCTGAGGCCCACCAAGGCCTGTGTGTGGGTTTTTAAAATTGATTTTTAGAGAGAGAGAAAGCGAGGGGAAAGAGAGAGAGAGAGAGAGAGAGAGAGAGAGAAACGATGTAAGAGAGAAACATTAATTGGTTGCCTCTCGTATACACCCCAACCAGGGATCAAACCCGCAGCCTAGGTGCCCTGATTGGGAATCGAACCCGCAACCTTTTGGTGTACAGGATGATGCTCCAGCCAACTGAACCATCGGGCCAGAGCCAGGCCTGTGTTTTTAAAGAGACTACCCCATCCCCTGAGTACATCATCCTCAACACCCCCAGACTTGCCATTCCTCCCCATGAGATGTCTGCTCCTAGGACACCCCACAACTAGGTGGAGATAAGACCAGGGGAAGCATCAGAAATCTCTCTGTGGTACCAAGTGCTAACACCTAGGAGGATGCAATCATCCTTTAGGCCAGCAAAAAGCGTGGAGCAGTAAAACCCGAGGGTCCCTCTCCCTCCTTCCACACACAGCCCTCTCCCATAGGAAGAACTCCCCCTCGGGGCTCTGAGACATCAGTTCTGCCCCCAACCCTCAGCCCACATTGATTCTTCTTCCAGGAATGGCCTTTCTCAACTTTATTGTTTTTCCTTTCTCCAAATTCTTTTTTTTTAAATATATTTTTATTGATTTCAGAGAGAAAGGGAGAAAGGGAGAGATAGAAACATCAATGATGAGAGAGAATCACTGATTGGCTGCCTCCTGCATGCTCCATATTGGGAATTGAGCTCGCAACTTGGGCACGTGCCCTGACCAGGAATCGAATCATGACCTCCTGGTTCATAGGTCGATGCTCAACCGCTGAGCCACACCAGCCAAGCTCTCCAAATTCTTAATAATGCTTCAAGATCTGGCCAGGGTCTCACCTCCTCCAGGAAGCCTTCTGTGACTATACCATCTCACATGAGCTTTTCTTCTTCCAAACACCTACCATCATTTCAGCCACTACTACTTTTTTTCCACTCCCAGTGACCTCCTGCATGGCCTATAGAATGTAAGCCCTGGAGGCTGAGATTAGCCTCAATATAGTTTAGTACACCCCATAGTACCTAGGTTCATTAAACAGCCTTTCTCCCATGTCTCTACCTGGAAAACTCCTATTCATCCTTCAAAGCCCCAGATTGAATGCCCTCAACCCTGGAAAATTCTCCCTGACTCTCCTGAGGCAGAGTTGCATAAGTTCTCCTGTGCTTCCATTGTATTTGCCCATAATTTCCCACAAGAATGTATTGGGCACCAACTTAATGACAGCCACCTGGCAAGGCATCAGGAACTATACTAAATGAGACAAGATTAGACTGTACCCTGACGAACCTATATTCCACCTGGGGAGGCAAGCATCAACTGATTTCACCATTATTTAATTAAATGTCACCCACACGCACTGACCACTCGCTATGTGCTATGTAAGCACTTTATGCATATTGAGTCATTTGATGCTCACACATATGCTGGGTGCTGGTGTTATCTCCTTGACGCTTCTATGCTTCTGTGCTTCGAGGTGGGGAGGATCTAAAACTGCACCTTCCTCCCCCCTCCCCCCCCCTCTCCTTCCTGCTTTATATTTCTCCTCAGCACTTGTCACCAAACTCAGTATGTTTTCCTTTTATTTCTCACTCATTTCTGCCTCTCGTACTGTAACGTGGATTCCTGAAGACGGGGATCTGATGTCTGTTTCCCCACAGCCAAGGACAGTGCCTGGTAAACAGTGGTGAGCAAACAGGTTTGTTGAAAGAAACGTATCATTCTGTCTTCTTCAAATGAGCAGATGAGATCACTGGTGCTCAGAGAGGCCAAACAATCTGCCTGACGTCACACAGCTGGTGCACAGCAGAGCCCGAGTTCAAACCCAGACACCTGGCTCCAGGGCACATGCTTCTTGTCACTTGTTATGTCATGCCACCCCTTTGTCCTGCCATCACCTGTCACCTGACTGCCTATGCTGCCCTGAAGGGTGGGAGCTGGTATTGCCATCTTGTACCCACTGGACCCCCACAGTGCCTGGCCCAGAGCCGTTTCCAGCAAACGTTTACTGAATGAGTGAATACCTGCATGAACGCATGCGTACATTGCATACAGCTTTGGGTATTGCTTGCCGAGAGACAGCGCTCAGCTTTAAGCCCTTGGACCCCGGGGCTGCTTGTCAGGAGAAAGTATACTCCTTAGGCAAAAGCACATCACAGGCCCCTGGCTCACTTTTGATGTTCTCTTTGCGTCTTTGCTGCCAGGCAAGGAGCCTTTTGAAGACGTGAGTTCCATCTGCCCAGCGCCCGACTTTGATGAAGAAAGACACCTGCCCTGTCTGTGTTTGGGGGAGCGCTTACAGAACCAACAGCGTCTGGGGATGGCCCATCCCCTCCCGGTCTCCCCATCCAGGCACTTACGTGGGGTTTCTCAGCCAGCCTCGCATGCAGTGCCCGTTTCCAAATGTTCTTGGCAGAACTGGCTTCAAGGAGCAGCAGCAACGAGCACAGGACCCAGATGACCTTCCTTCTGCTGCGGCCCATCCTGCAGCTGGTGGAGGGGTTTCTTCCCAGATGTTCAGAGAGGAGGGCCCCCTTGCCAGGTGGGTCCTTTGAATGGGGAGCAGAAGTGTGCATGGTCTGCCAGACTCTCTTAGCTCCCCCTCCGATCATTTGTCCACGCCCAGCACATGCCTCCACCCCCAGCCCCACCCCCCAGGGGTGGCCTGCCGCCTGGTTATTTTTAGCTTGCCCTATAACATCTGGCCCCAGAGACTCCAACCAGGCAGTTTAGATGGCAGTGGTCAGCTAGCCAGCAGCAGGAGGAGGCACACTCCCCCCGCCCTGACTCCCCCCACTGACTGGCTTGGAGACGTGGCTGGGAGTGGCGCTGTCACTCTGGAATATGAGCACTTCCTTGCCGTCTGGGGCGGTCTCTCCCAGAGGTGGTATGCTGGCTCAGAGGCCAGAGGGCTGGGGCGGGTGGGGGCGGGCACACAGAGAAAGCAGCCCCGTAGGACGGGTGGGGATTCCAGCTGCTACCTCATCCAAACGTTGAGCTGGGCTGACAAACTCTGTCTGCCCAGAGAAGCTTCTTTGGAAGACACTGCTGAATGGGGGCTGGCTGATGACCCATGCCCTTGAACCCGGGTGTCCTCCTCTCTGATGTGGGCATGTGAACAGTGACCGTGTGTTTCTTGAGAGAATTCAGTGAGACTGCGTGTGAAGCGTTCCACATACATCCCCAGGGTGCCGTCATGTCAGCACGTGTGTGTTCTATACAGGGATCAATATTTCACAAGCCTTGCATTCCATCCCGTTCACAGCAACCCCAAGACAGGTACTGTTCTGATGCCCGAGTCACAGATGGGAGGCAGCGGTCTAATACTTGCCCGAGGTCAGGCAGATAGCAGAGCTGGGGCTCACCCCCAGCCCCGTCTGACCACCACGACACACCACCCGGGGAAGTGGAAGGGACCCAAGCTCCAGACTTAGATGCACCTGGGCCCGGTCCCCGCTCAGCTTCTGTCTGTGATGCTGGGACCTCCTCTTCGGCCGCTGCCTCTCAGTTCTGTCACTGGGCACTAGTGTGCGGTCATGTGTGACAGAGGCAGTAGGAAGCTCATGCACCCCGGAGTGGGGGGTTGGCTCTACAAGGTCAAGTATCTGTGCCTTATCGTCTGCACCTCTGCACCTTCCACAGGGCCTGGCCCGCATCAGCACTCAGTAATCACTGACTAGATGCACTGGCTTTCCTCAGTGCATGGCACAGGGTATGGAATACAGTAGGTGCCCAATAAATGTTCTTCAATTGAGATGTCAGTTCTGCAGCAGTATTTGGGCCACACGGACCCAGGCGCCAAGCAGTGACCCATCAGTTAATTTCTTGCAAACATTAACTTATAAAAATGAGCCTTCCAAGTTCTGAGGACAGCAAGGGTGACTTCTCCAGGAACACGGCAGCACTACAGGTTTTATGTGGAAAATGAAAAAGCTCTGAGAGGAGACATTAACACCCCAGGACTCCCCGGAACAAATTCACCAATTTACCAGGGAACGCAGCCACTTCCCTCTGATTAGGGACCAGTGGGATCGGGTCAGACAGCCAGCCTGGGTTCCCAGCAGGGGCCTGGTGGGCAGCCCCGGCCTGGGGCCCAGCACGATTTCAGGGCCAAACTTCAGGGCCAGCCGCTCCTTCCAGGTCCCTGCCAGGCCTCAGAATCACATGTTCCCAGTAGCAGAGGTCCCTTTTATCTGAGCTCTGGTGACCTGGGCTTGATCCCAAGCTCAGTGGGCTGTCCTCCTGTGACTGTGGCTTCCTGCAGACCTGCTGTGGGCGAGGTTTCCTCTGGGGAAGCCTGGGGCTGGCGAGGCCTTTCATCTCCCCTGCCCTGGGGGCCTGCTGGTGAGGCCTGCCTGCTGGGGTCTGACCGCTGCTGCCTGCCCAAGGCATCCAGCCCTCTGAAATGGGAGGAAATGTCTCCTTGAAAAACAATGGGCACAATGCTTAGGGCTTCACTCCACTGAGCAGAGGACAGGCTCAGTTACAGGTCCTGAGAATAAAGCCTGCCCCTCCACTCCTGATAAAACTCCCCACCTGATTGCTAAGGCTTTATGCTCCTTCCCCAGGAAGGCGAGTCATTTTCTCCCATGGTGCTCTAGGAAAGGGGCAGGGTGGCATTGATTCACACTTCACACTAAGGTGTGAATGACTTCCAGCAGAAAGAAACATACAGACAAAAGAAGGAGGACCAGAGTACACTCATGTATTCATTCATTCCAACATTCGAATGCCTACTATGTGCAAGGAAGGCCTGGAGATACCAGAGAGAGCAAAACCCAGCCTCTGCACTGATGGGGCTTCAAACGTGTTAAAAAAATATTTAGATGACACTTTTTTGGTGCCAGGCACAGTTTTGAGTGCTTGAAAAATATTCATTTATCTAACCTATCACAACTCTGTTAGGTAGATACTCTTATTACCCTATTTCACAGACAGGGAAACTGAGGGTCAGAGAGATGAACACCTGCCCAACTGCATAGCTGATAATTGGCACAGCTGGGATTCAAACCCAGACCTCCGCTTTCAGAACCTGTGCTCAAAGTCATCACACCGTAAGTCCTCAGGGCAGCTGAGTTCCAACAAGGACATATAAGGGGGGAGTGGATCTAGTCAGGAGGGCCAACAGAGGTCTCCCTGGGGAGGTGCAGACCTGAGAACTGAAGGACCAGGCTGAAAAGAGAATGGGTTTTAGATTCCGACAGACCAGGGTGGAACACCCGCTGTGGGGGAGTGTGAGGGAGGCAGGCCCGCTAACCCTAGATATGGGTCTTACTCCAGTGGCTCGGTAGCACCACCATCCAAACTGAGCCACTTCTTTTTACAGGCCCTCGGCACTTTGCCGACCTGGACTCCTTCCTCCATTACAAAATATTACACAATATTTTTAAATGATCGATTATAATTCATTGATTAAAGACAAAATTACGCCTGGTCGGTGTGGTTCAGTGGTTGAGCGTCTACTACTGAACCAGGAGGTCACAGTTCGATTCCTGGTCAGGGCAAATGCCCTGGTTGTGGGATCGATTCCTAATAGGGGGCTTGCAGGAGGCAGCCAATCAACGATTCTTTCTTATCATTGTTGTTTTTCTCTCTCCCTCTCCCTTCCTCTCTGAAATCAATTCTTAAAAAAGTAAGACTGAGGCAGAATAGTAAGAAGCCAGGAAAATTCCTCGGCACAAAAAAGTAGGACTGAGGTAGAATAGTAAGAAGCCAGGAAAATTCCTCGGCAAGTGGAATGAGGAAACTGAGATAGACGGCTGAACAATTTACAGCCACATACAGAGGGTCTGCAGGGCGGGAAGCCCCGGTGCCTAGCAATGGGCAAAACTAGTGCTGGACCTGCCCTGCAGGGTGGCCTTTCCCCCCTTGGCATATCGCTGCTCAAGAGGCTTGGACCTCCTAACCTTTCCTCCCCAGACATGTCATCGAGGCCTCAGTTGTATTTCAGCTCCAGGCTCAGAAAAGCAGCAAAACCAAATGGCAACTTACTAGCATGACCCCCTGCCCTGGCACTGACAGTCAGTGGAGCCCAGGACCCTGAAAGGACACGCCCGGGACACCTGGGGAATATTCTATTGAAATTTCCCCCAAGTTCCCAGCCTTTAAAACCCCTCACCAAAAGGAAACAAAAGACCTGTGCTCCATCTCCCTCCAGGGAGAAGCCTGAGCCTTTCCCGCCCCCTCTTCTGCCCCCACAGGCAGGCGAGCAGGCTCACCCCTGACCCTGTCTCCAAGGCCCCCTTTTCTCTGACTTTCCTCCTCCTTGGCTCACTTCTGTTACTGTACTTTTCTTTCTCAGTGAGCCCAAGCAGCCCTGCCCAGGCTCTCTCCTGTTGCTTCCCAGTGGTCGGCAAACTGCGGCTCGCGGAGCCACATGTGGCTCGCGAGCCGCAGTTTGCCAACCACTGTTCTATCCTAAGCCCTTCCTTGTTCCACTGTCCACTTCCTTGTTACGCTCTAATAATCGTACTCTCAAATCACCTGGACGTGCATTGTGAAATTTTTCCTGCATGAAGGTAAGACCCCACACACCACCACAGGCCCTAGGCAGACCCGCTGAGGGCCAAGCCTCCTTTCTGGTGATAAAACAAGCTGAATTATGTTTTTTCTTCTTATTTTAAGAGAAATAAAAACACTTTCCGGAGTCCCTACAAGTCTTGTGGGCCCTGGGCACTGTGTCTGCTGTGCCTGTGGGAGAAGACAGCTCTGGGTCCAGTACTGCTGTGTGACTTCAGGCAAGCCTTTGCACTCTCTGAGCCAATAAGCTGGGCAGGAGGTATTGACTAAATGGACAGATAAGCCTTCTGGGCACATGGGAGGTGCCGTTCTCTGCAGTTCTCTCCTCCCTGTGTCCTCTGGAGAAGCAGGGAAGGCTGGTGGGAAAGGCCCTCCCGTTGCACAATCAGCCTTAAGAACCGCAGCCCAGCTCTGCTCCAGGCCGTGAATGAAAACAGATGTCTCCGGGTCGCCTTGTTCTTGGAAAGCCAGACTCTGACCTCGATTCACCCCGCCATCCAATCACTGACCTCCCTCCACACAGTGTCCGGCTCTCCCTTAACTCATAGTTGATGTCCTCCCAGCCAGGGGACTCCCAGCTTCTCTCTGATTCCCAGTTACAACCCCAGTGAGCCTGCAGGCCTGCTCCTGCCCTGACCAGTCCAGGCCAAATGCCTGGGAAACTGACGTCTCAGCTCTGACCAATGTGACTGACCTCCAGGGTGGAAAGGTCAGGTTTGAAGGTTATGTGGCTCTTCTCCCAGCTGAGGCCCCACCCTGTCAGCAGACAGCAGCTGGGCCAGGACTTGATGGGCTTCTCTTGTTTTTTCTCTCCAGGATTCGGACTCACCTCCAAAGTAGGGTTTGCAACTAGGCCACTCATTTTTGTTTTTCCTCCCACAGCAAATCTGACTGTGAAACCCCCTCCCGGTTCCACCTCCGAAGCTGATAACCTTACTTGGTCCTGTTGAGACAAAGGTAAAAATGTGCAGCCTTCAGGCGTTGCAGGTCAGCCCAGCGTTCGTCATCTGGGCTGCACTGTTCGCACTGCCTGCAGGACTGTGAGCAACACCTGTGCCAGGACCGATGATCAATGAAATGAATCAGAAGTCAGATCAATGACGTTACCCTGTGGTTGTTGCCAAAGTTCCCCAGCTGATTCTAATGAGCTCTGTCAAATTTGGCCTCTCTCCTGACCCCTTCCCCCACAACCCCTCTCCTGGCCTCAGGTCCCTCCAGCTCCCTCTCGCTCTCCCTGGGGCAGCATGCTGGACCCGCGTGCCCGTTTACATACTCACCATGCACTCTCCTCCATGGGGCCTTTGCATATGCTGTTCCCTCTCCCAGACACTCTTCCCTGTTTTTCTGAGTGAACCTGTTAAGGCTTCCTCACATCTTAACTCTCAGCAAAACAGTCAGCCCCTATGTGGTAAATGAGAACATGGGCCCCTTCCCACGCTCCAACCCCGCCTCCCACCCTGTGGGAAGTATACTGACGGCCATCACTAAGCGGACTTTGAGGCCTTGGGAGGCTGGCCAGCTCCTCAGTCAAGAAAACAGCATTTTGACCTCACAGAGCTTCCCCATGTCCCCCTCCCCCTGCACGCCCTGTTTATCTGTTTTCTGTTCTCTATAAAACCTTGTGTTTGGAACGTCTGGGTAGCAGCGAAACAATGGCACCAGCCAGCCGCCCTGGTGCGGCCGTCCGCAGGCCGGATGGGACTTACGGTTCAGCTTCAACGGTTGGCCCCCACCGGTGCGCGTGTAAGTCCTGAAAACTCATGGCGTTCACAGCCAGTCCTGTGGGTTATTCCTTTGGGAATCCAAGAACAATACACTGAGGCTTTCTGGGACCTCAGCACTTTGCATAGCAGCCTCTCCCTCCCAGGAATGTTCCCTGTCCTCCAGACCAACTCCATGCCCTGGGTCAGGCCTTCGGGGCCCCAGGGACTCCATTTATAGGACACACGCAACCTGCAACCTACTGTGGGAGCGACACTCCCTTCTTACAGTGCCTGACTCTCCCGATGAAGGGAAGCATTCTAAGGGCAGGACTGTGTCTGTTGATTCTGTTTTTTCTTTCTCACCTACCAGGCACCTGAAACATAGCAGGAGCTCAGGGACATTCGTTGTGTGGCTAACTGGCTGCTCCCCCACCCCCACCACAGCTCCTGCCCAGATGACTTTGCTAGACCTTCCTAATGCCAGCTAGTGGTCCCTGAGTCACCCGCTGCTGGGCACTAAGTCCCCTGACCTGGTTGAACCGATGGGAGCACCTGCAGCAGCATCTGCCCCTGTGGTGTCATCCCACGGCCACACCTGTGCTAGACAGCATCCTAGGCACTGGGGACCCCCCTCCCCCCCACACTACTTTCTGCCAGCACGCTGTACCCAAGTCTTCCCTCTGGCCCCTGGATATCTGGGGCTGGATCACCCTCTGTCATGGGGCTGCCCTGTGAATGGTAGGATGTTTAGCAGCATCTGTAGTGTCTACCCAATAGATGCCTGAAGTATTATCCCACACTCCTACCTCCCCAGTGTGACGACCAAAAATGCCAGACATTTCCAAATGTCCGCTCGTGAGGGGGAAAAAACCGCCCCCTGCCCTTGAGAGTCCTGCACTGAGGTCAGGAAGCTGGGCTCCCCCAGTCAAACAGGGAGGAGTCGGGATGCTGGCTGACAGTTATTGTTAAACTGTCCGTATCTGTCCCATGCCCTTTTCTGAATGTTTAACGTCACAAAAAACACACCAGGCTGTAATAAACTCCGCCAGGAAGCGTGAACCCGAGGTCAGGGCTCGGGAGTCCCAGGTCCATTCCCCCTCACCCTGTCTTCCCACGGCCTCTGCTGCTCCTGGGCAAAGCGGAGACCACAGCAGCCCCTTGCTCGCAGGGTCACTGCGCTCACACTGGGCAAGTGTGACTTATTCTCAGTGTCGCCAACGTCACCCGAACAACCCAGTGCGCTGCACGTGTTGTAATTGGAGAGACTGTCGTTCAAACAGAGCAGGCGATAAGCAGATGGGGCAAATGTAACCGCAGGGGGACTTGGGTACAGAGCAACTTAAAGTTTCTCGCCACATTTTCAGTTTGCATTATATCAACACAGAGCAGCGGTTCTCAACCTGTGGGTCGCAACCCCTTTGGCGGTCAAACGACCCTTTCACAGGGGTCGCCTAAGACCATCCTGCATATCAGATATTTACATTACGATTCATAACAGTAGCAACATTACACTTATGAAGTAGCAACGAAAATAATTTTATGGTTAGGTCACAACAGGAGGAACTGTATTTGAAGGGCCAGAAGGTTGAGAACGACTGACACACAGGCATGAAAAGTAAAGAGCAGAATATATAGAGAATTCCTGCACCTCAATAGCAAAAAGACAAAGAACCCATTTTAAAAATGAGCAAAGGACTTGAGTAGGCATTTCTCCCAGGACGACATACAGAAGCCAATAATGTGAGACGACGCTCCACATCATGGTTGTTAGGGAAATGCAGATTGAAACCGCAGTGAGAGCGCACCTTCCACCTGCTCACATGGCTAGAATTTTAAAAAAGAAAGAAAATGAAGAAACAGAACATAAAATTAACCATTTTTGTTGCGAGGGTGTGAAAAAATGAAGCAGCAGATTCTTAGAGCCATGTCATAGAATTAGCTATAAAAGGGGATGACAAGTACTTCACGCCACAGCACAGATGAACCTCAAAAACATAATCATGTTCTCAGACTTTGGTGACAGCATTTAGCACAATTTAACTTTCTTTTTTTCTTTTGGTCTGTCTACCTCCCCGCAGCCCCCAACCATCCCCTTTGTGACAGAGGGGATCTCTCTCCCATGTTGTCCAGGTCCCACTGTGTATGGAACCTGTGACAGGCCCAGGACCCCCATGACCCCCACCCCACCATCACAGGGCCTTCTGCGATCCCGGTGCTCCAGGAAAACACGTGACAAGGACTGTGGGAAACGCTTACTCCCCTGCAACATGCAGACATTCCTCTGGGGAAAGATTGTGAAATCCCCAGCTCACCTCCCAGGCAGACATCAGCGGAGGGGAATGTTCTCACACCCAACTTTTCTGGAGTCAGAGGTTTGTTTCTGTATGTGTGCTTTTTATTTTTATTTATTTACTTGTTTTAAAAATATATTTTTATTGATTTCAGAGAGGAAGGAAGAGGGAGAAAGAGAAACATCAATGATGAGAGAGAATCTTTGATCAGCTGCCTCCTGTACATCCCCCACTGGATCGAGCCCGCAACCCGGGCATGTGCCCTGACTGGGAATCCAACCGTGATCTCCTGGTTCATAGGTCAACGCTCAACCACTGAGCCATGCGGGCCAGGCTCCTACAAACATGTAAAACGGGCTCATGTACTCTCCTTCCGGCAACAACAATATCTCATTGAAGACAGTTCTCCTGCGGACTGAAGGGTCCCGGTTCGATTCCAGTCAAGGGCATGGACCTCAGTTGCAGGCACATCCCCAGTGGGGGGCGTGCAGGAGGCAGCTGATTGATGTT
>NW_006289713.1:6263845-6265141 GCF_000327345.1 Myotis davidii
TAACCATTTGAAAATGTCCAGTTCAATGGCATTTACTACATTCACAGTGCTGTGCAGGCACCACCTCTGTCTAGTTCCAGAACATTTTCATCATCCCCAAGGGACACCCCATACTCACTGTCAGTCCCTCTCCATTCCCTTCTCCCCTTGTGCCCCCGATACCTCGCCTCTACTTTTTGTCTCTATGGATTTGCCCATCCTGGCATTTCACGTGTGTCCGAGTTCTTTCCCTTCTTTCATTTTCTTTTCTTTTCTTTTTTATTCATGTTGGAAGAGAACCCCTTTTAGAGAGAGTGTGACCAGGGGGTGACAACTAAACTCAGAGATGAGAAGAAGCCCAACAAGGCAGGGGGAGGGGTGGAGGGCAGAACTTTCTGGGCAGGGCCACTGACTGCCCCCAATCCCTGCTGGACTAGAGTCTGGAGGGGGAGAAAGAAGGCTCTCGCTGCATCCAGAGGAGAGGGGAGGATTGCAGCAAAGGGTGGTGGGAACAGGATTTCAAAGAGCCATCAGTAGTAAGGAGGGTGGCTGATTCCCCCACAGCTCTAGCCACCCAGTGATTAACAAGCCAATCATGTATCCCGCCCCCTCCTCACTGGTGATTGGTTCAAAAATGGGTCTGTCATCTGATCTGAACCAGTGAAGTGTGAGGGGAGGTCAGGTGAGGTGCTTCTGGGAAAG
Organism: Myotis davidii; assembly: GCF_000327345.1. Lineage (NCBI taxonomy): Eukaryota > Metazoa > Chordata > Mammalia > Chiroptera > Vespertilionidae > Myotis > Myotis davidii. The sequence goes on from NW_006289713.1 coordinate 6,264,527, forward strand.
TGGTCCTCACTCCTGGGAGACAGGCTGGGAAGTGATGGCTCCTCTGAGCATCAGGATGGGATGCCAGGGTGGCAGCAGCCATTTGCCACCATGAAGAGAGTCAGCAGGGGAGTGAGGCCACCAGTGAAATGGCAGCGTGGAAAATAAAACCCGAGTCCTTGGTGACATTGCTGAGTGAGAGCCATCCGCTCTCTGGGCTTCCTGATACAAAGGACAGCGCATCTCCCTTAGGGTTAAGCCACAAGCTGGAGCTTTTTGTTACTGACCTCCAACCACATCCTGCCTACACACCACAAGTCCGTCCGGCCTGGCTAGCGAACGTCTATGAAACCAGAGGCCAAAGGGGAAAGATGGTGGGGAGACTCATTTCCTGAGCGCCCACTAGACCCATTTTGCACAGGCATTTTACAGAGACCTCCTGAACCCTCAGACCAGCCCTGTGAGGCAGCTACTGCAATGACTCCACTAACAGAAGAGCAAACTGAGGCCGAGAGGTGAAGACACTGGCCTGATCCCAATTGGCCGGACCGGGATGTGAACCCAGGTCTGCGGTGGCACTTGGCCGGCCTGCTTCCCGGCGGGGGGCTGGGGGGCGGGGGGTAGGGTATGATGGTC
>NW_006289713.1:6267486-6268410 GCF_000327345.1 Myotis davidii
ACATCATTACATAAAAGGGTACGGTCTTTTTTTTTTTTTTTAGTTTTATTCATTTCAAACGGGCCGGATCCAGCCCACAGGCCGTAGTTTGCCCACAGCTGGCCTAGAATCTAGGCAAATGACGGCCTGGGTGGTTTTCCCTGTGAGGCTTTGTGGAGCCCTTGTCAGCATCTCCCTCAATTGCCTGACATTGTCCTCCATGAGGTTGACTGCGAGGCATCATCTGGACCTCAGAGGCAGGGAGGAATGACGGAGAGGTCTGCGGGCCCAGCAATCTGCCAAAAGAAGCAGCTAAGCAGGTGTCTTGGCGGTCAAAACTCAAGTCTGTTTCTCCTCACCTTTAATTTTTTTCTACTTTATTTTTATTGAGCTAAAATTCACATACAATTAACAATTTGAAAATGTCCAGTTCAGTGGCATTTAGTACATTCACGGTGCTGTGCAGGCACCACCTCTGTCGAGTTTCAGAACATTTTCATCATCCCCAAGGGAAACCCCATACTCACTGTCAATCCCTCTCCATTCCCTTCTCCCCTTGTGCCTCCGATACCTCGCCTCTACTTTTTGTCTCTATGGATTTGCCCATCCTGGCATTTCACGTGTGTCCGAGTTCTTTCCCTTCTTTCATTTTCTTTTCTTTTCTTTTTTATTCATGTTGGAAGAGAACCCCTTTTAGAGAGAGTGTGACCAGGGGGTGACAACTAAACTCAGAGATGAGAAGAAGCCCAACAAGGCAGGGGGAGGGGTGGAGGGCAGAACTTTCTGGGCAGGGCCACTGACTGCCCCCAATCCCTGCTGGACTAGAGTCTGGAGGGGGAGAAAGGAGGCTCTCGCTGCATCCAGAGGAGAGGGGAGGATTGCAGCAAAGGGTGGTGGGAACAGGATTTCAAAGAGCCATCAGTAGTAAGGAGGGTGGCTGAGCCC
>NW_006289713.1:6270087-6271086 GCF_000327345.1 Myotis davidii
TGGCAGGGGGGTTGCCTCAGCTGAGCTGAGCCACCAGTCTCTGCAAACATCCGTCATCGCCTAAGAGCAGGCAGCCCCCCAGGACCAAGAGCCCGCCCCAGAGAGACGGGGAGCCTGCCGGGGTTCCACTGGGCGGTGGGGAAAGCCTTGCCAACCCGCAGGATAATCCCACTGGAGCCCTTCCTTCCTGGCGGACAGCGAAGCCAGCAGCCACTGCGCGAGAGTGGTCCACGGGGACAGCAGGGCACTCTGAGTTCCCGGCTGCCCTTCCCGGCAGGTCCTCCAAGAACACGTTCCCTTGGCAAGAGTTGAGAAAAGAGGGAGAGAGAGAGTCCTTGGCCTCACTGTGCAGTGCCCGGTGCACAGAAACCCATCACTTGGCAAACACAGGCTGTCCCGCCGTAAATCACAGGGTGCGGGCACACAGAGGCAGAGTGATCTCTGTCTGCTGGGCACGCAGCGCCACAGCCCTGGTGGGCGGGTCAGGAAGGCGACAGCCCGCTGCCCAGGCCCCTGGCCTACTCTCCTCTTCATCTATCCCTCAAGCATCAGCCCCCAAATACTCCTCTAACATTTATTTATGTTTCTTATTACAAAGGCACAGGATTTGTATCAGAAGGGACCATGGAAACAATGATGATATTTAAAACAGAGGGGATTAAAGCAGGGATCTGGTGAGACAGGCTACAGAAAGGCTGCAAAACCCGGCAAGGGACCATGAGGTGACCCAGAGGCTCATAACAGCAAGAAGCAGCTGCCCCAGCCCCAAGGTGGTGGGGACACAGAGAGAGGCTGCTGTTTTTCAGGTTCAGGATCCGGGGTCACCAAGAGCTGGAAATGTGCTGTCTGTGGGAGTCAGTCTCTTGGTAATGTCTTACAAAATGGGAGAGGAGGTGATCTAGGGGCAGACAGGCCCCGGACCAGACAGATAGTCATTGCAAAACAACTCAACCTTCTCCCCAACCCCCCCACCCCCAACACACACACACACACGAGCAC
>NW_006289713.1:6271287-6280661 GCF_000327345.1 Myotis davidii
TGAGCACCTACTACTACATGGTGGGCATTATCCTAGGCCTATAATGTGGAGAGCTTGCATTCTAATGGGGGAGAGGGGAATGCCCCACCACATATAAGAAATGAACGAATGAACAAGATAATCCCAAAGTAGTGGTGTGTGAAGAAAGTAAAACGGTGGTGAGCAGTGAGAACGAGTGGTGTAGGGTGGTGGACAGGGAAGTCCTCTCTGACTACATGACTCCCTAGTCAAGCCTGGAGTGATGAAAAGGAATCGCTTGTGCAGAGAGAGAAGGTCAAGGCATATTCTAGGCCGGGGGCATAGCAGGTGCAAAGGCCCTGGGGTGAGCACCATCTTGACTTGTTGCAAGAATCATATAAGAAACGAGAAACAGTTTCTTAACTGCACCATGTACAATATCCACCAGGACATTCTGCTATGAAACCTAGTCCAGTGCTGTGCAAGCTCCACGCTCATATCTAATTCAGGGTTCTCTTAGAGAGGAAGCTAGGTTTGAGGCTCAAAGGGACCACACGTCAGACCTGTCCCTCCCTTCCCCCCAGGCAATTCAGGCCTTTGTCCTCTGGGAGTGACTCTTCCTCCCAGAGAGTGGTGTCCCTTTTCTTTCAACCAAAATAGCAATATGGAAAGCATATTAATTAAATGCAAACTGATAGAGGGCAAGCTGGAGGGTTGTGGTGTTAGGGGGCACCCAGCTACGCCAGACAGGACAACCGGTGACATGCTCAATGGGCAGGAAGCAGGCTCCAAGCCCGGATGAATAACAGACCACATTTAAATCCTTGGATCTCCCATCACAAATGCCCATGGTTGCTTTCTCTGGATGGTAGAATTAGGGTTAATTTCATATTTACTCACCTATAGTTTCTAGTTTGCCTATGTGATCACATATTACTCAGAACATGGCCCTGGGTTCAAATCCCAGCTCTGCCATGTCCCAGAAATGCCCCCCCACCCCCACCCCCACACGCCGTATCAAAGGGCAGGTAAAGAAAGAGAGGAGGAGGGTGGGAAGAAGGGAGGAAAGGGGGGAGATTTATCTGAATTGAGGTTGCCAACAGACACCCAGAACACTAGGGAATATCCAGTGGGGACTGGAAGGACCATTCATTATGAAGGCAGTGCCCGGTGTCAAGGGCAGATGTAGGGCTGGCTCATGAGGCCCCCTGCTGGAAGTTGCCAGCTGCTGCTGAGGAAAGAAGTTCATTAACTCAAGGAAGAGTAACTGTCTACTTTCAAGCTAGATGGCTTTGCTCATTTGCTACTTTATTAAAATGAAATTTGTCCTAATTTGATTACAGCTGGTCTGGCTTTAATCTGATTTGATTTGTTAAGCAAAGTAACAACAAAGACGACTCCAGGGAAAGATGAACTGACAAGGAGGCCCATCCCCCACCGTGTATAACAAGACACGGGGGAGGGGCGCACATGTCCAAGTGCAAGGAATTGATTGAAGAGTCAGATAGACATGGGCACTGGCATAACCTGCCCCTATTGGAACGGTGTATAACTCTACTGACTTGGGGCAAATGTTTGTAACATATTGCTAAGAAATAAAGTCTACAGCCAAATGTGTAGCATATTTCAATTTTTGCAAAAAATGTGTATTTTATGGATATGTGCGTAGAAAAGTGTGGAAGAATACACACTAATATATCAATATTGAATTTCTCTGAGATCAGCGTCATGAATCCTCCCCCCACCCTTTTTCTCTCCTAGGGGTTCCATTTTTATACAAATGGCATCCGTTATGTATATGAAATAATAAAGCAACTCTTTGGTATTGAAAAGGGATTGCAGTAGAACTGCTTAACCTACAAAAACTGTTTTTCTAAGATTTTGCAAAATTCTTTGTTCTGAGGCAGTTCGGTTAGTCACATTTATTCAGCTCTAGGTAGGTCAAGGTCTAGAATCAGATCCCCTTGTGGGCTGGCCATCTTACCCGGTCTCCTGCCTCATCAACACTCAGCTGCCCCTGACGTGGCAGAAAGCAAGAACGAGGGGGGAAGGCCAGCATGACTCCTGGTCCTGGGAGAGCAACGTCACCTACCCACACACATGCACACATGTGTACACCTGCACACACACCAGAACAAGTGGGCCAGGTGCCACCTTCTGCTCTAAATGCCAAGGATGCAACCCCACAACAACCCAGTTTGAGGAACAGTGCCTGGCACACCGCCGGCAAACAGTAAGAGCTGAAAATAATTCAGTAAGAAGGTGGACTGGAGTAAACATCTGAACAAGTGCAATGCAGGGAGTGAATGAGATGGCATGGAATGGGATGAATAAGTAAAGCAAAGTGGACTGGTGTGAATGAATAAGTGAACGGGGTGATAGAAGAGAATGCATTAGCTAGAATGAGCAAGTGGAATGGAACGGAATGAGCGAATGAGATATAACAAATGAATGGGAGGAGGTGGGACAGAATGAAATAATAAACTAATGAATGAATCCAAGAAGACATGGTGGCTGACCATGAGGCAATTCTGATCTGGGGTGGGAGGGGGGCTGGGCAGGAGCGAGTCAAGAATTACAGGAGCATTTACCTGGCACTCCACTATTCACAGACCACTGATGGAGTAAAGAGTGTTTAACCTTATAGTGTCTTGTTTAACCCTCACGGCTGATGACTCTGTGAGGCCAGCTCCTACATTAGTTCCATTTTAAAAAATATATATTTCATTGATTTTTTACAGAGAGGAAGGGAGAGGGATAGAGAGTTAGAAACATCGATGAGAGAGAAACATCGATCAGCTGCCTCCTGCACACTCCCTACTGGGTATGTGCCCTTGACCGGAATCGAACCTGGGACCCTTGAGTTCACAGGCTGACGTTCTATCCACTGAGCCACGCCGGTCAGGGCCATTAGTTACATTTTGCAAATGAAAAAACAGAGACTGGGGACACCCCCAGAAAGAAGCGGTTCTGGGTCGGGCTCTGGGAGGCCGAGGCTGATGGCGCTCTGCAGCCCGAGGTGTGTCAGAGGAACCGCTCCGTGGAACGGGGAGGAGGCAGGCAGGGCTGGCCGAGGGGTGTGGGCAGGGACACAGTCTCAGCCAAGGCCTCAGCCACCCCAAGGAGCTCAGGATGGGTCCTGGGTTAGGGCAAGGGGATGCCCTCCCCATGGACCAGCCATGGGCTACAGGCTATTTTATTCTCTCATAGTTTTGGAGGCCAGAATTCTATAATCAAGGTGCCAGCGGGGTGGGCTTCTTCTGAGGGTTCTGAGGGGGAGTTGGCCCATGCCTCTCTCAGGTAAAAATATATTTCATTGATTTTTTACAGAGAGGAAGGGAGAGGGATAGAGAGTTAGAAACATCGATGAGAGAGAAACATCGATCAGCTGCCTCCTGCACACCCCCCACTGGGTATGTGCCCTTGACCGGAATCGAACCGGGGACCCTTGAGTTCACAGGCTGACGCTCTATCCACTGAGCCAATCCGGTCAGGGCCATTAGTTATATTTTGCAAATGAAAAAACAGAGACTGGGGATACCCCCAGAAAGAAGCGGTTCTGGGTCGGGCTCTGGGAGGCCGAGGCTGATGGCGCTCTGCAGCCCGAGGTGTGTCAGAGGAACCGTTCCGTGGAAGGGGGAGGAGGCAGGCAGGGCTGGCGGAGGGGGTGTGGGCAGGGACACAGTCTCAGCCAAGGCCTCAGCCACCCCAAGGAGCTCAGGATGGGTCCTGGGTTAGGGCAAGGGGATGCCCTCCCCATGGACCAGCCATGGGCTACAGGCTATTTTATTCTCTCATAGTTTTGGAGGCCAGAATTCTATAATCAAGGTGCCAGCGGGGTGGGCTTCTTCTGAGGGTTCTGAGGGGGAGTTGGCCCATGCCTCTCTCAGTTTCTGGTAATAAATGGCCATCCTTGGTGTTCGTAGGCTTATGGACACATCACTCCAGTCTCTGCCTCTGTCTTCACGTGGCCTTCTCCCTCTGGGTCTCTCTTCCCTTCAAGGACACTAATTATATTGGATTAGGGGCCCAACCAACTCCAGTATGACCTCATCTTAACTAATTACACCTGCAACAACCCAATTTTCAAGTAAGGCCACATTCACAGGTACTGGGAGTCAGAACTTCAATGTGGTTTTTTGGTAGTGGAGGAGGGGAGGAGGACACAATTTAACTCATAACCTCAGTCAAAGTTTCCCAGAGGGCTGGTGGCTGAGAGACTAACTCCTTTAGGTGGAGGGGGTCTGGGTGGCAGAGCACCTACTACAGAAACCAAGGCTCAGGGGTTTCTATCGCTTTGCCTGGATTTGAACTTTGGGCTCAGGCATGTGCTCAAAAGCTGGGACTTGATCCTGGGGTCAAGAGGAAGCCCTTGGAGGAATTTAAGCCAGGAGTCGATCAATTCTACTTCCCAGAAAAGCAATCCTGATAACTCCGTGGAGAATGGACCAGAACCTGGTGGCAGAAGGCGAGCTGGGACTTGATCCTGGGGTCAAGAGGAAGCTCTTGGAGGAATTTAAGCCAGGAGTTGATCAAATCTACTTCCCAGAAAAGCGATCCTGATAACTCTGTGGAGAATGGACCAGAACCTGGTGGCAGAAGGCAGGGAGGACCGGGATGGGAGTCCAACTGTGGTCGGCAGAATCATGGCTCCCAAAGTTGTCCACACCCTGATCCCCAGAACCTGTGGATATGTCCCTTACATGGCAAAAGGGGCTTTGCAGGTGCGATTCAGTTAAAGATCTTGAGATGGGAAGGTTATTCTGGGTTACCTGGGTGACCCAATGTCATTATAAGCATCCTTATGAAAGAAAGGCAGGAGGATCAGCGTTAGGAGATGTGACAGTGAAAGGAGAGAGGAGAGAGAGAGAGAGAGAGAGAGGAGGAGGACACAATTTAACTCATAACCTCAGTCAAAGTTTCCCAGAGGGCTGGTGGCTCAGCGCCGTGTGCTGCCAGCAGCACTCCGAGTAGCTGAGAGACTAAGTCCTTTAAGTGGAGGGGGTCTGGGTGGCAGAGCACCTACTACAGAAACCAAGGCTCAGGGGTTTCCATCGCTTTGCCTGGGTCACCAGCTAATGAGGAGTCAGGCAAGGACTTGAACTTTGGGCTCAGGCATGTGCTCAAGAGCTGGGACTTGATCCTGGGGTCAAGAGGAAGCTCTTGGAGGAATTTAAGCCAGGAGTTGATCAAATCTACTTCCCAGAAAAGCGATCCTGATAACTCTGTGGAGAATGGACCAGAACCTGGTGGCAGAAGGCAGGGAGGACCGGGATGGGAGTCCAACTGTGGTCGGCAGAATCATGGCTCCCAAAGTTGTCCACACCCTGATCCCCAGAACCTGTGGATATGTCCCTTACATGGCAAAAGGGGCTTTGCAGGTGGGATTCAGTTAAAGATCTTGAGATAGGAAGGTTATTCTGGTTACCTGGGTGATAATCATAAGCGTCCTTATAAGAGAAAGGCAGGAGGGTCAGCGTTAGGAGATGTGACAGTAAAAGGAGAGAAAGAGAAAGAGAGAGAGAGAGAGAGAGAGAAGGAAAGATTGACTCTGCTGCTGGCTTTGAAAGTGGAGGAAGGGGCATGAACCAAAGAATGTGGGTGCACGTCCCTTTCCCCCACTGGTACTCACTCTGTGTATTTCCTACCTGGCCTTACAAGGCCCTCAGTCCTGGCTCCACCCTCCCCCAGCTCATTCCCCACTGCTCTCTGCCTCCCTCCCTCTTCCCAGCCCCACTGGTCTTGCTGCCCCTCAAACACACCAAACTCATTTCTGTACAAAACCTTTTTCACTTGTTATTCCCTCCGCCTAGAATGCTCTTCTTTCAATGCAAAAAAAAAAAAAAAATGTTTGCATGTCTGTCCCCTTATCATTTATGTTTCAGCTCAAAATGTCACTTCCTCAGAGAGAGAGGCGTTCCCATTACTCTAGCTAAAGCAGCCACCCGGCCACTCCATGGCCCTATTTTAATTCTCTCTGAGGCACCTATCACTCATATTTTCTTATTTACCTTATTGCCTGTCTCCTGCTCAAGAAGGTCACCTGCACGAGAGAAGAGACCTTTCCTATCTTATGCAATGATGACTCCCCAAGTGCTAAGACAGAACCTGCAATACAGCAGGTATTCAAATATTTACAGTTGGATGGAAGGATGGGTGGATGGATGGATGGAAGAACAGATGGATGGAAGGAGGGTGGATGGAAGGATGGGTGGATGGGAGGAGGATGGAGATGGAAGGAGGGTGGATGGAAGAATAGATGGATGAAAGGAGGGTGGATGGGAGGATGAAGATGGAAGGAAAGACAGAAGATGAATGGATGGGTGTTTACGGTTGGATGGAAGGATGGGTGGATGGAAGGATGGAGATGGAAGGAAAGACAGAAGATGAATGGATGGGTGAGTGGAGAATGAGTAGATGGAAGGGAGGAAGGGCAGATGTAAGAATGCTCAAGAGGTGGCTCCCAGGTTAAGCTGGATAGACACCGCCGTGTTAAACCCTTCCCATCTGTGTTTGAGGGGCCTGGCTGCTCTGCATCTTTCTGATGAGGACTTTCGTTGCCAAGTGACAGAAATCAACAGGCTGTTTGTGCCTCTAATCCTGGGACCCAGACCCCATAATCTTCTTAACTCGCCATCAAATATCTATATTTAATGAACTCCCCACCTGATGCCCGCTCCCCACACCCTGATATTGACTTAGCGGCTTTATCCCAGGGCTTGGTAATCCTGGGTCAAAGCGTTAGCATTAACGTCTCCCACCACCAGTGGGGTCACTCTGTGCCCTGGTCTTCCTCTGAAAAAAGGACTTGCTCGCATCACTTATCTGTTTAAAACTCTCAGGGAGCAATTTGTGGCTCACAGAAAAGGTGCAAATTCCAGGCCACTCAAAGCCCTTCCCATCCTGGCCCCCAACTAACTCAGCAGCCTCATTTCTCATCCTTCCTATGTCACGTAAACGCCCTGTGTTGCCATCATACGAAGCTCCTCCCTATTCTAGAACAGATCCTGCTCCCGAGGCCTCCAGGCCTCCAGACATGCAGTTCTCTAGCCCTCGCACACTCTTGTACTTCTCTCCATTTAGGGATTGTCCCTCACTCTTGAAGCTCAGTTGTCACGGCATGGAAGTTCCACTGGTCCCTCAGAGACAGTGTCCTCACAACTGGAGCCATCATCACATCCTGCCTGAAGCTGGCCCTTCTATGTCAGCCCTGTCCTTGAAGGATCCACCCCATCACCAGACCAGAGACCGGGGAGGAATCCAGGAGGTGCCCTCTCCCTCAGCCTTCACACCTCAGCAAATGCCAAGTGTCAAGAGCTCCTGCTCCTGCAGCATCAAGCCTCCCAGACCCCTCTACCACCCTTTCTTACTTCCACGAATGAGGCAAAAGGCCCTTATACTCACTGCCCCATCCCCATCCTTGCTCCTTCCACTCACCCCCACCCTGGCCAGCCAGAGCTCAGTTGAGCATGAACCTGGTTCTAGCAGGCGTCTGCCCCTGTGGGCCTCTGCTACCCTCAGAATAAAATCCCAAATCCTTTCTTCACCTCTCAAAGGTAGAGCCTAGTCTGGAGCTTGTGACGAGGGTTGGTGGGTAGACAACACTGCAAGGGCCAACTGAAAACACGCCTGCAGCTATATTCTACCTGGGAGCGGTCCAAGTCCCAATCTGGCCACTATGTTTTACAGCCATACAGGAACTCCACTAAGGAAGGTCGCAGAGCAGCGTCATGGCAGAGTGCATATTCGTGGGCAAGTTGTTGGACCCTCCAAACCTCAGTGTCCTCATCTGTACAATGGGGCAACAATAGTTCCTCTCACCTAGGGTTCTGGGGAGGATCAGGGGAAGTAAGGCCTGGGAAGCAGGAGGCTGGCCTCGGAGTGCTCCGTGGAAGTGAGTTATCACTGCAGCTGATCTTGTTTCTGATCAGACCTATCTCCCTGGGCCCCTCCCCTTTCACCAAAGCCCTTCGCGTTGGTAAACATGGACTGTGAAAGAGGACCATTTGCTTAGCACTGACGGTTTCTTCTCCTGAAATTCACATGGCAAAGTTGTAACATCAGCCCAGGAAATGTCAAGGCCTGTGGTGTTCGTCCAAACCCTGAGAAGCTGCGTTCGGATGGCTGGGCTCTGTGATACCACAGCGGTTACGGAACAGCTGTATGGACGCACTCCCTCTTGAAACTGTCTTTGAATCATGTTGTTTCGACTTATGGTTTTCCAGTTTTACGAAGGTCAAGTTTTAAAAATTATATTTCATATTAAAAGCAAAACGTAAAAAAAGTCTTTTATTTTATGAAAGGAGTTTATATTAAAAGTAAAAAAATAAAATAGCTTTCACCCTGTGAGCTTCTGAAACTCACGAAGCCCTGTGCCACGCTGGCGGTGTCCTGCCAAAGGCTAGCTTTCCTCTGGTTGAGCTGTGAAATGGTCTCATGCGCCATTAACCACGCTGTGGGGGCGTGAATTGTCCCAGGGCACCATTTTCACCAAGGGGCCGATGGCCTGGGAGGAGAAATAGGAGGCTGGAGGGTGTAATATCCCATAAACCCAGTTTATGGCCATTGAGGAGATTAAGCTTCTGGGCGCCTCATGGTTCATTTCCAGTGGCCTCAGAGGGCACCCGCCCGTCTCCAGGTGAAAGCTGATGATTCGAGGCCATAACAAGCGATTGCCTTCCAAATGGTCAGGAAGGAAACGCATCCTGGTCCTGATGTCTTGACTTTTTTTTTTTTTTAAATTCTCTCTCCTTTGAGGCCTCTGAGGAGACCTAAGTATAATTCAAGTGGTGCCAGGGGCTGAAAGATAAAACAGCTATTAGAGGGAGGAAATTTTTCCAACTGAGCTGGGGGATCAATTAAATCCTTAGGTTGAGATATCAAATCATCAGCACCTCCCTAATCCAGCGGCAGCTCAGCCCTGCCAGGGAGTGTGGAGGAAGGGCACAAAGACCTGGGGCTAGCGGTGACTGAGGGACCCGTGGGGAGCGGCTTCAGTGTTTGGACAGGTTCAAGCCTTGGGCTGATGAAAGGGCACGGTCCTCTCATGGCCACGTGCAAGTCCCAGCTTGGAGGGCAGGGCCCTCCCAGCACATTTATAGCCAACAGCTCTAGTTGTAAGCTTGAACCTATGGTCTGAACACGTGATCCCACGTGCCTGAGTGATGTGGTCTTGATAGAGTTCAGGTGCATGTAGTTGAGTAGGATTGAAACCCACGAGAATGTTGTAAACATCTTGGTCACGCCCTGACTTTGCCTCGTGGCATCTGCTATAAAATAAAGACACGGCTTGCGGGTGTTGTCGCTGTCTCTCAGAGAAGAGGCGTCCCACCGAGACCCAGCTTTCGTTCTCTTGTCTGTCTTTTCTAAGCCTTTCAGCCGCCCCCACTCAGGTTCACCCTTGGCCGTGCCGGCGC
>NW_006289713.1:6280722-6285634 GCF_000327345.1 Myotis davidii
TGTGGCCCACAGAGCATATTAGTGAGCCAAATGCTCCCTAAGGCCAGCTCTCCCCCCACCCATGGGGTGGCTGTGTAAACAAACTCCTGAATTCACTTCCTGCTGCAAAACCCTGAAAGCGGTACCAAGTCTCTCTGGGGCTTCGTTTCCCCATCTGTAAAATGGGGCAAATGATAAGCCCCCCCGCCCCGCCCCCGCCACCAGGACAGCTGTGGGAGTGAGATGAGAGCTATGGCAAAGCTCCTGGTCTTAGGTGGGGCTCATTAGGCATCACCTCCCACCTTTAGCCTTTCATCTGAACGGTGGGTGTGTTTTAATTTCTTTAAACCCACTTGGATAAAAGTGGGTGGGATAACTTGGACGTTAAAGGAGACTAGCTCTTCAGCGTCCTTCTTCCAAAGGAGGCCCAGTTCCCTCCAGACGTGAGCAATCTCTACATCTTCTCAAGCTGACAGGTGGCCGATGTGTACCAGAATGGCCATGCAGCTTGTTGACGCATTGAAGTCTTTCCACACCAGTGAGCATACAGTCCCTCCCCCACGGCCCCTCCCCCAAGGGTCCCCCACCCAGCCTCCCAGCCTCCATGATCTCTCCCTGCCATTCCCCATGTTGGGCAACTAACGGGTTCAATCTGGACAGCAGGCTCCTCTGGGACCCTGGCTGGTCAGTGCTGGGCTGCGCTGGGCTCACCACAGGCATGTGGGCTTTACCACCCCCCATTCCTACAGTGGAAGAAACTGGGGCGCCCAGCAGGGAGGAGACCAGCCTCAAGGTCACTCTTATGGTGAGAGGCAGAGCCAGGAGCTGCTGGACTCCTGGGGTCGAGGTGGGAACCTGCCGGGTGTTTGGGGGGCATGTTGAATGCCTCCCATGCCTCAGCTAATGTGCCCACCAACCCCCACCTCCGTACTGAGACCGCCTGGGTCCGAGTCCTGACTGCCACTTATACGCTGTGTCACCTCAGGCAAGTGGCACGCCCTTTGACTTCAATTTTCTTACTTGTAACAAAACAAAACAAAAACCAGCTTTGCGACCTCAATACTACTGACATTTGGAATCAGGTAATTTTGGTTGTGGAGGCTGTCCTGTGCATTGTAGGATGTTTAGCAGCATCCCTGGCCTTGACCTAATAGATATCAGTAACACACACACACACACACACACACACCCCCACACACACGCCCTCCCCTTGGTCAGGACTATTAAAAATGTCTCCAGACATTGCCTATATCCCTTGGGAGGCAAAATTATTCCCAGTTGAGAACCTCTAATTGATGAAGGTTGTTCTGAGGGTCAATGGTTTACAGAGAGGGCCTGACATAGAGTTAGCCGCTGTCAGCACCTGGCTTATCAGCTAGGCTTGGGTTTGCCCGCAAGTAACAATGACCCCAAATAACAGTGACTTAAATTAGACAGCAGCCTGGTTTACTTTCACATAAAAAGCCAAACATTAGCAGATCAGAGCTACATGGTGGCTCTGCTCCATGCCTTCATCCCTAACACTTGACCTTGTGCTCAGGGTTCCAGAGGCAGGGGCAGACAACAATATGAAGGAAGGGATAAGGAAGAAAGGGAAGGCAGAGGGCACATGCCTGCCAGTCATCTCTTAAAATAGATGACCATCCACTAACATCCCTTGGCTGGAGCTTGGTCACATGGCCACAGCTAGCTGCAAGAGAGGCTGGGAAATGGAGTCTTTCTTTGAGTGGCCATGTGCCCAGCTGACATTATACTGTATTATTGTGGAAGAAGAGAGAATTGGCTATAGGAGGTCATGGGAGCTCCTGGGCCCGCTGCAGTCAGGAACTTGACTAAAGCCAGAGGCTGTCAGCCACCAGGCAATGAGGGCGAGATAACTCTTAGAGCATCTGGCCCATTACTTTTAGTAAACCACCAGGCAAGAAATATTAGCAGAGCGCACAGGAAATAAACACACGACTCATCATTAAAGGGAATTCTGGGAAATGCTGTGAGCTGGAACCCTTTATAATCAATTCCCACCATCCACCCCCACCCGCCACCTGCCCTTCATGTTCCATATGTACCTGTGGTGAGAGGAAGGGAACATGGGATGGGGCACTGGCCCAGGAACCTGGGGGACTCTGCTTTCAATTCTGCCACCCAGAGGCTGAAGGACAAATCAATTCACTGTGCCCTCTAGGCCTCTAGGGCCAATATTGGAGTCTCAGATATCAAAGTGAGATACATTTGTGTGCATGCATTTTGTAAACTCCATAGCAGCATTGTCTTACGCAACCCTTTGTCATGATGGAATGTTCTAGATCTGCATTGTTCAATATGGCAGCCACCTGCCACGGCATGTGGCTACTGAGCATTTGTAATGCGCTGGTGCAATAGAGGAAGTGGAATTTTAGTTGCATTAATTGGACAGCGCAGCTGTGTGTGATGGCGTGGCTTACACTGTTTCCTCTCAAGGACTCCTTCATATATCGCATGTCCCTTATGTTATCTCCCTCTTTGCCTTATTTGAGTCCTAAAAAACACCCCATTACACGCATTACAAAAGCAAAATAACAGAAAGTAACAAGTATTGGCGAAGATGGGACCAATCAGAAAAATTGGAACCTTGTGCATTGCTAGAAATAATGTAAAAATGTTGAAGCTGCTATGGAAAACAGTATGGATATGCCTCAAAAATTCAAAATAGAATTGCCATATGTCCCAACAATCCCCCCTCTAGGTATATACCAAGAGAACTAAAAGCAAGAACACAAACTGATATTTACACACCCATGTTCATAGCAGCATATTTACAATAGCCTCAAAGGTAGAAGCAATTTGACTGTCCATTGATGAATGAATGGATAAATACAATGTGGTCTATACACACGATAGACCGCTATTCAGCCTTAAAAAGGAAGGAAATTCGAACACGTACTGTAACACAAATAAAACTTGAGGGCATGGAGCTAAGTGAAATAAGTCAGCCACGAAAAGACAAATACTGTATGATCCCATTCACATGGGGTACTTTGACTAGTCAAATTCATAGAGACAGAAAATGGAATGGTGATTGCCAGGGGCTGGGAGGAGGGGGAAATGAGAAGTTATTTAATGGGGGCAGAGTTTCCGTTTTACAAGTAAAAAAAGTCTGGAAGTGGATGAGGGTGATTGTAGCGCAATGATGTTAATGTACTTAGTGCTACAAAGCTGTACACTTAAAGTGGTTAAAGTGGTACATTTTATGCCTGGATCCAAGGAGTGGGAGCTTCCAGCCTAAATGGTGGGGTTCAGGCGTCTGGGAAAGATTTAGGGGCAGCAGGGCCTTTCAGTTGCCTGGCCGAGGGCCCTGCAGGATGATGTGATTAACTAGTTGAGCACAGGGAGCTATAAAAACCTATAAAATCACTTTCAGAATAGGGACTTTTGCCATCTCCTCCTTGGTGCTATCAAAACTACTAGGATATGGATCTTAGTGTTAAAAGGAAATGTTAAAATAAAACAATGTTCACCCAGTCCTCAGGGTGATCTCACCTGGGAGTGATGCTGACCTGGCGATATGGCTGGTTCAGAGGCCACAAAAGCAGACCATGTCTGAATCTGACACTCAGGCAATTTTATTTTTAACTAGGAGCCCAGCGCACGATTTGAAATCGCACAGCGCCGCCCACTCTCCGGTCCGGCCCTGCCTCCCTCTCTGGCCACTGCTGATCAGGCCCTCCTTTAGCGCAGGCATGTGGAAGCCCCTGCCACCTCATCCCCAACACTGTGCACACAACCTCCTGTCCAGTTGACGCATTAAGGCGTCCCAGTTAATTAGCATATTTCTCTATTTTATATATGTATATATAAATTAGCTGCTAACATTTTAAAATGGCAACGTATGAAAATCTGTATTTCCAGCTTCTCCTGAAGAAACAGGGAAAGCTGGCCGTGTGGAGCCTGCTCTTCTACATGGCAGTAATCAGCCATTCCTGAGTATTGGGGACCCCTTCACATGCAGCTCAGTTCATCACAATCGCCACCAACCCTTATTGCTTTCCATTCCCACCCAGCCAACCAGTGCCTTCCCCACTGGTGAGGTTTTTCCATCTGTGTGAGATGGAAAATGAATGACAGACTCTAAGAATGTCTCATAGCAGCGATTTTCACCCGGTAGCCACAAGAATCTTTAAAACATGCAATACCTGCCTATTTAGTCAGTGGCACTGACCTCTTTTCCCTTAGATTGTCAAACAATACAACAATAGCCATCCAGTGTGAATGAATCAAAATTAGACCTGTTTTTTTTTTTTCAAATTGGCAAAAAAATATACTGTTGGTGTGCTGCAGAATTTTAGTGTTTAGTTTATATGTGCCATGAGATGGAAAGGTTGAAAATTGCTGCTTATACAAACAAGAAGTTTACAGATAATCTAGGTTAAGCCCATTTTATAGATGGGGAAACTGAGTCTCAAAGAAATTAAACAGGGAAGGGGACAGAGCGACACTTTCTCATCCTCTAAAATTACATCAACCCCAGGCGTTTAATAACTGTGGGCTGGGAAGACAATCAGCCTTGATGATATCGCCCTCAGATGGAAATCTGGCTTCTCCGCATACACAAGCATCAGAATCAGGCTGTGGAAACCCATTCAATTGCCTCGTTATAGTGCTGTCATCATCCATGGATTCAATAATGAACAGCCCGCATGCTGCCCAAAGCAAGAGTGAATGTTCTGTGTAATTTCTGATAGCTTAAGCACCCCCATTGACACAATGGGACTTATTTTTCTTTCTAAATACATTTGCAAATGGTTGTTTCTCAGCCTCAAATCATGACATTGTTAATAGAACAAACCAGAGTCACAGAGAGCCTCATGGAACTCTTTCTGCATGAACAAATATATCAATTCTATCGAACCAGACCCAGAGGAATAGTGGACTTAAAAGTCATAGACTTTGAACTTGG
>NW_006289713.1:6285683-6297961 GCF_000327345.1 Myotis davidii
TTTTTTTTTGAAGCTGTGTGTCCCTGGGCTAGGCACTCAACCTCTCTGGGCCTGGGTGTCCTTATCGGTGAGATTAGAGTGATACACCCGTATCAGAGACCTGCCCAATCAAGTAAGCGTGAAACACATGGTGTGCATTTGTAAGTTAGAACATGTTAGGCTTTGCTATTAGCCTTTCCTAGAATGAAGACCATGCCACCAGTACCTAACAATTTGGACCGCCTGGATTTTGATCTACATTTATTCTGTCTCAAGTTCAAATGCCTTTCTTTAAATAATTAATTTCTTTTCATATTTTAATCTTCAAAGACCTCTACACCTGCAGTCAGAGTAAGGCGGTACAACAGAAAGCAATTAAACTCCGGCTACAGAGAAATGAGATTCTGTCCTCACAGCTTGAAGAAGAGAGCCCGTAGGTATCAACATGATTGTGACCCTCTGGAAAGAAGGTCCTAATGACAAAGGCAGGGCAGGCTGGGCACTGGGGTCTGAGACTTAAGGACGAGCCTTTAGCCTCCTCTCACACCTGAGCAGTTGGAGCAGAACTCAGCCTGGCCAGCAGGGCCGTGGCCGAGCGGGCGGCGTGCACACCTCGCTAGAGGTTTCTATCCTTTCTTCACCACTTGCGTTGCCACAGAGAGAGCCCTGCCCAAGACCACTCTGTGACAGGCGCTTTGTTGTAGGGAACACCAAGTGCACCGGGGCTGATACGGCAAACAGGGGCAAAGGAGGGCCTGGAGTGCGGCTCTGACATGGGCCTCATGGTGACAAAGGGCAACCTGGTGTGCCAGGGAGAGAAGGCCATCCCTGCCCCATAAGTATTTCCATACTTAGCATATATTCTGCACGGGGATCCTTTTGATCCACCAGGCCTGTGTTTTCCATGGTGACCGTAAAAGCCCAGGTCCCCTTGGGCGAGGGTTAATGAATAAAACAAAACAAAGAAATCTTGCCCTCTTTAAAAAAAAAAAAAATGCCTGATTCCCAGCAGGTTTCAGAAGGCCCCTCTGGGCCAGTGGTCTCACTTCTGCCATCTTTTCAGCCACAGGAAACAGAAGTCATTACGTCCTCTGCACCTTTGTTCATTAAAAAAAAAAAAGAAAACTAAATTCACCGTATAGATCACAGAAATATATTTCCAAATTAATTTTGTTACATTATATTTACAAAGATGTACAGGAGAGTGTTTAAGGCATGGACTCGGGTGTTTGACCCACACCCTTCCCTCACTGCTGTGTGACCTTGGACAAGTTGATAAACCTCTCTGAGCTTCTGTTTCCTCATTTGTAAAAAGACAATAGGAAGGGAGTGGGGAGACAATATAAGAGCCCCCATCTCAGTTGTCGGGAGGGCTAACTGAGGTCATGATGAAAAAAATACAGTAAGCCCTCAAGCATTTACTATGAAAGATGTTGAACAATATGCGTGACAAGATGGAAACGGCGATTCTGTGTTGAGGAGAGTGCGCACTTGGGATCTTTTTACATAGACATAGATTTCATACAAATAAATGAAAACAACACATGTTCACTGTAGGAGATTTAGAAAATGGGGGAAATTATTTGGAAAAAAAGCAAATCTTATGTTCTATCACCCCAAGTGAGAGATGGTAAGTCATTGATAAATAGTCTGGTCATTGCCTAGGTAAGCCCTCCATCGAATGCAAAAAAAACGAACACCTTATGTCCTTTCCTTGGAGTTCTGGTCATAGCTTCCAGCACAGTCCCCAGGAGATCGGAGGTCAGGAAAGTGCCTCCCATTCCATACAATTCCCCTATTTATCCATCCGCCCAATGCTTCCTGTCTGCCCATCCCATGCCTTTATGTCAGGAGCATAATTGTCGAACTTCCCGCTCTGGCCCCACCTTACACCCGGCAGCCGGGTGAGAGTGGAGCCCATCTCAGCCCAGGGCAGCCCTGCCCCCACGACACAGCGCTGCCAGCTCCTGGGCTTCCACTCTGGCTGCGATGACAAGACCATCGCCCCCCTTCTCCACTGTTCCCTCGTCCGCGTGGCTCTAAATACACAGCGGACAGTCCTGTCTGCCCTTCCTATTTTTTTAGCTAGAAAGGTGTTGAGCACCAAAAACAAAAGTTCTGCTGACAGCAAAACAAGTCACACATTTTCTTTTAGGATAACGAATGTTTCTGAGTTCCAGCAGAGGACGAAGCTTCTGCATTAAAAAAAAATCAGGTCAATTATTCTATTGCTTTTCGCTTCTCAGTCTCGCCTGATTAAATGCTTACACTAGAAGACTGGAGATCTATAGGACAGCACACTTTCCTGGTGACCTTCTCGCTCCCCTCTAAGGAAATCACTGCCCTAGATTTTCAAAACTTTCATAAAGGCAGAACATATCTGGAACAAACAGCTTTTAAAAGGTGTGAAAGCAAATTATGAGATTTTTCTAGCAATAAAACTGGGTTTATATTCCTGATCTCTCTCTCTCTCTCTCTCTCTCTCTCTCTCTCTCTCTCTCTCTCTCTCTCACACACACACACACACACACACACACACACACACACGATGCTATTATCAGAATATTAGAAACAATAATTTTTTAACATTATTAATAATACCACTAAGACTAATCCCTAACCTTGACTGCTTGCTTTATGCTGAATACTGTGCTAAGTGTCTTACATGCATTGTTTTATTTTTTTAAAATATATTTTATTGATTTTTTACAGAGAGGAAGGGAGAGAGATAGAGAGTTAGAAACATCGATGAGAGAGAAACATCGATCAGCTGCCTCCTGCACATCTCCCACTGGGGATGTGCCCGCAACCAAGGTACATGCCCTTGACCGGAATCGAACCTGGGACCCTTCAGTCCGAAGACCGACGCTCTATCCACTGAGCCAAACCGGTTTCGGCGCATTGTTTTATTTAATCCTTACAACAATCCTATTTTTGAGGTAGGTACTATTGGCCTATTATTAGCCCCATTTTACAGATGAGGAAACTGAGTCAGAGAGGCCAAGTTATTTGCCCAAGATTACAAAGCTAGACACTGAAAGAACTGACATTTCTGACTGACTCCAGAGCCTCCAAGCTTAATCTCCACATGATACCTGAGCTTTGTATATAAAAGAGAAAAAAGGTATACATACAACAACAAAATAGAACTCAGGTCTCAAACCTTCCATTCAGGGGCAACCCCTTAGCCCCTTCACAGATATCCCTCCCTGCTCTTTTCCTTTGCTTTCTTCACTACCAAATATAGCACGAACATTCTCTCATGTCAACAGGCATATTTCCTGTTGTGTTTATTCCCTGGGCGTACCCTACTGGAAGCTCCACCCCCAAGACTGGAGGAACCAAGGAAAAGAAGATATGATGACTGGATGAAAATCCCAAAGATTGAGTCTGAAGGTCTGCTCTTCCCCTGGTTCTGACAAAGCCTCATGGTTTCTAAGATATGGGTTGTTGCCCTAGCTGGTTTGGCTCAGTGGATAGAGTGTTGGCCTGTGGACTGGAGGGTCCCAGGTCCGATTCCAGTCAAGGGCACATGCTCAGGTTGTGGGCTCAATCCCCAGTGGGGGGCGTGCAGGAGGCAGCCAATCAATGATTCTCTCTCATCATTGATGTTTCTATCTCTCTCTCCCTCTCCCTTCCTCTCTGAAATCAATAAAAATATATATTTTTTAAAAAGATGTGGGTTGTTATAAATCATCAGAAATGGCCAAAGAGGAAGGGAATGGCAAAGGAGCAGTCGCAGCTCTAACGTGACCCCAAACTCTCTGACACTCCTCCCACTGAGAGGTGGGCTGTGTCTCCCCGCTTTGAGCATCACAGGCAGGCCCCTGACTGCTTTGACCAACGGTGGGCAGCAAAAGGGACGCCATGTGGCTTCTGAGGCTGAGTCATAAGGGACCACCCAGCTCCCACGTGGCCACTGTGTTATAAGTCCACCCACCTGCTCAGGCCGCCATGCTGGAGGGGCCAGCTAGAGGCGCTCTGGCCAACTGGCCCATTGAGCCCAGCCTCCCACCATCCCTGCCAAGGTGCCGGACAGTGACTGAAGAGACCACCTTGGAAGTGGCCACCCCAGCTTCTGGGTCTTCCAGCAGAGACCCCAGACATATGGAGCGGCCACACACGCTCCTCGCTGTCCCCTGCTCAAATTCCTGTCCCACAGAGTCCAGGAGTCTTCTTTTTCCCCATTCATAATAAGTGGTCATTATCTTATGCCACTAAGTTCGGGATGGTTTGTTCCATAGCGACAGATTCCTGGAACAGAATTTGGTTCCTGGGAATGGGGACTGACCTTAACAGGCTTTGAGCTCTCTGATTATATCTGAGACACCACATGAATCTTGAAACAGAAAATCCCCCAAAGATACCGACAGTACCACTGACTTTCCTGCCTGGGTCTCTAGGGGGCATGTTAAGCTGGGATAGGGCATCAAAATACAATTTTCAAAGTTTTACAAAAGGCCTTCCTTCCAATATGGGATGAACACAAGTGAAAACCTACTGTGTGCTCCCTAATGAGGGAGCCGACAGGATGGGGAAGCTGGTCCGAGAAGCCCTGAGGACCCCGTGTTTACAGGCACCAAAGGGAGCCGGGTAAGATCGCTGGGGGAGGCACAAACCTGGTGAGCGCTCTGCAGGGCAGCAAAGCTATACCGTGTCTTTCCTATCAGACATTCTATTCATCTGCACCAGCCATGAATTTGCAAGGCAACATGCTCACTTCAGAATCCGGGCCCTAATGAAGAGTCAAATGAATCGCACAAAAGCACAGCTCCTTAGAGAACTGAATATAAATAACTCCCGGGCAGGCCTCTTAGTCAGGGCAGCAGCGTGGCATTGCAAGGACATACGGTACACCTGAAACCTATATAATTATATGAACCAGCATCACCCCATTATATTCAGTGAAAAATAATAAAGAGACTCACGCGTGAGCTCTTCTCTGGACTCCAGACAGATTCCCAAATACCTGCCGCGGGTGCCACCCTCTTTCCCCAAACCTCTCCTCCTCCCTTGCTTTCCATTTAGGCTACTGCCCTCTCTCTGCTCTGCCACATGAGCCAGAAATCTTGGGGTCACCATAGCCTTCCCCTACTGACCAGATGTGCCCCAGCCTGCACACTTCAGCTCTCACCCCTGCACTCTTAGTCCCCAATGCCTTTGTCCGCGTCGCGCTACTCAGACTCCTACTCGTACTTGCTAATTGGGAAGTGATGGGGAACATCCAGCCCGAGGGGACATGTAAGGCCCGAGAAATCATTTCGTCTGACCCTGCCAAGGCATTAGGGGTGAGTTAATCAAATGTTTTTTTCAAATTTCTTTATTGATTAAGGTATTACATATGTGTCCTTACCCCCCCATTTTCCCCCCAATCTTCCCCCCTACTCATGCCCTCACCCCCTGTTGTCTGTGTCCATTGGTTAGGCTTATATGCGTGCATACAAGTCCTTTGGTTGGTCTTTAATTAAATGTTTGACCAGATTTGGCAGGCTAGTTTCTAAGTTGATAATTTTGTATGGCCCTCGAGTAATGTTATAAATATCCAAATGGCCCTTGGCAGAAAAAAGGTTCCTCACCCCTGCTTAACACGACACATCTGCTGTGGCCACCATAACCCAGCATGCATCTCAGTGTCTTACCCTGAGGACCACCAAGCATCGTGAGGCCCCAGCATCCCCACTAAGAAGCAACCTTGTCCAGACTGTTTAACTTGAGTGTATTCAATATTTTAGACCTAATTTCCAGAAATAGAGGGGAGAGAGGGGGGCCGGTGAACAGCGGGATACATCTAGGAGGACGGTCAGTAAGACAGCTGCCCTGATCGCTTTATAAGTCAATGCCATGGAGTGGAGGTGAGGAGAGAAGGTGCTGGGCAGGGGCAGAGAGCTGTTGGAGAGTAAAGAAACATAGTCACCAAATGTCCTATGTGGTCCTTATTTGGACCTTGGCTTTTTGAAAAACAACTTTAAATGACATTTTGGAGACAGGAAAATTTTATTATGGGCTGGGTATTAGAGGATATTAGGGAATTATTGTTAATTGTATTATATGTGATAATGGTTTTGTGGTTATATAGAGAATTATATTTATTTTCCTGGATGTCCTTGCTGAAGAATTATCAGTGTCTGCAGTTTACTGATATGTTTCAGAAAAAAATATGTATATTCATGTATAAAGTCAATATGACAAAATGCTAGTAATTATGAGCCTAGGCAGTGAATACAGATATTCATCTTACTAATCTTGTCATTTTTCTTCTTGTTTAAAAAACTGTATGATAGCTCTGGCTGGTGTGGCTCGGTTGTTTGAGCATCGTCTCCTGCACCAAAAGGTTGCCGGGTTCATTGTCAGTCAAGGGTTTCGGGGCTCGATCCCCAGTAGGGGGCATGCAGGAGGCAGCCGATTGATGTTTCAATAAAAATATATTTTTTTAAAAGTCAGACTAAAAAGCTACAAGCACCTTGGGGGTGGAGGCAGCTGAGACCCCAGCGTGTGTTCCACTCTGTAATCCCCCATCAGCAGCATATAAAATGCTGGTCTCCTTGGAAGGTGATCCCTCCTCCAATAAAGGGACTCCGCTTCCAGAGCTCAGCTGCCAGCCGTTCACACACAAGGCACCCCTTGGCAGCAGCGGCGTCCCTGACAGCTCACAGCCTCTGCGAGCTGCCCCGAGGAACGGACTCGCTTTCAGAAGGACTTGCCTCTCTCACGGGGGATAATTACATCTTGAGCGTATTTTTTATCCAGAAGCTGAAGCACCTGTAAGTGTTCCAACCATCTCTCTCCCCGAGAAAAGGAAGGTAGAAAGGAAATGGGAGATGGTAGGGCAAACCTTCACCTCTGACCTGCCTCTGTCCTCGGGCTTCCAAGAGGGAGTGAGGGAGGAAAGAGGGAGCCACGGTCCAGGTAGAGACACAGCGCTGAGTGTAACTTCAGACTTCAGTAGTATCTGACACAAAAATAAAAAAATAATAAAAAATGGAGGCTCCAAGAAATAGTCCATTCCCTTTCTATGTCCCTGATTCTATTATGATCACCAGATTATTTATTCACTTGATTCTTAGATTCACTTGTTGATAGATGCATGTTTGTTGTTCATAATTTGTATCTTTACCTTTTTCTTCTTCTTCCTCTTCTTAAAGGATACCTTTCAGCATTTCATATAATACTGGTTTGGTGGTGATGAATTCCTTTAGCTAAAATCGTGCACCTATGGATGAGGACAGTGGGTGGGGAGTGAGGGCGGAGGGTAGGGCAGAAACTGGGAAGAGGGGAGTTATGGGGGGGTGGGGAAAGAGGAACAAATGTAATAATCTGAACAATAAAGATTTAATTAAAAAAAAATAAAAATAAAAATAAAGATAAAAAAAATGGAGGCTCCAGACTGGAGCAGCTTTGAAAGCCTGGCCACTTCAAAGCCATTCACTGGGTTAACTTGATCATCACTGGGAGCCCAAGACTGAATCCGGACCTCTGATCCATCTTATTTGGACTTCCATGGCATTCATTGCTTAAAACAAAACAATAAAAAACCGCTCTAAGGTTTTAAATACAACATACATACTAAAGTACATGCCACTTCCACAAATTCAGCACACTGGGTAGTCAGCCTCCACATGAAATAGATCAGACAACACAACCAGCCCCCAGAACTCACTGTGCACCCCCCAAAATCATCATTTTCCTGTCTTTTATCTCTATAGATTAGTTTTGCCTGCTTTTGAATTGTACATCAGTGGAGTCACCTATCTGCCCTTTTATATCTGGCTTCTTTCACTCAACATAACTATGAGATTCTTCTATGTTGTTGTCAATGGTTGTAGTATATGTATTCTCACTGCTGAATAATATTCCATTGTGTGGAGATACGCAATTCATTTATCATTCCAGTATGTGGTGGTTAGAAAACAGTGTTATGGCCAGCCTTCTGACTGTGCCTTCTGGTGCATACGTGTGCACATTTCTCGTGGGTATACACCTAGGAGCGGAATTGCTGGGTCATCAAATATGCACATGTTCAGCCCTATGGTGCTTTATAAATTTCTGAGTTAGCTGGAAGCGTTTAGAATTTGAGAGATTTAGCATAAAAACAGGGCACAGCTCTTTTTTCAAAATGTAAAGAGGCCACAACATTGGGCCCACATTCCACCTTTGTGAGTCAGGGGTTTGGGTTCCCCACTTTGCCACAACCCCCACCAGTCTACCTTGCATCATTTGCCTGGCTCCTGGAGGCACCTTGACTTTGAGACTCTCGGTGGTAAGTGATCCAAGTGTGCATAATAAAAATTACTGAGCTGCCTCGGTTTCCACAGTGAGTTCATGTTAAATGACCCCAGGGGCCCAAGGACTGTGGTCAGGTCACTCCTGTGGAGTCTATGGCCTTGGCTGCTAACCAAATCTCGCTGAAGGGATGTGGTTAAGTCTAAAACACTAAAGGCAGGGCAGGGTCCACCAACGCTGCTTGTCTAGCACAGTGGTTCTCAACCTTCTGGCCCTTTAAATACAGTTCCTCATGTTGTGACCCAACCATAAAATTATTTTCATTGCTACTTCATAACTGTAATGTTGCTACTGTTATGAATCGTAATGTAAATATCTGATATGCAGGATGGTCTTAGGCGACCCCTGTGAAAGGGTCGTTCGATCGCCAGAGGGGTCGCGACCCACAGGTTGAGAACTGCTGGTCTACCACCTTCCATGTGATTCCTTCTGTCTATTCGGCTTCATTCCCATCCTCCCCAGCACCCCCCAAACCACTGCCTTCTCCACGCCCATATCACCTTCAGCCAGGTCTGATAAATCATCTCTCCCTTCAAGGCTGGCTCCTCCTCTGCACTGGCACTGGACGCCTTTTAATTTAACTTTCAAAAAAGTTTTGAATCAATATATGGCCCAGTTTTTTTAAAATTAAACCATATAAAGTGATAGAGAAAAGGAAATTTTCCTCTCCCACTTACCCCTTCCCAAACTCCTCAGTTTCCCTCCCCAGAGGCAACCACAGTGTCTAGTTTTTACACATTTTCCAGAAATGAATATTTTATGCACCGCCCCCCCTCCCCACCACACATACACACACACATACCTCCCGTCTATTTTTACACAAACAAGCTCATTCGGTGTGATCTGTTCTGCACCTTGCACTTCATGCATCTTGCTGGCCCTTCTGCATCAGTATGTACAGACTCCCTCTCCTTCTTAACAGCTGCAGTCTTCTCTCGCCTTTATGACCAGTCATCTCCAATCTGCTGCTACCACAAACAATGCTGCAATTAATATCTTTATACATACTAGTATGTCTATGCACACGCACACGCATATCTGCAGGATAAATTCCTAGACATGTGATTGTGACCAGGGGCGTCTGCATATCATATCATATTGGATCAATAGTGTCAAATGGCCCTTTGAAAGGGTTGTGCCAACTGACACTGCCTCCAGCAATGTCTGAATGAGCTAAAGTGAGCTCTGGAAAATGCATACCTGGTCACATCACTCCTGACTCCAAACACCCATTGCCAACCTCGGCTGCATGTTAGAATCACCTGGGGAAATTTCAAAGCAATCCTATGTGTGGGTCCCCAAGCCCCAAATCTAATTTCATTGATCTAAATGTGGCCCAGTCATTAGAGGTTTTTTTTAAAAAGCTCCCAGAGTAATGCTAGAAGGTTCCAGGGTGGAGAACTACAGCTTTAATCACCAGTGGCTCTCCCAGACCGGTGTAAAGTCCACAGTTCTTAGCAAGGTAGAGAAGCCCATCATTTTTTATTCCCATCTGCATCTCTGCTCCTTGCTTCACGTACCCACAAGTCACACACCAGGCTTTGCCCAGGGTCCTGCCTTGGGGAGCGTTGCCCTGGCCTCGGTAGTGTGCAGTAATATATGCAGGTGCCTGGCACAGGCTTGCAAGAGCCAATCATTAGCATCTCTTCCCTGCTCATCATTCAGGGATGTTATGTTGTTAGCGCAAAACTGGTTGTGGTAGGAGTATTTACACCACAGCAATTGGCAAACACTGTAATCAGGACTTTTTTCTTCCCCAGAAAGCCAACTGTTGTCATTTAACAGCACACCATCATTTACTGCCTCTACTCACGGCACCCTGGGACCTACTCCAGCTCTTCTCATCTCTGTTACCAGGAGACTTGAGCTCCTATAACAATACATGACAGTGATGATGAAAATAGTAATTTATTTTATTTTATTTTTTAAAATAGTAACTTCTAATGGAGCATTCACCAGGTGCCAGGCACTGACATCAGTGCTTTCCGTGCATCAACTCATTTACCCCTTAAAATAAGGACTATCATTACCCGCATTGTCCCTGAGGCAAACGGAGGAACGGTGACTTGCCCAAGGTCACACAGCCAGTGAGCTACAGCCACAGCCAGTGGATGCGCAATAAATGTTTGTTGGATGCGTGGACGGATCCCAACTTCTAGGAGCAGGAGTTGGGAGGTCTTCTCAGCAAATTGCAAGCATCTCTGATGGTTGATGTGTGACCTGTCTGCCCCACACCCAGTCATAACTTGTATTGCTGCCATAATAATATCACAAATTAGCTTAAAACAGCACAAATTTACTATTTTACAGTTCTGGAGACTAAAATGGATCTCACTGGGCTACAAAAATGTCCAAATCTTCATCTCTGAGACCTAGAAATATCACTGACATCGCAAAGGAACTTTGCAGATGTGATTAAATTAAGGATTTTACAATTCAGAGGTTATCCTGGTTTATCCAGGGGCTCAATGTAATCACAAGGGTTCTTATAAGAGAGAGGCAAGAGGGCCAGAGAAGGAGGTGGGGACAGAAGCAGAAGTTAGAGTAATGCAGCCACAAGCCAAAGAATGCGAGTGCCCCTAGGAGCTGGAAATGGGTTCTGCCCTAGAGCCTCCATAAGAAGAACGCAGCCTTTAAAACACTTAGCCCCATAAGACCCATTTTGGACTCCTGCCCTCCAGAACTGCAATATGATACATGCGTGTGTGTTGTTACAGCAGCCTTCAGAAACGCATACGTGGTCACTGTGGCCCAGCCCTTTATCAGGAATGCGTGGCAAGCAACAGTCCTTCGGAAGAGAGCACGGCTGGGCTGGCCTGGCTGGCCTGTCTCCCGGACTCCCGGGATGCTGGAAAGGGCCCGGGGCTGGGGTTCCCGGACTCCCGGGATGCTGGAAAGGGCCCCGAGGCTGGCTCCTTTCCTGGTTAGATGAGGTCAAGTGCAGACGAAAGGGAGGAACCCAAGAAGGCGGTGAGTGGCCTTACGCTTAAAGGTGACTGGAACTTTACGAAACCCTGTGGGAGGACTCAGTGAACGCTTGGGTCAGGGGCCGATGGGTCTAGACACCAGGTACTACAACTGGGCAAAGTGACAGAGCTAACAGAAGGCACTGGGGCTGGGGAAAGACCACTGGACTGTGAGTCCTGCCTGAGCCTGGCCCTGCCATTGACTGGCCATGAGACCTCAAACAATTCTTCACCCTCCTCTGGGTCTCAGTTCCTCTGTGAGTTATCAGGGGCTTAAAACACTTTTTTAAAGCAACAGCAGACTCCTTTCTTCAAACAAAATCTTCCTTGTGTGACTTACATTTGTTATAATGAATATTCATAATAACAGCCAGCAATTAATCGGGACTTGCTTCATCCCAGACACTCTTCTAAGCACCTTATAAATACAAATTGATTTAAATGGTCAAGACTCATAACAAATCAATAGGTACATTCTATCATCTTCATTTCACAAACGAGGGAACTGAGACACAGAAAGGTTAAGAAATTTGCTGAAGGTCACCCAGCCGGGAAGTGGTAAATTCTTGATTTGAGCCTATGCACTCCAGATCCAAAGAGCAGGGGGACAGGTTGGAGAGGAGTTAGCCAGAGGGTAAGTCGAGATAAACAATAAAGAGCTGAGAAAGGTGGGAGGACAGAGACGGGGTGGGGAACAGCACGAGGTGGAAAGATCATTTTGGAGTCTGGTCAATGTTTTAACAGCTGTGGGGACTGAGAAAATTGGGAGTCAGGGGAAGGAGGGAGAGCGGCTCCCTTACTAACAGGTGCCCTGCGGTCTCTGAATGGGCTGAGTGTGGAGCCTGGGCCACAGCATTTACTAGTATTGGGGTTACACTGATGGACCTACTACGGGAAACTGATCAGAGCAGAGCCGACATAGTGAGGCAGGGAGTCTCATTCCTGTGTCCTCCCTTTTGTCATCCTCCGTTCCAGTTCTTCAATCACTAGAGGCCCAATGCATGAAAATTCATGCACTGGAGGGGCGTCCCTGGGCCCGGCCTGCCTCCTTTC
>NW_006289713.1:6298690-6299680 GCF_000327345.1 Myotis davidii
TGACATCGCAAAGGAACTTTGCAGATGTGATTAAATTAAGGATTTTACAATTCAGAGATTATTCTGGGTTATCCAGGGGCTCAATGTGATCACAAGGGTTCTTATAAGAAAGAGGCAAAAGGGCCAGAGAAGGAGGTGGGGACAGAAGCAGAAGTTAGAGTAATGCAGCCACAAGCCAAAGAATGCGAGCGCCCCTAAGAGCTGGAAATGGGTTCTGCCCTAGAGCCTCCGTAAGAAGAATGCAGCCTTTAAAACACTTTGCTTTTAGCCCCGTAAGACCCATTTTGGACTCCTGCCCTCCAGAACTGCAATATGATACATGCATGTGTGTTGTTACAGCAGCCTTCGGAAACGCATACGTGGTCACTGTGGCCCAGCCCTTTATCAGGAATGCGTGGCAAGCAACAGTCCTTCGGAAGAGAGCACGGCTGGGCTGGCCTGGCTGGCCTGTCTCCCGGACTCCCGGGATGCTGGAAAGGGCCCGAGGCTGGGCTCCTTTCCTGGTTAGATGAGGTCAAGTGCAGACGAAAGGGAGGAACCCAAGAAGGCGGTGAGTGGCCTCTTACTTAAAGGTGACTGGAACTTTACCAAACCCTGTGGGAGGACTCAGTGAACGCTTGGGTCAGGGGCCGATGGGTACACCAGGTACTACAACTGGGCAAAGTGACAGAGCTAACAGAAGGCACTGGGGCTGGGGAAAGAGCACTGGACTGTGAGTCCTGCCTGAGCCTGGCCCTGCCATTGACTGGCCATGAGACCTCAAACAATTCTTCACCCTCCTCTGGGTCTCAGTTCCTCTGTGAGTTATCAGGGGCTTAAAACACTTTTTTAAAGCAACAGCAGACTCCTTTCTTCAAACAAAATCTTCCTTGTGTGACTTACATTTGTTATAATGAATATTCATAATAACAGCAAAGCAATTAATCGGGACTTGCTTCATCCCAGACACTCTTCTAAGCACCTTATAAATACAAATTGATTTAAAGCAGC
>NW_006289713.1:6299889-6327677 GCF_000327345.1 Myotis davidii
GGAGCCAACATAGTGAGGCAGGGAGTCTCATTCCTGTGTCCTCCCTTTTGTCATCCTCCGTTCCAGTTCTTCAATCACTAGAGGCCCAATGCATGAAAATTCATGCACTGGAGGGGCGTCCCTGGGCCCGGCCTGCCTCCTTTCATAGTCTGGGAGCCCTCAGGGGCGGGAGACGACCTGGCGATCAGGGGAAGGCGACACCCCCATAGAGCCGACATAGTGAGGCAGGGAGTCTCATCCCTGTGTCCTCCCTTTTGTCATCCTCCATTCCAGTTCTTCAATCACTAGAGGCCCGATGCATGAAAATTCATGCACTGGAGGGGCGTCCCTGGGCCCGGCCTGCCTCCTTTCATAGTCTGGGAGCCCTCAGGGGCGGGAGACGACCTGGCGATCAGGGGAAGGCGACACCCCCATCACACTTCTACTGCTGCCATCACTGACAGCGCAAGCCTTGGCCGGCCCTGGTTACCTGAGCCTTGGGCGGCCCTGGGCAGCAAGTGGGGCTGAGGGGACTGGGCACTGCCATCTCATGGCTGTGGGTACCGCCTTCTTTGAGGGTGTGACAGTCAATTAGCATATTTCCCCCTTATTGGCTGTGGGTGCTGCCATCTTTGCAACAGTGTGAGGGTCAATTAGCATATTCCTTCTTTATCAGATAGGATTGTTGCAGAACCCTCAGGTTTCAAGGAACCTCTGCCCAAGACCACCTCCATTGGATCAGCTTCTCTGATCGCGTGTGGATTTGTCCCCATAGCCCAGGTCACAGGTTGCCCACTGAGGCCGGCAGCTCCTGTTACCCTCTCCAGGAGGCTGTGGAAGGCTCAAGCTCAGAATGTCCTCCCAGATCCTTGCATCAGAACTCAAAGTCTCTTTAAGTACAGATTCCAACCAGCAAGGTGACCTTGAGCAGGCCTTTTCCCTAGGCCTCCAGACCCTGTCAGCAAAGCAAAGCTAATCATGATAACTTACCTTTGGAAGCCAAGAGTCTGAGCCTCAGAACCTCTTAAGAAAATTAAGAAGAGCCAATGTACATTGAGCACCTACATGAGAAGATGGTTTTGCAATTTCATCCGTCACTTCTTTGACTGTCCTCACTTGACCAGTGAGAAAACTGAGGCCCAGAAAAGCACAGTGACTGACCAAGGACACACAGCAAAGTGGTGCAGAGCTGAGGCTAGGACTCAGACCCTAGAAACCATTCCTCTTCCTCCTCACCACGACCACACCCGCCGAACTCACAGAGGGGCCTGCTCTGTGCTTCTGCGGCGACCCTCCCCCAACCCCTCTCATTCTCATACTTTTTGCAAACAAGAAAATGAGGCTCAGAGGCATTAAGTCACCTGCCCAAGGTCACTCAGCCATTCACATTGGAGCCAGGGATACAGGCGTATGTGGTTCCAGGCTCATACCTCTTCCCGGCCCATCGCACATCCTCCTGAACTCCCAGCGGTGGGAGGTTGGGCTCCTCTGAACCTGTCCCAGACCTGGGCTGGGTCAAAGCAGCAAAAAGTTCCCCCTGCAGCTTCTAGCTGAGCACCTGCCCATCATGGAGATGCCTCGGCCCCAAGTTGTCCTCTGCTCCCTCCGAGTTACGCTCCTCCTTGGAGGGGAGGGAGGACAGCTCTCCTAGCTTTCCAGGCGGTTGGCAGAGCAGCGGCTGCTGCTGCTCCAGCCTGCTGCCTGGCTGATGGAGAGATTATTCTAAGCCCTTCCCATTCTCCACCCCGCCCCTTGCAGGACCACACTGGCTGTCCGGTGGGACCCGGAGTGCAGAGCCCGCAGCTGAAGCAGGACAGCTGGACCAGCTCCCCCACAGCATGAACCCCTCAGACTTTTACCTCTCCTGGGGAGAGGGGCTTCTGTGTCCTCTTAAAACCCCCACCCCACGCCCCCAGGGTTGTTCTGCAGCTGCTGGAGAGAGAGATGCAGAATGAACGGACTTCGGGTTTCTGGAAGAGACAAGGAAAGAAGGTTGGAAACTAACTCTGCCAGAAACTGCCGTGTTTGGGATTTTCTCTTCTTTCCCTTCATTTCCACCCTTCCCGGGACATCAAGACATGGGCTCCTCTTGCTGGACAGAGAAACAGCTGGGAGCCGGCTCCCTGAGACAGGAGGGTGAGTTAAACTTTGGGGGAAGAAGTTATTGTTTGCTGCAGGGGTGGGCGTTGATGGGACATTGAAACTTCCTTGGCCAAAGTGCTGCTCGAGTGACCACCTTTCCCCTGCTCTGGAAGGAGCGCTCTGTGCCGGCTGCTTTGGGGGGGGCAGTGGATTGCAAAGTTGGGGTTGTGCCGTGAATGCAGACAGTGCAGTTTTGGGGAGTTCTAGAAAGAGCGCCTGGTTGAGAGACAGAGTCCTGGGTTGGGTTTGGATTCGTCGTGTGACCTTGGGTGAGTCACCTCAGTTCTCTGGGTCCTGGTTTTTGCAACAGGAAAAGGAAAACGCTTGGGAAGGGCTCCCCGGGTTTCAGAATGCTCTTCTCTCTGCAGGCTGCCCATCTTCCTCTGGCCATACGTTGTAAAGGAAGTAATGCATGCAGAGTAACCTCATGTGGTGTGGGGAGCACGTGTGAAGTGCATAGGCTGTGATTCAACTCTTCGCTGCCTGCCGGCATCCAACTGGCTCTGAAATGGAGAGGAACTTTTATTTCCATTCAGCGGCCGAGTGTTTCTCTTGATTGGAGTGCATCTTGGAATGTAAGGCTATAGATGCAATGAAACGCATAGGGAATGGTTGCAGGATGCTGAGAATCACAATGGTGGGGGTGATTTTACAAAGGTGTGGGCTAAATCTAAAACTCTGTTCTAAATCAGGTGCCCCACGTAGGTCTGAAGTGGAGAGCGCATTAGGGGCCCCCTCATTTTGCAGATGACAAGACCGAGGCCCAGAGAGGGGTAGTCACTGGCTCAAGGTCACCCAACAAGAGTAGCTGAGACAAGCACCCAACATACATGGAGGAGCACCATCAGGGAGTGTACAGGCCTCCACAGGAGAAGGCAGACGAGAGGGACAAGGTGACATTGTAGAGCTTCTGAGAGTCAGATGCCACGTTAATTGTGGTCACATTTCTTCTCCCATACCCTCTGTGCCTCTGTTTCTTCATATGTAAAATGGAAACATTAATGTTGACCTCATGGGGTTGTTGAGATAAGTTCATATAGGGAAGCATGTGCAAGGTGCCTGGCTTGTCAGAAGCATCTAGAACTGTTCTTAATATACACTTCCTGTATATTACCGCATGTAACCCTCATCGTGCCCCCTGAGGTAGGCACTCAAACTCCCCTGGCTGCAGGGAGGGAGCCAAGGCCTTAGAGTACCTGAGTAGTCCACCTGTGGTGGCAGTCCATAAGGGGTCAGAACCTGGCAGTGAACTTGAGAACCGCTTACACACTTCAGCTCTATTTTTACCCACTGTACCTTGCAAGGTTGATACAAGTTTTGTCATGGAATGAACGGTGCTAAGATCAGAGAGGTTAAGGTACCTGCCCGGGACCACACAGCCTAGAAGTGGCACAGTTCTGACTTGTCCAGCTCAGGACCCAGCTCCTCAAGTCCCCGTCCGTGTAATGTGTCTTCCAGGGAGATTTTTCTGAGAGATAAATATACGCTTCCCCAGGAAGGGATGGCATTGTCTCCTTTTGTTCACTGGAAGATCCCAAGTGAACCCAATACATCTGTGTTAGATGGAAGATGAAAAGAATGAGAAATGCAGACACCATGGCAGGAAAGTAAGCATGAGAAAATGTCTGTAACAACTAGGGCTCTGCCTCCTGACTGATATCTCTCGCTTTTTTGTTCTTGCCCCTCTGGGTGCCAGGACATCTACAGCGATGCCCATCACTTCCAGAGTCAGGGGCCTGCAGCCCCAACACCATCACTCCAGCTCCTGCAGCCCTTTGAGTCAGCTCTTGCCTGGCTCCGTGGAGCCGCCGTCCATCAAGGGCCTTTACTACCGCAGGGCCCGGAAGGTGGGCGCGCTGGACGCCTCCCCGACGGCCGACCTGAAGAAGGAGATCCTGGTGAACGTGGGGGGCAGGAGGTACGTGCTCCCCTGGAGCACGCTGGACGAGTTTCCCCTGAGCCGCCTGAGCAAGCTCAAGTTCTGCCGGAACCAGGAGGAGATCGCGGAGCTCTGCGACGACTACGACGAGGACAACCAGGAGTTCTTCTTCGACAGGAGCCCCAGCGCCTTCGGGATGATCGTGAGCTTCCTGGCGGCCGGCAAGCTGGCCCTCCTGCGGGAGATGTGTGTGCTGTCCTTCCAGGAGGAGCTGACCTACTGGGGCATCGAGGAGGAGCACCTGGAGAAGTGCTGCCTGCGGAAGCTGCTGAAGAAGCTGGAGGAGCTGGCTGAGCTGCGCAGGGAGGAGTCCCTGCAGCGCGAGCAGGAGGCGTGCGGCCCGGCCGTGGACACCTCGCGCTGCGGGCTCTGCATGAACTGGCTGCGGGAGATGGTGGAGAACCCGCAGTCGGGGCTGCCCGGGAAGGTCTTTGCTTGTCTGTCCATCCTCTTCGTGGCCACCACAGCGGTCAGCCTGTGTGTCAGCACCATGCCCGACATGAGGGCCGAGGAAGACAAGGTGAGTGGCTTCTGAGCGGGGTCCGTTTCTCCTTCAGGCACCGTGCCCAGGGGCCCACGAGACAAAGGGCTCGTGAAAGCTTCTTAATGTCTCTGAAAATAAGGGGGAAATGAATATTATCATGGACATATTCATTTTTAGACCAGCGCGGTTATAAAGGAGAATCTTTAATGTATTTTTTGGAGGAAGAGGCCCCACGAAGACCAAAGTACCTTGGGCCACGAAGTCATGAGGCGGCCCTACAAAGCCACCCTGTTCTCACGGCTCCTGACTCTGTGATCACTAGCAAACTGCTTCATTTCTCTCAGCCTCAGGTTCCTTCTCTGTAAAATGGGTAACCTTTCTGTGAAGTTTTACACATTCACGGCTCTCATGGATTTACTGAGCAGCTAGTCTGTGCCATGCACTATGCCAGGTCTCAGTCATTCTTACTGAGTGGGGAACTGGGAGACGAGCTAACTTTTGTGTCTGCCCCAGGAGGCCAGAGCAAAACAATGTTCTTGCCTACTCCTGCACTCTCTTTCCAAGAGCTATGGGGATTCCAAGCCCCCCAGGGGGTCAGATGGTCTGAGAAATGAGATGAGAATCTAACATGTTGTTGGGAAGGTATTGGAGAGCTTCAAACTGAGACCTGGGTTGATTCCTAATTTAAAATGTTGCTCCCGCCCAGCTCTATACTCCTCCATGGCTCCCCATCACCCTAACTTATAGAGCTTACATGATAGTAGATGGAGGGAGACCATAAAGGAAACACATACATGGACAGTGCAGCCTATATATGACTCATAACTATTGTTAGTCGGTGTAAGTTCCCTTCCCTTAAAGATATATTCCATGGCAATATGGTAGGATCAGAGAACTTTCCCGATAGACAGGACTTCGATGGAGAACTAGCCGGTCCCTCACACAGAGTAGGCTCTCAGCAATTATTTGTTTAATAAAATGTTCTTATCCAACTTATAATGTTTAGTCACAAAGAAAACCAACCAAAATGCTCGACTTTCTAACAGCTCCCCCTCCTCCCAATCGTCGGCACTTTTTCATTCTTCAGCACGATATCATGTGATTTAAGATCCTGCCCGTTCGCAGAAATATTTACACGTGAGCACTGCAGTGAGAAAATTAGGACAAGATAACTGGCCTTTGTCCCCCATTCCCAGAGGGTGCCCTTGATCCCAGTAGCTGAGGAGGGGCCCAGGATTCTCACCAGCCTGTTCCTCTTAGGGGTGCCAGGGGCCCGGATTTAGACAGTGCAGGGGGACAAGGTCTTTTCAAAGCCTGCTGCTTTGAAAATTACCCAGGCTATGAACCCAAGCTGAGTTTAATGGAAACTCGGAAAATCAAATGAGAGGTGGGCGAGAGGCCGCAGAACCAGGCAGCCCCAAGCCCGCGCGGAGCGATCGGGCTGCCATTTCTGCTCCCGGTCAGAGGGTGTCACCTTGGGAGCCACCTTTCTGGGTGCTGCCCCAGGAGAGGCTGGGAGGGGCCGCTCTCAGGGATGTCAGTCTGAACGCAGCAATTCAGTGAACCGACTGCCGGTGCTGGCCATGCTGGCAGGCCGCTCTTGGGGACAGGCTGTGCGGGGAGACACGGGCCCCCAGTGGCTCCCAGGGGCCCCAGTACCGCCCACTCAGATGAATGAATGCCCCCTGGCGATGACCCACAGAACCGCCCCATCAGACTTGACAAGTATAACGCTGGGAGAGTTAGAGACACCCGAAGAAAGCAGTCTTCCTTTTCCCTTCTCTTCTAACTTCTCCCAGCAACATCCCTTAGAGCAGTGGTTCTCAACCTTCTGGCCCTTTAAATACAGTTCCTCATGTTGTGACCCAACCATACAATTATTTTCATTGCTGCTTCAGAACTGTAATGTTGCTACTGTTCTGAGTCATAATGTAAATATCTGATATGAAGGAGGGTCTTAGGCGATCCCTGTGAAAGGGTCGTTCGACCGCCAAAGGGGTCGCGACCCACAGGTTGAGAACCGCTGCCTTAGAGCCAACTGAGCAGTTGGGGTAAAAGGTCTGTGCCCCAAATTGCAAATGGAGGAGGGAGGAGGCAGTATAGACGGAAAGGACCAAGCCAAGTGCCTAAGCACCTCTGGAAGCATTCAGACCTTGCTGGGTTCCCCCGGGAGCTCATCTCTGACGGGATGAAAGAATGACGCTTCTTAGTCACCCCTCATGAGGCTGGCATTTGACAGAACAAACTGAGTCCTTGCGGCAGCTTTGGAAAGTGGATACTTGGCTGCCCCCATTTTACAGGTGAGGAAACTGAGGCTCAGGGAAGTTTGGTCACTTTCTTAAGGTCACAGTATGTGGCAGAACTGGACTTGCATCACCTCCACTTGGCTCTAAAACCGGCTTCCAATGCTGGGCCGCTCTGCCTGTAGTCCCCAGCCCTCTACCCCACCCCCACCACACCCCAGCCCTTGGCACCCACTAATCTGCTTTCTGTCTCCATGGATTTCCCTATTCTAGACATTTCATTTACACAGAATCATGTCATTTGTGGCCTTTTTTCTCTGGCTTCATTCACTTAGCATGTCAGTACCTCACTCCTTTTTGTAGCTGAGTAATACTTCACTGTTACGTCACGGTTTGCTTATCCTTCCATTTGGCGATGAATGCTGCAGCTTCCCAAGTTCTTTCCTTCCCTCTGCCCATGACCTCTGCAAAGACGGTCAACTCTGCCATTCACTGAGTGCCCTTCCACATGGCCTCAACCCTCGCCGCCGGGCAGGTCTGCTGGTCAGAGCACTTTCCCTCCCTCTGGGGGAGCTGAAGGTCACTGTCAGCTGCAGCCGAACACTCGTTCCTCCTCTCTCCACCTCTTTCTTCCTCTTGGCTGTTTCTGAGACATCCCAACAGCTGCAGACAGAGAGGAGCTGGGTCTCTGTGTTGCTAGTCCTGGGTTCACATCGCAGCTCGGCCGCACCCTGGCTCTGCCCTTGGATGAGTCCCTCTGTTTCCTCACCTATCAGAGTGGATAACGGTAACAGCTACTTAGAGCAGCGGTTCTCAACCTGTGGGTCGCGACCCCTTTGGGGTTCGAACGACTCTTTCACAGGGGTCGCCTAAGACCATCGGAAAACACATATATAATTACATATTGTTTTTGTGATTAATCACTATGCTTTAATTATGTTCAATCTGTAACAATGAAAATATATCCGGCATATCAGATATTTACATGACGATTCATAACAGTAGCAAAATGACAGTTATGAAGTAGCAATGAAAATAATGTTATGGTTGGGGGTCACCAAAACATGAGGAACTGTATTAAAGGGTCGCGGCATTAGGAAGGTTGAGAACCACTGACTTAGAGGGTGGTGGTAAGATTGGACTATCCTATTTATCATGTGCTGGCACAGAGCGAACCCCACTGTTTTTGCCCACCGTTTGGGACTCAGCTCACACCCCTTCCCCCTGCTCATCTGCTTTGCTCATCAACTTCTCTCCCAGCTCCACGGAGCCCAAAGGGTGGCGGCAAAGTCAGCGGCCAGTTGGCTCAAATATCTTCTGTTTCCAGTGCCCGCGTTGCCATCCTTCATGCAATCGTAGATCTTCCCTGAGGGCCTACTCTGTGCTGGGGACACAGTGTGCTGGGGACGCAGTGGTGACAGGCACAAACCTGCTCTCTCTACCTGCCTGGCAGCCTTTGCTCATTTCTCCTCCCACCTTGGATTCCGCTCCTGTCCCTGAGGTTTGCTTGGTGCAAAACAACGGATTGCAGCTGTGCTCAGTGCCCTGCGTCCCAGATCCCAGGTGGGGCTTAGGGTGGGGCCAGGGGGGGCTCTGCTTCTCACTGGCCCTCACATCCTGTGCTGTGGCTCAGGCCTCTTGCTAAGGTGCAGGGCTGGAGAAGGAGGCACAGAGATGTTTTAAAAGGCCAGGTGGAACTACGGGGGACCCAGTGAACCTGCAGCAGACTGCCCAGAGGCACGGGTGGGAGGAATCACAGGCAGAAGGTGGGAGGGAGGGAGGCCTGAGCTGCTGGTGGAGCTGTGGGACCAGCACTGAGCTGAAGAGGAGTGAGAAGTGGCCGAATCTGGCCACGTTCCCAAGGGCAGCTGCGAGACTGCTGCAGGGTCAGCGAGGGCCGGTTCTAAAGGTTCCTTCTGGGAGGAATTCTGGGCCCAGTTCTTGACCTTGGAGCCTCCCCGTCACCCTCTGTCTCTCACAGCGATGCCTGCCAGTTCTATTGGGAATATGGCCAGTGCCGCCCTCCTGTGGGTGCAGCTCAACTTTGGGGCTGCAATGCCTACCTCCCGCCTTTTAATAAAAAGCCTCGCGCTGGAGCCCGCTTCTCCTTCCCAGCTCCATAGCCACTGCTGCTCTCTGTCTGCTCCCCATTGAGTGTCTCCATTTCCTGGACGGGGCCCACCTTCCCTGAGTCTGTAGTTCACGCTGCTGCTCCCGCCTAGTCATGCTCTCCCCTCGGTGCCCAGTCCCCAGGCCCCATCTGCTTAGCTCCACGCACTCCCAGAGCCCCTCCCCAGCGCTGGGGAGTGGGGGCAGCTGGGAGGAGGGAATACAGGGGATGGGGAGGACCTGGGGAGGGGGGTTTTGGCTCGAGGCAAAGGGAGAGTAAGAAGAGTGTTCTGGAAGGCTTGTAAAGGAGGCAAGAGATGGCAAAGAGGAAGGGGGAAGCCAGGGAGAGGAATGAATCAGCACAGCCAGGCCCGGAAAAGTGTCCGAGGAATCAGCCCAGACTTGAGGCCCAGGGGCCAGAGGCGAAAGGGGGGCGGTGATCACGGGCAGGAGGGAGGGAGGTCTGAGCTGTGGATGGAGCTGTGGGACCAGCACTGAGCTAGAGAGGAAGTGGGAACTGCCTAAATCGGCCATGCTCCCCAGGGGAGCTGGCAGGCTTCGCTGTGAGAGGCAGAGGGCGAGGGGAAAGCTACAAGGTCAAGAATTCAGCTGTGTCCCTCCCAGATGGAACTTCTAGAACCGGCCCTCACTGATCCTGTGGCAGTCTGCCGGGCAGCCTGCCCAGATGGGCCTCTGGGACAGTGGCTTTGCCCTCAGAAAGCCCTGCCCACCCTCTGACCCCGGAGTCCTTCAGCGCAGCTCGGCTCTGGAGCCAAGAAATCGGGGCAAGGCCGAGGGACCCCTGCCTACTGCCTCCTCACCCAGGACTGACCCTGGTTTCTTTTTTATTAAGTTAAATTCACATCCTATAATAGTCATCCCTTTCAAGTGCAATCAGTGGGTTTTAGTATATACCGTTGTGCAATCATCGCCACTATCTCATTTCAGGACATTTTCATCATCCCAAAAGGGAACTCTGCAGGCAACCAGCTATTCCCTGCCCTCCCACCCCCCAGGCCCCGGCAACCACGAACATGCTTTCTGTCTCCATGGATTTGCCTTTTCTGGACATTTCCTATGAACAGAACCGTACAACCAATATCTGGCCTTTTGTGTCTGGCTTCTTACACTGAGCAGGAGGGTTTCAAGGTTCCTCCAAGTTAAAGCATGATCAGCACCTCGTCCTTTTTTATGGCTGAATAATATTCCGTTGCATGGATTACCCCAAATGTTGTTTATTCATTCTTTCGTTGATGGGCCTTTAGGTTGTTTCCACTTTGCGGTTGTTATGAATAATGCTGCTATGGATGTTCAGGTTCAAGTTTTGGTGTGGATGCCTCTTTTCAGTTCCTCCCAGTATATACCTAGGAGTGGAATGGCTGGGCCAGAGAGCAAATGCATGCTTAACCTTTTGAGGAACCACCGGTCTGTTTTCCGCAGCAGCCGTACCAATTTACATTCCCACCAGCAATGTTTGGGGTTCTACTTTCTCCATCCTCTCCAATACTTGTTACATTTTGTC
The DNA here is from genome assembly GCF_000327345.1 of Myotis davidii. NCBI lineage: Eukaryota > Metazoa > Chordata > Mammalia > Chiroptera > Vespertilionidae > Myotis > Myotis davidii. The sequence continues at coordinate 6,310,308 of NW_006289713.1, forward strand.
TTTAGAATCCTAGCCATCCTACCGAGTGTGGAGTGATAAGTGTCTCATTGTAGTTTTGATTTCTGACCCAGTTTGGGGTTTTTAAAACTTTTCATGATGGGAAATTTTAGGCGTTTGCAAAGTAAACAGGATAATATAATGCACCCAAGTATCCATACTCAGCTTCCACAATTGTCCACATCTGCCATTCTGTTTTTTTAAAAATGTTTTTATTGATTTCAGAGAGAGGAAGGGAGAGGGAAAGGGGGAAACATCGATGATGACAGAGAATCATTGATGGGCTGCCTCTGCACGCCCCCTACTGGGGACCGTGCCTGCAACCTGGGCATATGCCCTGACTGGGAATCTAACTGACCTCCTGGTTCATAAGTTGATGTTCAACCACTGAGCCACACTGACCAGCAGCACATCTCCACTCTTGTTCTCTTTCTCTCCATCCCCTTCCTACTCCCAGTTGCTTACTATCATTCATGTTATTATTTTACAGTTTTATAAGTAAAATGTATATGCATTAAAAAGCACAATGTATTTAGCTGTACAGCTTAACAATTGAATGGCCCCATCACCCCCAAAAAATTCTCTCATGTTCCTTCACAGTCAATCGCTACCCACCCAGAGGCAGCTACTGTTTGGGTGATGTTGCCCACCCTAGATGAGCTTTGCCTGTCCTTGAACTTCACATAAATGGAGATATACCTCTGGCTTGTCTTGCCCTACATCCTGTCTGTGAGATTCGCCCCCGTGGTTGCATCGCTCACACCTCCAGCCTTCTCAGGCTGACGCACGTTCTCCTTCACTCACGTTCTCCTTCGGAGCACACCTCACTCCTGCTGGTGGCAAGACCCTCCAAGAGGGTGACCACCCATTTTGGTTTGCCCAAGACTGAGGGGGTTCTGGTGACATGGGATTTTCCGCGCTCAAATCCAGAAAGTTCTGGGCAATCCAGGATGAGTTGCTCGCCTCACCTCCGAAAGATAACCAGAGACCTGGCCGGTGTGGCTCAGTTGGTTGGGTGTCGTCCCATACACTGAAAGGTTGCCCGTTCCATTCCTGGTCAGGGCATATGCCTGGGTTTCGGGCCCAATCCCCAGAGGCAGCTGATGGATGTTTTGCTCTCACATCAATGTTTCTCTCTCCCTCCCTCTCCCTCCCTTTCTAAAACTCAATTAAATATTTATTGTAAACACACACACACAAACACCCACAATGGAAACTTCCTCAGAGAGAAAAAGTAACTTTTTTTTCCCCTTTCTGTCTATTTTTCTTCAAATATTGACCAGCCTGGGAATAATTTCCTGAGCTGGAGCCCCACAAATCCCTGCTGCCCCTCCGCTGGCTGCTAACCGGGCGTTACTCTGGGACCAGGGCTGGGAGGTTGGTTTAAGGATGCGGAGCAGCGCGCAATGCAGGGGGTGACTGGGCAGAGCGAGCGCTTGCTGCAGTGGGGGAGGTGGCCAGCACGGCAGGGCCAGGCCGCAGGGAGGAAGTGGCTGGTGCGTGCCCTGAATAGCCAAACGCCAGCACGGGGGGCAGAGAGAGGACCCACGGAGCCTTCTCAGAGTCACCTGCCTGAGCTTTGGGTCGCTGGCCTGGAACACTTAGTTCTTGCCAGCTGCCGCGGGCTCTTAAGCCAGAAGGAAAAATCCCAGACTGTCAGCGACAGGAGAGGCCTTGTAGGGAGAATCTGGCCCAGAGTCTGAAAAACATCCAGGTGCCGCTGAGTCAACAGCGGGTTTTGCCCAAATTCAGATTCCTGGGCCCCAACCCAGGGCTTTGCTTTGGTGATGGGGCCCTAAGAACCTGCATTCGTAACACGCACCCTGGGGGATTCTGATGCAGGACGTTCTAATTCAGCTTTGATAAGTACGGATTCTGTTCCAACCTCTTCATTGGAAACTGGAGCACAGAGAGGGGCAGTGACTGCTGTTTGGTCACACAGCAAATTTGTAGCAGGATTAATGAATCAGGATCCTCAACTCCTGTGCCCTCCAGGATCCTAAAGAAACTGGGCAGTCATGGCAAAGACCTGCCAATATGGTAGAGAATGTCCTCAGGTTCCCGCAGAATCCAGCAACGGGAGGAGGAATGGTTACCTTCAACTGACCAGGCAGGCTATCTCTGCGCCCAGTCACTCATCTCACAAAGATAGTATCGTGTGTCTGCAGGTGCCACAGCCTGCTACCTGCTTTACACGCTTCATTTCCATTTATCACAACTTCTGGGGCAGAGAACTGCAAGTCCAGAGGGACTAAATGACACGCCGGAGTAAGCGGAAGTGAGGGATTTGAACCTGGTCACAGACACTCTGGATCCCACACCCTCAACAGCATTCCCACCACCTCCCACCCCTTCAGTAGACCAGACACAAGTCAAGAGAAAGTTGCCGAGCCTTGGACAGGCAGACAAAGATCGGATCAGACCAGCCTGTTTTTCTTTCTCCAGTGGCCAGACATAAAGGACAGTTCAATTTAGTGTTCTGTGGGCCCAGGCACTGGAAGTAATTTCTTTTTCCACTTCAGAGCTTTTTAATCCAAAGAAAACTGTGGTTGTCAACATTTTGCTTTTCATTCAGGCAGCTGGCTTTGTCATTCATTTACTCATCCATCAGAAATATATATAATTTAGAGTCAGGTTCTCAACTCTGGCTTCACATTAGAATCGTCTGTGGGGCTACTGGAAAATTCTACTGCTCAGGCTCGAACCTAGACCAATTACAGAATCTCTGAGGTCCCAGCCCAGACCTCAGGATTCTTTTCAAAGCTCCCCAGGTATTCTGCTCTGCAGCCCAGGTTAGGAACCACTGCGCAGGACCAAATTTAATGTGCATACAAATCACTTCGGGGTCTTGTTAAAATGCAGATTCTGACTCCTCAGGAATGGGGACGGGCCCAAGATTCTGTGTTTCTAACGAGCTCCCAGGGGAGGGGATGCTTCTGGTTGGAGGACCACACTTTGAGTAGCAGAAGGGCTGGTGGGACTCTGTTAGAAGCCAAAGGTAGGGAGTGTAAATGGCACAGCAATGAATCCACAACAGTCCCCACCTAGCTGGGATCTAGACCCATGGTCGGCAAACTGCGGCTCCTGAGCCACATGCGGCTCTTTGGCCCCTTGAGTGTGGCTCTTCCTAAGCCTTAGGAGTACCCTAATTAAGTTAATAACAATGTACCTACCTATATAGTTTAAGTTTAGAAAATTTGGCTCTCAAAAGAAATTTCAATCATTGTACTGTTGATATTTGGCTCTGTTGACTAATGAGTTTGCCGACCACTGTCCTAGACAATTGTGTGAACAGCTGCAATCCATGTTACCAGGGCCATTCTAGGGATGCAGGAGCACTCTCTGCCCCATAGCCCCAACCCCCCAGAAACAACATCTGCTTCCCTAGTACTTTACCCCACCCAGAGACTAGCTCAGCGCCTGGCACAAGGTGAACCCTTTAGACATTATTGTTGGATGAGTGAATGAGGGATGGCAGGCAAAAGAGTTACAAAATAGAGTGTAGGGGCTGAGAGACATCTACTATGTAAGTGAGTCATTTCCCTGCTCAGAACCATGTCCTGGGCCATAAAATGAGGTTGTGCTGCCTGCTCACAGCATCGCTGTGGGGCTTAAGTGACAGCACTGCGCACATGCCTGGTGCACAAGAGGGGCTTATACAGGGAAAGTGAAGGTTGGCTGCTATAACAAAGAGGCCCCAAGATAGAATGGCTTTAAATAAAATAGAAATTGATTTCTCTCACAGAGAGGGATCAAGGTGAGTGGGCAGTTCTCATTCGGAGACCGGGATTTTTTTTACCAGCCCTGGTGCTCCATCCTTCCTGGGGCATTGGTCTAATCTACTGGTTCCAAGCTGGGTGGCAGGGCCAAATGGGTTGTCCTGGCTCACAGGCAGAAAGCATGTGCAGGAATTCACACCAACATCTTAAGTTCGGGAACCAGAGGTGGCATGCCTCACTTCTGTTCACACTCCACAGGTGGGGGCTTAGTTCTTTGGCAACACCTAGCTGCAAGGGGGCTTGGAAAGATAGTCTCTGATCCAGCTGAGCAGCCACACACCCAGCCACAACTTGACAACTGTGTAAAAGGGGGGCTTTGGTGGACAACTAAGAATCTACAGCACAGCTCAACTGAGATAAACAGATACTATATAAAGTCCTAGCTGGTTTGGCTCAGTGGATAGAGCATCGACCTGCGGACTGAAGTCTCCTGGGTTCGATTCCAGTCAAGGGCATGCACCTCAGTTGCAGGCTCCTCCTGGCCCAGGCCCTGGTCGGGGCTCGTTTAGGAGGTAACCAATCAATGTGTTTCCCTCACATTGACATTTCTCTCTGTCTTTCCCTCTCTCTTCCACTCTCTCTAAAAAGCAGTGGAAAACCTTTGGGTGAGAATTAACAACAACAACAAAGAATAAAGAGAGAGTATATAGTACATATAGACTATATAGAGTATATTTAATATGTAAAATCTATATGTGGAATCGGTATCTATATCAATATTCCATATACCTCTATGGCTATTGCTGCCATATGGACATATGGCGTCGCCCTTCGGCATGGTCACTTCCCCCATTTCCCGGGCCCTTGCCGCGCGCTCTGCCCTGAGTTCTGTCGCCTCTCCAGGGTGAGTGCTCGCAGAAGTGCTACTACATCTTCATCGTGGAGACCATCTGTGTGGCGTGGTTTTCCCTGGAGTTCTGCCTGCGCTTCGTCCAGGCCCGCAACAAGTGCCGGTTCTTCCAAGGGCCCTTGAACATCATCGACATCCTGGCCCTGTCGCCCTACTACGTGTCCCTGGTGGTGTCCGAGGAGCCCCAGGAGGACGATGAGCGGCCTGGCGGGAGCTTCTACCTGGAGAAGGTGGGGCTGCTGCTGCGCGTGCTGCGGGCGCTGCGCATCCTCTACGTGATGCGCCTGGCGCGCCACTCGCTGGGGCTGCAGACGCTGGGCCTCACCGTGCGCCGCTGCACGCGCGAGTTTGGCCTGCTCCTCCTCTTCCTCTGCGTGGCCATCACCCTCTTCTCCCCTCTGGTCTACGTGGCCGAGAACGAGTCCGGGCGGGTCCTGGAGTTCACCAGCATCCCGGCCTCCTACTGGTGGGCCATCATCTCCATGACGACGGTGGGCTACGGAGACATGGTCCCGCGCAGCGTGCCCGGCCAGGTGGTGGCCCTCAGCAGCATCCTGAGTGGGATCCTCATCATGGCCTTCCCAGCCACGTCCATCTTCCACACCTTCTCGCACTCCTACCTGGAGCTCAAGAAGGAGCAAGAGCAGCTCCAGGCCCGCCTCCGCCACCTGCAAAATGCCGCCACAGCCAGTGAGCGCGAGCTCCTGCGTGATGTGGACGACCTGATCCTGGAGGGACCCGCCTCCCCCATCAAATACATTTAGCTCAAACCCCCATGAACAGGCCAGGACCTCAATCCAGGACTTCGTTCCATGGGCCTCGGCTGACATGGGCTGGAGAACAGCCGCCATCGACCATATGGTGGTACGTTTCCGGAGCTTGGGGGCAGCTCCTGAAGCTAAGAGGGGCTCAGGGCCAAAATTGGGGTGGTTGTGATTCCTGAGCCTCCTGACCACCACGATCCAGGCTGACCTTATCCAGGTTTCTTGTCTTTTCTCCTCTCCCTGCCCCTCCCTCAGCACATTCAGTGTTGCTAGGGTAAGTCCGTCTCCATTCTCATTTCCTTCCCAGCAGTCTCCAGCATCCCACGCTGGGGTCCAGACTCCTGTGAACTGAGCCTAAGAGTCCCGTCCATCCATCCCCAAAGACCCTCTCTCCTGGCCACCCCAGCAACAGGAACTGGAGTGGAGGGTCCAGTCACTGCAAACAGTTCTTCTGCTCACGGCTACCAATGGTTTCCTGGTGTAGCCACCTTCCCCCGGCTCTGGAAGCTCTTATCCAGGAGGACAGACTGGCCTTTCTGCGTTCTCTGTGTTAAATGGCACCGTGGCTGCAGCCGGCCATCCTTCCTGAGTTGCCAGGACCTGGGCAGGAGTCCCACTTGTCAGCTCAGCAGAACCTCCTCGGCCAACTGGACTTCTGGTGGGACATTCTCCAACTATCCAGTCCTTGGCCTTGAAGGCAAACTCTTGTGGGGCTCTGCATTGTCCCTTGAGAGGCCTGTTCCTGCTGCTGGTCCCTCCAGCACTGTGGGGACCTAGGCTTTCCACCCTCTGCTAAGCCACCAGAGACACGGCGTGGAAACAAGGGCAGCCTTAGGATCTGCCCCTCGCCGGCCCCCTGGACCAAGCCTTTGATGCCAGAGGACAGGCATCCTCGGCTTATATTTAAATGTATCTATTTATTTATCCATTCATTCACTAACAAATTTGGCCCTTTACATGCAGTTAGGAGGCAGATGTAGGACCAAGTCACTCGAGATAAAAGGAGTGCACACTGAGTGAGACCAGAAAGGAAAGAGCAATGAATTCTGAGCATTGGGCTCACGGAGCTTCTTCACAGAGACACAGGAAGGGTTGAGTTTGGGGGGATGTTTGGGAGACAAAGCTGGGAAGGTGGAGTGGGCTGCGGGTGCTGTGCGGGGGATTTGGAAGTTTGGGTAAATGAAAAGGAGATGTTGGAAATGCAGAAGGAAGAAGTGATGTGAGTGGACTGCAGGAGTGAGTGATGATGATCGGATGAGATGTGGGAAAACCAGTTTGGAACAGAGAACAATTGAGTAATTCAGGTGAGATGAGAGGGCCCACCTCCTGTGAGTTATTCATGGTACACGGTGATGAAAATCCTGGCATCTCATCTGTTGTTTCCCAGCAAAGCACACCTGGGAGAGATCTCAATGCCACCTCCCATGAGTGACTTGGCTACTTCTCGCTCCAGCTCTGCCTGTCACTGGGACTGGCTTCCACCAGGCAACTCCATTTTCCTCTGTGCTACATAGCAGGCATTTTTTTTTTTTCGTACGAGGTATCTTAACAAAAATGTGCAGGGACTGAAAGAAAAATAGGTGAGCTCATCACCAACATTACGAGGTTCTATAGTTTCTTAGTGCTCACCCAGTGGACATATTTACTAAATTATAAGTGGAAAATTGGAATCAATTGCCTATATGTGGGGCTTAATTAAATGGTCTGTTTTTTCTCCCAGTAATGTTCTGGGGGGGCTCTAGTCTAGCCTCATGGAGCAGACTTTCCTTCATGCTGATTGGATGTCGTAGGGATGACAAGCGAGTTGCTAGGCAGTCTCTTTACCCCTATTGGCTGGAAGGAGTCTTGTGATTCCCAGAAGGGCTTCTTTTATCTGAGGCCAATGGGTGTGACTGTAACCAAAGGGAGAAATTTGCCAGCTGTAGGCAAAGAGCAGATGGCCTTTACTTCAAGCCATTTTCATGTTGCATTGCTACATCTCTAAGACATAACTTTAAAATGTTTTTTCAACATCTCTCTGGCCAGAGTTGAGCCTAAAGAGTGACTTGGGAATGGATGGGTTAATTCTTCAATGCAATGCAAGAGGGGCTCTACCCACTGACTCTATCTTGACGGCTTTAGGGACTTGAGAAATTGGTAACTGGAAGGCCTGTCAGAAGACATTCTGAGCAGAGAGTTTCCATGAGAGGATCCGTGGACCTCTGGAGATTGTGCATTTCAAAGTGCACAGCTTTGAAATAGGGTCCATTGATTTAGTCAGATCCTCAAAGGAATCCATGATCTCACAAAAAGAATAAAAAAGTTCTTAAGTAGATCACCTCTTGCATTTTAAGATGGAGAGACCAAGGCTCAGAGAGAAAAAGCCACCTGCCCGAGGCCACCTAGCCAGTTCATTTAGTTAGGCCCGTGGTCAGCAAACTGCAGCTCGCGACCTGGTTCCCAGTGGGATACTCTTTGTAGTATATCATGCTGCAGCTCTGAGGCTCCTATGACACCGTACCCAAACCCTCAAAGAAAATAGTCAAGACAAGATTGTAACAACACTCCGCCATGCTTTCCTGAGCAGGGTAGATAGGGTTGTCTTGGGATATCTTGGGTCCCAACTCTCACCCTTCCTTCATTGTATAACGGTGGGCCTGGAAATTGATCCCATGAAAAGGATGGATGAGATGGTGGTTAAAGGCCCTCTCAGCATGGACAGTCTATGATTCTGGGAAGTACAGTTCATTGCAACATTTTATACCTTGGAGGGACAGGTAAGAACAAGGAGAAAGGTCAGGAAAAACAGACCATGGCCACTGACTGTCCATAGAATTGCTCCCTTAGCAAAAATCAGTGAGTTGTTGTACTTTAAATAGCTCACTGGCATCTCTGTAAAACAGCTGCCTGCCACGTTGCTACCCACCCCACCAGAGCTCCTCACCCCACCCTGACCCCATGCCCCTCAGCATCTGGCCACATGGCTGTTCCTGCTCCAGCTGCCTGCCCTTCTCACCAGCATTTAACTCCCTGCTTCCTTGTCCTCGTATTGAAATGCTAATAATGGGCACCACTTATTGAATGATATTTAGGCACCAGGCAAATGATTTTTTAAAAATATTTTTACTGATTTCAGAGAGGAAGGGAGAAGGAGAGAGAGACAGAAACATCAATGATGAGAGAGAATCATTGATGGGCTGCCTCCTGCACGCCCCCTACGGGGATCCAACCTGCAACCCGGGCATGTGCCCTGACAAGGAATTGAACTGTGACCTCGTTCATAACTTGACATTCAGCCATGGACCCACACTGGCCAGGCAAGCAAGTGATTTTTTAACATCTTATTTGGAAAAAGATGTTAAAATCACACACACACAAATGTTGCAAGAACAAAAATAGTACATAGAACACTTGAATACACATCTTGCCTCATTTGCTTTATCATTTGCTCGCTCTATATTTTTTATTATACATGCAGGGCATGCTCTTCCGGACCATGTGAGAGTAAGTTGACTGCATCATGCCCTTTGCTTTCAGAACGTTAGGACATGGTAACTGAAGGCCTATCCGCAGACCACCCGCCCCAGGCTTCTTAGCTGAGAGTTCCCGTGAGGTTCTGTGACCTCTGGAGATGGCCCGCAACAAAGAATGTGTATGTTACGTTGTTTCAAAGTGCAGTGTCCAGAGATTTCATTGATTCTCAAAGGAATGCATGATTCCCCCTCAAAATGAAAGGATAGGAAGCTCTGAAGTCAACCAGGCCTTTCGTTATAAGACGGAGAGCCCAGGAAAGCCCGATCCTAAGGAGATTCTCTTGTAAAACATGTGCTGTCATACACGTCAGCACATTTAACTTGGATGCAATAGTTTAATCTAATTTACCGTCTGTTCCAATTGTGTCAGCTTATCTAATAATATCCTCGCTAGCCTTTCCCCGCAGGACAGGGTCCAGCGTAGGGTCGGATATTGCATTTACTTGTCCTGTCTCTTTAGTCTCCTGTGATCTAAACCCATCCCCAGCCTTCCTTTGACGTCGATGACGTTGAGCTTTTGGACGCATAGTCACCCTCCTTTGTATAGAACTGCTCCATGTCTCCTCGTGCTTGGATCGAGGCTACGCATTCCCGGACAGGCGCTGCATTCGTGAGGTTGTGTCCCTCTCTGGGTATCACAACCGGGGACACCATGCTTTCTCCAACGACAGATGAGCCCTTTATTTAGGAGGTAACCCCAGGAGATTCTGGCAGGGAGTGGAGAGCGAGAAAGGGAGGGAGAGCTGGTATTCAAATAAGAAACACAATTAACTTCTGCTCCTGTGCAGGCCAGACAGAACCTGACTGAAGGCCAGGTGTGCGCAGGTCACCTCGGGCTGCCTCTGTGAGAACAGAGTGTCTGCCTCATAGGTGAGCTAGTCCCTGAGACTCAGAGCAGGTGACCTCTTTCCACCTGCCACCAGGAGGCGACCCTGCCAGCTCCGGAATGCCTGCCTCATCGATTCTTAGAGCAGCTAAACGTACCGTTAGGGTCACCAGACCCAATCTGCCCATTTTGCTGCTGTGGACACAGAGGGCCAAGGAAGGGACTTAATGTGGCAAGTCACACAGCCAGGGGTGGCAAAGCCAGGACTCATCCAGCATTTGACACCTACCCAAGGGGCACCTCCAGGAACACAATGTCGGTTAAAAAGAGAATGAAACCAAGGACACCGCAGGCTGTCTCACGGGCCCTGTGGCTCCTCAGTTGTCTGAAGCAACCTTGGCTGAGGCTGCACAGAGCCGGGCCCTGCCTCAGTGCAGCCTGCCCTAACGTCACATGGAGAATGTGTGACTGTCATTCACCTTTGCTGTAAGGGGGATGGAGCCGAGGAAAAGGGAACAAATTTGGGCGCCCTGAGCTAAAATTAGCCAATTTTGCTGTTCTGAAGGCTTGCCTGGTACTTTGCCAATGACCAGCTTGGAATAAGATCCCCTGAAAAGTTCAGTTTCACCAGGCACCTGCCTAACTAATCTGCTGGACCGCCCCCCCCACCCCCACCCCTGACACCAAGAGAACATTAAACAATATTAAGAAGTGATGCTGTGGCCTCTCTGGTGTATTGGGGCAGGTCTAATTGCAAGGCCTGCTGGACTGACCTTGGGATGTGGGAGGAGGTGAGAGGATCCCCCGAATGAGGGGTGGCAGGGGTCAAGGGTCAGGGGCCTCCTATCCCAGTGCCACCGCCAAGTCCGAAGTCAGGAGGGGCAGCTGTTGGGCTCTGGGGCAGTATTTCTTAAGTGCCTGCCATGTGCCAGCCTTGTTCTAGCTCAGGGAGACAGTAGTTAGCAAGACAGATGCTAACTACCTTGGCTGAGGCAGCCCCTGGCAGCCTGCTCTAGATGTCACGTGGAGAATGTGCGACGGTCATCACTCACCTTTGCTGTGAGGGGGATGGGAGGAGGGAGATACGAAGGCAGACCACAAATAAGCCAAGAAGGAAATAAACAGGTAAGTCCTAGGAGGAAGAGGGCAGCGTGGGAGTAACCATACGTGGAAGCCGAATTTGAACAGGCTTCTGAGGTTGCAATGGATTTGCCAGCGTGTGGGTCCTCTTCCAGTCTCCCTGCAGGTAGGGGAGGCAGGGCCGAAGTTCTGGTCTGGGATTGTGGAAACACCCCCTGCACGATCCTCTACGCTCTCCCTCCCGCAAGTTGCATACAGACTCAAGGAATACTCAAAGCCCGAAGGCAGGGCTAGTGAGCCACATCCAGCCTGGAGCCTGTGTTGTAAGGGAAGTTTTCCTGAAACACAGCCAGGCCCATTCATGCGGATATTGCCTATGGAGCTTTTGGGCTACAATGGAAGAGCAGAGTCATGCAACAGAGGCTGTTAAGGACTTCAAGCTGGAGATATTTACTCTGGCACTTTGCAAATGTCTCACTTTTCCTCTTTCCTGACCAGAGGGGGGAGATGCAGAGGGTGAGGGACTGCATGGTGCAGCAGGTGCCCGGGGTCCAGGAGAGATCGCCAGGGCTCAGAGCTGCAGGGAACAAGACAGGGGAGTGTTGGCACAGGCTCCCTGGAGGAAGCAGCATTTGAGTCGTGCCCAGCCAGGTTGCATCTCCTCTTGATTTAAATATGCCAGTGTTGGCAACACTTCACCCAGAGGGGATCGGGCCAAGGAGACGCGAACAGACTCTCCACGTCAAAAGCAGTGCTCCTCATCACTCCGCAGGAGGAAATAAGCTGAGTCAAGGGAACTGAGCGAATTTTGTGTAATGGGGACTGTCTGGGGAGGAAAGGAACGGACGGGCAGATTTATGCAAAGTGGGGACAAATATAACTTCCTTGGCAGAACACAGCAGAGTTTATGTCATTTTGAAAAACTTGTTTACCCAGTGATTATGTGATTAATGAATATCAAAAGGCTCATTGCATAAAAGTGCAGTTTGAATGGCTGTTATGTTTCTAGATTTGGTGGTAGTCACCCTTGCAGCACAAAAAGTAAATCAACTTAAATGATCTCCTGGGGAAAATAATGTGTAATAAATGAGCTAATCAATAGGCTTGGGAGTTTTAAAAATCCTCTCCATCCCCAAAAACATAACCACAAGAAACATCATTTCAAGGCTGGCCTTAGAAGTTGTTTTAAACAGTAAATAGTAAATAGCTGTTTGCTCAAACAGCACATCAGTGCTCACCTGGCTTTTGAGACCCTCCCTTCTGGTTCAAACTTCCCTCCCTCTGCTCCCCCTCCAGGCCTTTGCACACGCACACTCCCCAACACCCGTCTTGCTCCTCGGCATGGACTCCCCTCGCGTGCCCTCCCACCAGCCACTTCCTCCCCCTCTGCATCTCCCACCTCTGGTCAGGAAAGAGCAAAAGTGAGACATCAAGGCTAGGAGGCAACTTTAGGAACCAGCGTCCAGTTCTCGTTTTACACAAGAGGCTGGGAGTTTTGTCCAAGGTCACAGAAGCAAACCCAGCAGCGGTGCAGCAGTGACTGGGACTGAGGGCTGGAAGTAGATGCCTGCGTGGGAACTGCAGCCCCACCTGGCCCGTGGTTTCCTCACCTGTGAAATGCAGATACCGTGCAGAGTTGGTGGGAGGCTTCGCTTCCCATAGCGGCCATACAATCTGGGTACCTCAATCTGGGTGCCTTCAAACAAGACATTTGTTTTCCCACAGCTCTGGAGGCCAGAAGTCTGAAGTCAAAGTGCTGGAAGGGCTGGTTACACCTGGTGCTGAGGAAAAGCCTTTCCATGCCTCAGCCCCCGCTTCCTGAGTCTCCAGGCATTCCTTGGCTTTTAACAGCACCACTTCCATCTCTGCCTCCCTCTTCACATGGCCGTCCGTGTGTCTGTGGGCCTCCTCTTCTAAGGGCCCCCGTCATTGGATTCAGGGCCCACCCTAATCCAGTATGACCTCATCTTAGCTAACCACACCTGCAAAAACCTTGTTTCTAAGTCAGCTCACTTATACCGGTTTCAAGTAAACACGAATTGGGGGACACTCTTCACTCCAGGACACCGCAGGGCTCCAGGCCCTACCTACTTGCAGAAACCCAGGGGACCTTAAGGGCAGGGACTGGGGCTGCTCTCTGCCCAGGGCCCCGCCCCCACTCCTGACTGGGGACTAATGCCCACACCATGCAGGCACCCTTCAACACGGGTGCTCACACCCAGGAGGCTGGCTCCACCAGACGCAGGGGGACCCAAGAGTAGACACCGCCCTTCTCTGCCACTTGTCCCAGGCGGAGCCCTGGGAAAGGGAGGGCGGGGCAGCCTCCATCACACCTGAGGAAGATACGCTCCCACACCTCTGCCAACAGTCTGGACCAACACGGCACAGCCTCAGCCTCCCCAAGCCACGGCTGGTGCAGAGAAAAAGCAGTTCTGTGAGGAGGGGCTCCCATGGGCTTCTCTCTTCACAAATAAAAGGACCTCAGGCTACCCCTCCTGCCAAAACAGCCAACAACACACGGGAGGACCAGAAACAGCTTCTTTATTCAAGAAAGAGCTTCTTTATTCAAGCCCAAATCTGCAGCCGTCCCCATCACTCCGCCATACCAGGCAGGCCCCTCCCTCCCATCCCAACTTCACACTGTGCACCCACCATTCTCCCAAAACCACCCCCCTCCCCCAGACATAGCATTCCTCCAGTGGTGTCCAGCTCAGCTCAGGACCTCGCCACCGGAAGTCTGCTTCAATTCCTGAATTTGCCCACCAATGGCTTCGAGGGCCAAGCCCCCAGGCCCTGCTGTTCCAGGAGGAGGGACAGCTGCCGGCGCGCTTCCTGGTAGGGCCCAGCCTAGGTGGGAGATGAGAGGGGTGCAGAGAGGGTGCTTGCTGGGGGTGCAGGAGAAGAGGGCTGGAGGGAAGGGAAGGAGCAGACCTTAGCCTCTTCATAGGTCTTCAAGGCCAGGAGGTGGGACTTGCCGAGAGCTTGGGCAGCCTGGCGGAAGGCCCGGAGAAAGGCTGCCTTGCAGAGGCGGGAGGGAGGCCCGCGGGCAGCACTGCAGGTGCAGAGAAAGGACGTGAGGTCAGAGGAGGGAAATGATGGGCTGAACTAGCAGGTCTGCACCGTGGCCCTCACACTATCGTTCATGTGATGACAATCTCAAGGGTGTCAGGGGGTGGCACGCGGTGGGTGACAGAAGCCCCGCGTGGTCACACTGCTGTAAGAGGCTGCGCTGGGATTAGAACCCAACCTGTAACTAGATGTGTGCTCTTATCCCACGGCAGGGGGACGGGGATCCCTCCCCACCAGGCCTCTTCATCCCCCCACAGGCCCTTCTCACTCAGCTTTCACACGTCCGGTAGTCACATCCACCACCTCGACATCGGGGTCCCCCAGGCTCCAGTTGAGGCTCAGGTCATGGCAGGTGTTGGAGGTGGGGTTCAAAGGAGCCACAGGGGGGCCCGCAAACAGGTGTAGCATGGAACGGGTGTAGGGAGGTGGCAGGCATGACCCCGAGACCCTGTCCAGGTTTGGCCGGGTATGGATGGCACTGCTCAGAGTGGGGGGGTCATGGCAGGGGTCAGCTGTGGAAGCAGAAGGCACAGACAAGGTCTGAGTCACCACCCTCTCCCACAGCCCTCCCAGAGCCCACCTTCCACCCTCAGGCCCCTCAGGGTCCTCACCCAGGACTAGGCTGGTGGCATAGAGGGGAGGCAGGAAGTGGGCCAACAGGGCGCCACCCACCCCCAGCATGGTCCAGCGTGACAGCTTGTCGCTGGCTGAGAGGCAGCCCACATGGGTGTCCCGGACCGTGGAGGACATGTAGCACACAGGCTTCAGCTCCCCTCGGATGTGGGCCTGCAGGCGGAAGGGGGCGCTGTGCAGCAGGCCGCTCTCAAAGGACCCTGGGGGCGGCGCTGGCGGTGGGGGGAGGCTGCAGAGGCAGGGGAAGGAAATAGGACATTGGACACCAGAGTCAGGACCACTCTTCTGACCCCACCCAACACTGCCCTTCCCAACCCATTACCCCAAGGGACCTCACGGGGGCTCCACATACTAGATGTCGTGAGCAGCTCCCTTGGGGGTATTGCTGATGTAGAAGTGTATGAAGATCCGGGGCTTGAGGACAAAGGGGAACCCAGGCCCAGGCTGGGGGGTCAGCACAGACTGCTCCCTGCCCTTGGGACCACCCTTTGTTGCCAGCAAGAGCTGCCGATACAAGAATCTGGAAGAGACAGGTAAAGGCGCAGCTGGGAGATGCCGCTCCTGACTGGGGCCACCGCCGGGGGTCCCCCTGGCCCACCCTTCACCTCAGCAGGGCCCGGCGGGCGATGACCAGGCCATGGCAGTCGTGGAGCTGCCGGCCTGAGAACTCCAACCAGCCAGCGCAGCTGCTGCTGCCCGTGCCCAGTGCCACCAGCTTGTAGATCTCCTTGGTATGGCTCCTGGCCCCCGGGACCTCTGCAAGGAAAAAGCAGAGACAGTCCAAGGCAAGAGCCCATGGGGCCTGAGGTGGCGGGGAGCGGGGGGTGGCAGGGCAACCCCTACCTTTCTCGAGGATGACAGCAGCCACAGTCCCCTTACAGGCCCAGTATGGTGAGGTCTCATTCACCAGGCGGTCAAAGCCTGCGCTGACCACAGCTGCGCAGCGCTGCTCGTGGGTCAGGATGTTCTCTGCACATGAGGGAGAGGGCAGAGGTGGGGGCCCCACAGGCCGTGCCTCTCCCCTCACCACAGGGGTCAGGTCAACAGGGGCCCACCTACCTACACTCAGGTCGCTGGGTGGTGAAGGCTTGCTGGGGGCCTTTGGGGACTCTGGAAGAGAGACAAGGGGATGGGTCGCCATGGGTGCCGGGGTCCGCCCTCTTCTCCTTTGTCCCTCAGGAAGCCAAGAGGTTCCATTGTTGGGTGGGGTCATCTTCCTGAAACCAATTCCTGGCTGCCCCTCTAGCAGGCCCTGCCCCCAGGATGGGCAGGCTTCAAAGGACATTAGTGCAAGGATCAGTTCACATGCCCCTCCCCAGATCCCTACTGGCCTGGTCCTAATGCCCAGACGGCCTCCGCAGCAACCCAGCCTACCCACACACACGCGCATGTGCACAGGGTTTCAGCCCCCACCCCCAGGTGGGGCTCCGTCGCCCGGTTACTTGACCCCTTACCTGGGCCCTCCAGCTGGCTCTGGATGTAGTTGAGGGCAGAGAGAGCCGCCTGCTGCTTGGCTTCCTTCTTGCTGTTGGCAATGCCCACGGGGCAGGCCACCCCATCCAGTTCCGCACACACAGAGAAGGGGAAGCAGGGGTCTAGGGAAGGAGGCGGCTGTGAAGTGGTGCCCTGCAGTTCATGTCTATCCGGGGCCCTTTCTGGGGGGGCCACAACCTCTACCCCACCTGAGCCGCAGCTCTGACATCAGACACCCTGGGTGGCCACCCAGGAGACAGGCTGCGACTCCTGCGTGCCTTTGTGTGCTGGGCTATCATCACACAGAGCATGCTCACCAGCCCCTCTGAAGTAAGCCTGTAAGACCCCGTTTTACAAAGGGCAGGCTGTGTGCCAGGACCCAAATCCAGGGCCGCGCTGCTCTCAGGATGATGGCCCTGAGCACAGAGCACCCGCTGCCTTTCCGCAGACACATGGCTCTCATTCTCTTCTACGTTGGAAAGTTTCAACTAGCAAACACTATCGTTTCAGGTGTTACTTATGACACAAAAGAGACATGAAAATCCTAGAACTGGGATCACTTGGTTAAAGGGCATAAACTCATGTCAGTTCACGGCAGCCGCTGGTACTTGCTGCTTCGCTGTTTCCCAAAAGGACTGCTGTTATAAAAGAGAACCCCCTCTCAGCACTGCTCACTACCCTCAGGTTCACCTACTTTAAAAGGGCATCAGGAATGCAGCTGGGAGATGCAGAAGGAAGGCTGGCATCAGAAAACCAGCACACAGCAGCCAGCACAGTAGTAAACAAGTCTGGCAACAATCGTTATTAAAAATGAGGTGTCAGTGTTATAGGGAACAGCATATTCAAATCATCTCCAATGTAGCTGGTGGTCCTAGCACCATGCTGCTCACAGCCCTGTGTGAAGGTGGGGGGTGGAAGGTGGAGAGGGTAGGACGGGGGTGGAGGAGGGAGATCCGGGTTCTGTCTCAGGTCCCAGGCTCAGGCCCCGCCTCAGGGTTCCCCTTGCTTCGTCTGGAGTTGCCCTGGGACCTGCTGCCCTCCCAGGCCGCCGGGCCTCACCTGCCGTCTGGTCCTCTCGGAAGATCAGGGACACTCCCAGGTTGGCCGCGTACTGTGTGAGCAAGGCCACGGCCTGGCCAGGCGGCAGGTCTTTGAGCTGCAGGCCCAGCTGTCTGGCCGCCTTCGTTAAGTCCCCAGCGAGCCCTGCAGGGGGGACAGAGACCCTCCGGAAACTTCCCATCTGTCCCCCCACGTCTTCCGGTGCCTGAGCTGTGCCCAGTCCTCCGGCTCCGGCCCTCCCTAAGGGCCCACCGACCTCCGCAGCGGAGGCCAGGGCCTGCCCACCCCCCTCATGGTCCTCCATGCCGGGGACAGGCGGCGGCGGCTC
>NW_006289713.1:6328622-6329392 GCF_000327345.1 Myotis davidii
CCACCCCCGCTCCCCAGTCCAGCGTCCACCTGGCTCCTGCGCAAGAATGTCCTGAAACCAAAGCCATCACAGCAACCCGCCCTGAGCCACTTTGCTGAGCCTGGCGGTCCTCGTCACATAAATGAAGGTGTTCTCAACTGAAGCAGTCCGGGGGCATCTTTAGAATGTACATTTTTATTTTGTGTTTATATATTTTTATTGATCTCAGAGAGGAAGGGAGAAGGAGAGAGACCAGCTGCCTCCCACAAGCCCCCCAATGGGGATCAAGCCCGACCAACCGGGGCGTGTGCCCTTGATGGCAATCAGACCCAGGACTCTTCAGTCCGCAGGCTGACGCTCTATCCACTGAGCCAAACTGGCTAGAGCTAGGCTCTACATTTTTAAACTGTGAACTGTACGCCTTCCTGAAGCCAACCGTAAGTGCTCTCTGGCCAAAATTAAACATTTGTGCCCTATCCTTTTTTCCTTCAAAGGGGATTTTGAGTTGGCTCATAAAAATGCCATAGGCAGTAATCCTTTAAGATGAGGGACTAGGGGTGAAGGAGAAATAACAAAAATAAGGTGGAATTAGGGATAAAGACAATTTACATATGGCCTGCTATGATGCAACACAATTGCTTGAAGGGAGTTGAAAATTTAACAGGAGCCAGTGAATGGGAAAACAGTACCAATAACTCGGTTCACAGTCCGTAAGACTTGTCGCATTGTTGCTGCGGATTGCTACCTTTGGGACTGACAATGCTAACAGGATTGTGGATTGTGGGGGTGGG
>NW_006289713.1:6333416-6333716 GCF_000327345.1 Myotis davidii
GGCTGGCGGAAGGGCGCCTGGGGCTGATCTGCAATGAAGCTGCCAGGCGGAGCCTCCTGCGGCCACCATCATCGGCGCCTGGGGCCGTGCTGGCCGGGGAGGCCATGGCCGGACCGGAGGGAACAGCGGGCCGACTGTGCCGCTCGTGCCCTTTTACACGAGCCAGGCGCCTCCCACCTGGGGAGCACGTGGCGCAGCGTGCAGTGCGCGTGCGTGGGAGCTCAGCGCCTGCTGCTGGCCAATGGGAGCCCGCAGAGCTGAGGCGGACAGTGCTCCCAACCACAGGGTGGACAGTCGTGG
>NW_006289713.1:6334008-6336733 GCF_000327345.1 Myotis davidii
AGAAGGAGAGGACCAGCTGCCTCCCACAAGCCCCCCAATGGGGATCAAGCCCGACCAACCGGGGCGTGTGCCCTTGATGGCAATCAGACCCAGGACTCTTCAGTCCGCAGGCTGACGCTCTATCCACTGAGCCAAACTGGCTAGAGCTAGGCTCTACATTTTTAAACTGTGAACTGTACGCCTTCCTGAAGCCAACCGTAAGTGCTCTCTGGCCAAAATTAAACATTTGTGCCCTATCCTTTTTTCCTTCAAAGGGGATTTTGAGTTGGCTCATAAAAATGCCATAGGCAGTAATCCTTTAAGATGAGGGACTAGGGGTGAAGGAGAAATAACAAAAATAAGGTGGAATTAGGGATAAAGACAATTTACATATGGCCTGCTATGATGCAACACAATTGCTTGAAGGGAGTTGAAAATTTAACAGGAGCCAGTGAATGGGAAAACAGTACCAATAACTCGGTTCACAGTCCGTAAGACTTGTCGCATTGTTGCTGCGGATTGCTACCTTTGGGACTGACAATGCTAACAGGATTGTGGATTGTGGCGGTGTGGATACTGGGGCATATGAGAAACAGTTCCTGGGGGAACCAGGAATGTATGACTTGGGGAGAGCAGAGGTGAGGGGCTGGGTAGATTCAACCTCCTGCAGTTCAGGGATTGGTACCAGGAAGAACAATTCTGGTTTTGGGATGGGGTTCAGAGTAAAGAATTAGGCCTAGGAGATAGGACACCAGCACAGCAGGTATTCGGAAATGGAATAATGGCTACCCAAAAAGATTTGAACAGTTTCCAAACCCAGAAACATCACCAATGGGAAATTGCATGAACAAATGGCGATATATTCATACAATGGCAGTAATTAACAAAAAAAAAAGAAACAAAATACCATTGTATGCCCGACTTGGGTAAATCTCATTGGCATGTTGAATGAAAAAAAAGCCAGAATAAAAATAACTTCTGCACGATTGTATTTATATTAATTTCTTGAAACAAAATTAATAATCTATGGTGATAAAAGACAGAATCGAGGTCACTTCTTGAAGGGGCTATTGACTGGGACGTGGCCCCAGGGAATTTTCTGTAGTAATGGAAATGCTCTGTCTTGAGCTGGCTGGTGGTTACGTGGGTTTATTATGTATGTAAAAACTCAACGAGCCATACACTTAAGACTTGTGCACTTTACTACATATTAAGTATATATAAGTAACAGAAGGAGACATAACAGCTTGTTTAGAGAAAGAAAAGAAGGAGGAAAGGAAAAAATGGATTGGGCCTCCCAGTGCAGAAGCTAGATGGGTGTTTTATAAGAATGGTAAGCAAAATACTGGTTCCTCAAAGATGTCCAGGGCCTGATCACCACAGCCTATAAACGTTATATTATATGGCCAGGGGGGATTAAGCTTGCAGATGGAATTAAGGTTTCTAATGGGCTGAGTTTAAGATAAGGAAATTATCCAATTATCTGGGTAGGTCCAATGTAATCACCAGGGTCCTTTAATGGGGAGAAGGAGACAGAAGAGTCAGAATCAGAGATGGCATCATGAAAAAGCCTCACTGGCCATTGCTGGCTTTGAAGATGGATGGGGGGCTATGAACCGAGGAATGCAGGCAGCATGCAGAAGCTGGAAAAGGCAAAAAAAAAAAAAAAAAAGGTTCTAACCTGGAGCCTCCAGCAAGGAACACAGCCGTGCTGACACCTTGATTTTAGCCCAGTGAGACCCATTTCAGGCTTCTGACCTCCAGAACTGTACAGTATTGTGTTGTTTTAAGCCACTAAACTTGTGGTAATTTGTTACAGCAGCAAAAGGAAACTAATAAAAATAGGCTTCAATATTTCTGTGTACATACCTGCAAATTTTTGAAAAACTCTATGTTCAAAAATTTTTTAGTCACAAGTTTAAGTATCCTTCCACTACATTTTCACCAGAACCATGGAGATGCAGACTGAGCTTATCCCATTGACTCCAAATGACTTCCCTCCTTGTAAACTCAGCAGCGGTTCTCAACCTGTGGATCGCGACCAGTCGAACGACCCTTTCACAGGGGTCGCCTAAGACCATCCTGCATATCAGATATTTACATTACGATTCATAGCAGTAGCAACATTACAGTTATGAAGTAGCAACGAAAATAATGTTATGGTTGGGTCACAACATGAGGAACTGTATTTAAAGGGCCAGAAGGTTGAGAACCACTAAAGCCTGCTTCATAGGGTATAAGGACAATCATTAAGATTCCTACGGAGTAATCCAGTGCCTGGCTCATAGTAGGTGCTTAGTAAGTGTTTTTTGAGTGAACTAATTTAATACAAGAATCCTGAGGAATAGGAGGTTAGTTAAGCAGAGGTGGAATGGCCTTCACTGTTGGGATTTAAGATTAGGTATTTCTACTGCCCAGGGCACTGCCGGCACGCCATTCCCCCTCCGCCCGGGAGGTGGCGCTCTAGGGCGCTCGTGGGGCCAGGCTGGGAGGCGGGACTTTCTGCCTCGAAGGGAGCGCTTCCGGCCCGGCCCGGAAGACCATTCAGCGCTGCTGTGGGTCTCATCCTGAGAGGGTTGCCCGAGCAACGGTGCCGCTTTTGGGCTTCTTTGTGTCACGAGGCTCGGGCGAGCGTCACGTGCAAGCCCATTTCCCCGACGAGCACGGCGAGGTCTGGGCCACGTGAGTGCGCGCGCCGCCGGGACGGCAGGGAGAGCGGGCCCCGGGGGGCTCGGTCCCCTCCGCC
>NW_006289713.1:6336970-6355146 GCF_000327345.1 Myotis davidii
CCTCACCCATCCCCTGCGACGGGCTCCCTTTTTGCCGCGTCCCGCGGGGCAGCGATGCGGCCTTGGAGTGTGAAGGGACCTGCGAGCCGCGGTGAGGGGGGAAGCGAGGCTGCCTCGTCCGGGGGCTTTTCTGAGTCGTGGGCTCCCCCGACGCCCTCCGACCGCCTGGGCGTGTTGGAAGCGGTTAGGGCCCTTGCTCCTCTCGTTCGTTTATCCCTGGATTGGTTCCCGCAGCTCACTTGTACTGATGGCTGCCAGGTAGCAGATGCCAAGGCGCTGGGGCTAAGTAAGTCCCTTTCCCATGGGGACTGTTAGAGCAGCTTTTAATCACGCAGCTTCATCTTTAAGTGTGCAGTTGCCCATAGCCAGCGTGTTCCGGGGGAGGCATGCAGGGCTGCGGGAGGGTAGGGTTGGGGGAACTGGGAGAGGCTTCCTGACCTGAGACCTAAGGGTGAATACGGTTGTGTAGGTGGGTGGGAAGGGCCTGGCACTCATTCGGAGCAGAGAGATGGTGTGCACAGGCCCCGAGGTGAAAAGCCTGGTGAGGGAGAACCGAGAGGAGGGCGGTGTGACTGGAGCCCGGAACTGGAGACAAGCTAGAGACTTGGTGTGTGTGCTGGATTGTCAGGGGTGCAGCCATCTCTGGGAGGCTTGGTTGCTCCTTAACTTGCGGTTGGTACAGTCGGTCCTCTGGAAGCCAGTGTTTTTTCACAGGGACTCACTGAGCACGCCTTTGGTTCCTGCCACTGCGCGCTCTGGGTTTGGAAAAGAGAATGACAGCAGCAGCCAGGCGCCAGTAACTCAGGAATGAATCCGATTCGGTTCTGGCCCTCAGAGAGCTTGCAGTCGAGTGGAAGCGATAAGAGGGTACATATAAGCCACATTAGAGTGAGGCTGACATGCCAGAGAGACATATTCATTCATTTGACAAATATTTACTGTGACGGGTATTTTGCATGGTCATGAGGATACATGGATGCACGGAGCTTACAGGATAAACTGATAAAATGCAGTGGCAGTTCCAAGGGGGAAGGTCTGTGCTTACTAAGACCCCATGGCTAGTGTTTGCTTTTGGATGCACCGGAGAGTAGCGGTGCAGAACCTGGGCTTTGAATCGGTTGGGGGATCAAGCTGTTGGCCTCGGGCAAGTGGCTCTTTCCTGAGCCTCAGTTTCCTGAACTCCAAAATAGGGCAAATAGAAGAATAAAATATGTAGTGCCATGTCTGGCAGATATTTGTAGTCAGTAAGGGAGCACTGCTATTATTTTTTACTAGAGGCCCGGTGCACGAAATTCGTGCATGGGGGAGGGGGTGCCTCAGCCTGGCCTGCACCCTCTCCAATCTGGGACCCCTTGGGGGACATCCCTTCACAATCCAGGACCGCTGGCCCCTAACTGCCCCCCTGCCAGCCTGGCCACCCCCTAACTGCCCCCCTGCCGGCCTGGCCGCCCCCTAACTGCCCCCCTGCCAGCCTGGTTGCCCCTAACCACCTCTGCCTCGGCCCCCACCACCGTGGCTTTGTCCAGAAGGACGTCCAGAAGAAGACGTCTGGTCTAAGTAGCATATTTCCCTTTTATTAGTATAGATGCTAATTAAAAAAAGAGGGATGACGTGTTTACTTATACTTCTAGAGCATTTTGTATTTAAGCAAACCTCTTTCACTAAGTTTATTTTTATTCAACACATAGTACATTTTCTGGAAGGAACTGTATTTGACAGAGAAATAAGTCTCAGGCCCTGGCTTTGGGGAACTTGAGTTAGTAGTAAGAGTGTAGGTTGAGTATAGGGCGTGGGTAGTCTACAAATATGTAATTATAAAACCTAACAGCAATGATAGAAGTTGACTCCTCGCCACCTGTCTGACTTCATCCCCTACCACTCTTCTTGTTCATTCTGTGGCCTCCTAGTTATTTCTCAAACACTTCCTGCCCCAGGACTTTTGCACTTGCTATTTATTCTGCCAGGAACCGTCTTCCTAGTTGAGGTTCTCTGCCTCATTTTGTGCAGGCTGTGCCAAATGCCACCCTCTCAACAAGGCTTTTCCTAGCTACCATGGCTAAAATCACACCCTTGGCCCATTGCCATCCCCTCCCTCATGGTTGGTTAGTTGATTTTATTTTTTAAAGAATAGTTTATTGATTTCTAGAGAGAGAGGAAGGGAGAGGGAGAGAAACATCAATAATGTGAGAGCTGCCTCCTGCATGCCCCCGACCAGGGATTAAGCCTGCAACCCAGGCATGTGCCCTTGACCAGGAATCAAACTGGTAACTTTTTCACTCACTCTCCCAGGAACCCTGGAGGCCGTCGGTCAGATTCAGGCCTTTGAGAAGGCCAGTGTCTTCCAGGATGGACTTCCCCAGCTGCCTCCGCCCCACGTTGTTTATGACCGGCCCCCTGGGTCTGAGCGATGTCCCTGATACGTCCTTCATGTGCAGCTGGAGAGATGCCCTGACCCTGCCAGAGTCCCTGCCCCAGAGCTCCAAGGTGAGGAGGCGGGAGAGCCCTGGTGGCTCCGGGGTGGGTACCTTCACTTGGCCTGTCTTCTGGCACTTACACCAGTTGGCAGGAGTCTAGAGTGGTCAGCCAGACTCAGGCTGAGCCAGAATCCCCTCCTCTGGGGTCCGTGGGATGACCTGCCATCTGCAGAGGGTTTACTGAGCAGGAACTGTCGGCTTGCTCTTTCCTACCTCTCTCCCCAGACTCTCCTCCCCCTATTTGCTCTACAAATAACTCATTGAACAGCCCCTACAATGTGCCAGATACCCCATTAGGCCCTGGGAATCCAACATGAATAAGTCAGATGTTCTCCCTGCCCCAGTGGAACTTAGAGTTGGATTGAGTGGGAAGAGACAAGTGAGCAGCCCACAGGACAAAGTCATTACAAAGTGTGATAATAGCTTTGAGCAAAACCAAAACTATGCTGAGACAGCACAGTGGGGATGAGGCAGGGAGGGGAGGGGAGACAGGAAGGGCAGCAGCTCTTTTCCTGGAAGCCGAAACCACCTGGCTGCTACTTGGAGACAGGCTGGCCAAGGCTCACTCCAGGCAGAAGCAAGTGGGTATGAAAATTAAGGGACTGTGGGGGCCTAGGGAGGGTCCAGTGAGACTTTCTCGATGAGGAAGGGCTTAAGTCAAATCATAGCACTTATTATCTGGTATCCTATTGCCAGATAATAAGTATTATATTAAAACCACTAGGCACCCTGACCAGTGTGGCTCAGTTGGTTGGGCATCATCCCGTGCACCTCAAGGCTGCCGGTTTGATCCCTGGTCAAGGCTTGTCTACACTTCCATCCCCTGTGTGTTTGAGCTGAGCCATCCCCAGCCCTGCAGTGGGGAATGGGGTGGCCTGCGGGTGTCCACACTGAGTCCATGAGATGTCCTGAGTGGAAATGAGAACCAGATAGGATTCAGGTCAGCCAGTAATGGTGCAGGGAGCTCCTTTGAGAGCCAGTGCAGCCTGGAGGTCAAAGGCACAGACTGTAGTCAGGTTTTTTGGGTTCAAACCCAGCCCTTCTCTACTGGCTGTCAGGCTGTGCCAGATGCCACCCTCTCAACAAGGCCTGGGACAAGCGACAGCCTCCCTGTGCCTCCATTTCTTCATCAGTAAAGCGATGATGATCATTGTACCAGCTCAGCAAGCTCTTTATGAGGATTGGATGTGTTAATAAAAGACAAGTGCTGGCGACAGTGCCTGTC
The DNA here is from genome assembly GCF_000327345.1 of Myotis davidii. Taxonomy (NCBI): domain Eukaryota; kingdom Metazoa; phylum Chordata; class Mammalia; order Chiroptera; family Vespertilionidae; genus Myotis; species Myotis davidii. The sequence goes on from NW_006289713.1 coordinate 6,340,670, forward strand.
CTGGGAGTGCACTCACTGCTATGTTGTCATGGTCGCGTTTCCGCAGAATGGGGTGCCACACTTGGCCAAGGGCCTGCTCTGGGAGCCGGACACCCCTGGACCCCTTCCCTTGCTGCCTCCTGGTCCAGGTAAGGATTTTGATCCTTGGGGGCCCTCTCCCAAGCTGCTCCCCTGTTGCTTCTGTCCTCCATTCCTCCTTCCTCCCTGAGGCCTTCCCTCTCCCTGCTAATGCCCTCCACCTCCGGGGTCCTTGGGTACCTCCAGTCACCTGGGACACGTGGCCCCACTTCTGGGTTCTTCCCAGTCCCCAGGAATGACCCCTTCCCCAACCTTACTCTTCTCTCAGATCCTTGGGACCCTGGCCTGACTGCCCAGGACCTGCTTTTCCGGGGAGCTCCCAAGTTCCGGAGACAGCCCCAGGCTGTGCTGGACGTTACTGAACAGGTGAGCGGCCCCACAGTGGACAGTGCTGTGTGGCTGGAGCTGTGCTTAATGACCTGGTGTCCTCTCCTCCCTCAGTTCAGCCGGTTCCTGTGGGACCATGGTGACATAGCCTTTGCCTCCCTGGGGAAGCTGATGCTGGAGAATTTCAAACTGGAGGGAGCACGGGTGAGTAACCCTGATCGGCCAGGAGAGGGGCTCCCATTTCACATCTCACATCAGGGGGAGCCCTAGGGTGCAAGCTTGACAAGGCCTTTCCATGCAGAGCTACTCTAAGAAGAAGACAGTGGTCAGTGTGAAGAGGATACTCGAGGACCTCGGTGGACACCAGCCCTGGGGGCAAGTGGCTAGTGAGAAAGGATGGGGTGGGTAGACCTAGCTGGTGGTGGGGATGTGGAAGGTACTAGACATGGATGGATCCAAGTTTCCATCACAATTGCTCCCCATCTTATGCAGTCATGAGCCATGATACTCCTGTAAAACTCCCAATTCCACTAGCCTGAGGGGATATGGGAATTTAAATTCATGGGCTGCAGGCATGGCTGCATCCAAAGTTTTAAATAATGTTTGAAACGGGGCTTTGTCTTTTTATTTTCTCATCCACTTGCCTCTGCCTGCCTTAATTCCTAGGCAGTTTCCAAGTGCAGCAAGATGGCTTATGATTCCAAGGAAAGAGCCAGTGACTTTTCCTGAGGCACCATTAGATGTCCCAGGAAGGGTGTTTGTTGCTGGCTGGCTTGGCTGTCGTGCCCATCTGTGAGCCAATCACTATGGCTGGGGTGATGGAATACTCGAGTGGCCGGGGCACGGGAATAGGGTGGGTTGGTTCGTACAGGAAGAAATTCTAGGTAGATTAAAAATGTGTCTACTGCATCTGACCTCTCTGGGGATGGTACCCCGTCCTCCTCATCGCTGCTACAGCCTGATCCTCCTGCCATCCTCTGTCCCCAGGTGTCCCTGGGCTTACTTCAGCCACCGACAGCGCCGGTTCTCCATCCTCGGGGACCCGATCCTGGGCAAGTCAGTGTCGAACCTCCTGGGAGAGCTGCTATATGAGGAGCTGGCGATGCGGTGGGAGCAGCTGCTCCTAGACGATGCTTTCACCGGAGGCGCATTGGCCTGGCTGCCCGGAAGGACGTCCCGGATCAGGCAGCTGGTCTACCCTGCAGGAGGTGCCTTGGACAAGCTATGTATCCTTTCTTGCTGGGCAGGATCCCAGCCAGCTCCCTCTAGCGGAGGAGGTGCTCTTGGCATGGTCCAGGGGAAGGGCAAGGAATTGGGGGGCCCTCAGTGACCCAAACTCATAGCACTTATCCTTAGCGTGAGGCCCAGATTTCCAAGAGGTGCGTCTGACCCCAGGCAGTGACCCTCGGACCCTTGGGAACCCCGGCCACATTCAGCTCCGGGGACCTGTCCGGCAGGTGGTGACCTGCGCCGTGCAGGGAGAATGTAAGACCCTTAGCTACTTCCCTGCCCGCTGACCTGCTGCCTGACCCTGACCCTCTCCATCCCTCCGCAGCTCTGCTGGCTGTCCGTTCTGACTACCACTGTGCCCTGTGGAAGGTCAGCAGGCAGGGGCGGCCAGCCCCCCTCCAGGTGCTAAAGGTTGAGAAGGGGGCCACGGGGATCAACCTCAGGTAGGGGCTGAATTGGGCTGGTTGGCAAAGAGATAGGCATGGGAGAAGGGGGTGGCATAGCACTAATGACACTTATGCCCTGTAGCCCTCACCTGCCCGGGGAGCTGGTGGTCTGCAGCCGTTCGGGAGCCGTCTGTCTGTGGACACCCCATGACGGGTAATGTCCCGTTCCCCAAAAACCTTCCACCCCACACACAGCTCCCCCTGAACTGCAGCCCATACTTCGCACACAATATGTCCTGGACGCAGGGCCAGGTTGCCCCGCATCTGCTCCCAGCCCCATCTGCTCATCTCCCCACCCATGTCTCCCCAAGGCTTCAGCAAATCTACAAGGATCCTGAGACCCTTGTGTTTCGGGACCCGTCTCCTTGGCGTTGGGCAGACTTCACCGCCCACCCTCGGGTTCTGACTGTGGGTGACCGCACTGGAGTGAAAATTATCGACACTCAGGTGAGGGCTGGGGGATTGTCCCAGGCTCAGCAGTGAGATAGGGCAGATCCATGGGGTGGGGGCTAGCATGGGCATGAAAAGCAGCAGGGCCAGGGAATCCTATAGACTGGCGGTGCCCCAAACCTCAGACTGTTGGGGGGCTGACCTGGCTTTCTCCCCAGGGCCCGCCAGGCTGTGGTTTGCTGCTCTTCCGTGTGGGTGCAGAAGCATCATGCCAGAAAGGGGAACGTGTCCTGTTAACCCAGTACCTGGGGGAGTGCGGCCCCGATTCTCTGCAGCCCACACTCCATCTCATTTGTACCCAGGTGAGTGCCACCTTCCCCCTCCTGTCCCTTGTGCACTGTCTCAGCCAGCCCCTAGAGAGGGTCCCGGGACAGCTAACTGAAGGTGAAATAAGAATCACGAAACCCTAATGAGTCTCTGGCTGAAACATGCTAACTAGCGGGTGGGTACAGCCTCCCAGGGGTGAGAGCTGAACAGGGCTTTGAGGTGCTGGTGGAGATGGGCCAGGTGAGGAGGAAAGGCATGGAGTGGAAAGCAGTCTTTGCAACGCTGGACACTTCCCCGTGTGCTCAGGAAAGGGAAGGAGGTCTGAGGGTCTGGCCCCCCACCACACTACGTGCCCCCCTACCCCCGCCCTCCTCCACACACAGACACACAGGGCCTTAGTAGGTGTGTCAAGCATAGGTTCCAGGGTCTGGTGAGTCAGGAGAAGGCTGGGTAAAAGCTGGGTGGGTTTCTGTCCACACCTCTCCTGAGCTCCCTTCTCCCAGCTGTGCCATCCGGATGGAAGATGGTGCTGCCCACTTGGGAAATGCTCCTGTGTGGGTCTGGGCACATGAAGGTGGAGAGGTGGTCAGGGCCTGGCACAGTGCATGACCACTTGGGGGTTTGCACTCATCCTGAGAGCCACATGGGGCCACATCAGACCCTCTTCTCCATCTGTTACGTCCCTTCTGTCTCGTTTCTGCTCGGGCCTCCAGTTCTCACTCTACCTGATGGATGAACGCCTCCCGTTGGTGCCCGTGCTGAAGTGGGACCACAGCCTCCCCTCGGCTCCCCTGCTGGCCCAGCTGCTGCCTCCACCCCGCCCTGGCTGCGCAAGGCCGCTGCTCCTCGGAGGCCAGGGCGGGCAGCTGCAGCTGCTGCACATCACAGGTGAGGTCCAGTGAGGGCAGGAGGCGCGTGGAAGACGGGCGGGGCTGGAGCCTGAACAGGACCTCAGCTGCCTGTCCTTCTTCCAGGGGAGGGGGCCTCCACACCCCGGCTGGCAGGGCCCCCCCAGTCTCTCCCTTCCAGGAGCGACTCCCTCTCCGCATTCCCTCTGCTGGAGCCCAGGAGTCAGTGGCAGCTGCAGGAACGTCTACAAGCGCCAACCATAGGTGTGCTGGGCTGAGGGAGTGAGTTTGGGGGGCTGCACCCCTGCCAGCTGTGGACTCACTGTCATTTCTGTCTTCAGGTCTGGCCGCCACCATCCTATCTTCTTCCTCCACACCAGTCCTGTCGCTCTTCCAACTCTCAGCGGCTGGAGATGTTTTCCACCAGCGCCTCCACCTCCGGGAAGACCCCAGGCCTCCCAGTGACCCCGGGCCCGACTGCCATGCCCCTACGGCTTCCTGGAGCCCCCAGGCCACTGCTTGCTGCCGCAGGTGGCTGAAGGCCCTTCTGGAGGTGCCACCGGCTCCCCCTGTGTGGGCCGCACCCACCTTTTCCCACCGCCGTCTGCTGAGCTTCAAGGAGCAGCAGAAGGTTGAAGGGAAAGTGCCAGAGGGTCTCCGGGCGGCCATGGCCCAAGGGCGGCTCCTGCAGCAGAGGGACCTGGGCTTGCTTCCCACAGCAGAGCCACCGCCTGGCCCCGAGCCGGGCCCCAAGGATGAACTCAGTGAGCGATTGGACGCAGCCTGGGAAGGCCCGATGGCTGCCTGGTGGGAGCAGCAGCAGGACAGGACCTCGGGCCCTGGGAGGCAGCCGAAGCGGCACAAGCGGCGGATGCAGCTGTCCAATACCTTCTCCTCGCTCAGCGGCCACCTGGACCTCTCAGGTGCCACCAGCCCCCCTCACAGCCCAGACTGGACATCCCCTGTGTCAAGGCCTCGGTCCCCAGTGACCTTGCCTTCCCAGGAGCTGACCCAGGATCTGTGGGCCCAGGGTATCCCCTCAGAGCGGCAGCAGACCCTTCGGGACTATATGGCCAAGCTACCTCTTCAAGGGAACACTCCAGAAAGTGCCTCTGCATCCCTCTCCCAGACCTCCAGTACCCGGGCCACCCCCTCCAGACAGCGGACCCTCCGGGACGGCACAGCTGAGCTGCCACCCCACAGGGACACCCCGGAAGGTGCCACTGCGCCCTCCTCCCAGACCTCCAGCATCTGGGCCACCCCCTCCAGGCAACTGGTGCACGTCCTCTCTGGCTCTCAGCCACACCGGAAGAAGCCGCGCATGGGCTTCTGAGGGCCCGGGAAGCTGCTCCCCCACCTCTGGGGAGCCCCTGGTCCCGGACCAGCTGTGCCTTCTGTGACTGGAACTTAGGGAGTGGAGAGGGAACAGTCTCAGGGTACAGACCTGCTTCCTGGGGGCCACTGTGATGGGAGGCGTTTAAACGTGGTTTGGAGCCAAGTAGGAGGAATAGGAACAACAAGACTAGTTTCTCCTTTTCCTGAAGATACTTCCAGAGGCGGGTTGACGGCCGCAGCGGTCCTGTCCTGAGGGTCTGTCGTCAGGAGGCAGCACTGTGCTTGATGCGGGGGCTCTAGTCAGGCCCTTGGCTCCGCCTCATGCAGGCTGTGTCCCCTGTGTCCCCTGTGTCCCCTAGTCAGCTCCTCACCGTGGTCAGGACAGTGAAACAAGACACTGAGGAGCTGCTGGTGCCTGGTGGTCGGTGCGTGTGGGCAGCTGCTGTGGGCTCGGTTGTGTGTGGTACACAGTTTCTCCCAGGAGCTGATGTTTTGTAGAGGGAGACACTTTGGACCCATCTTTAGGGATTGAATAAATTTGTTGCCTGAGCATGGTTTTGAATGATAGTTTCTAGGACTTAGGTATTCACTTATGTTGCTTTTTTTTTTAACCCCTTCCCCGGCAGAAACGTGTATACTCGTTTTCACAAAATGTTCTTTTTCAGTCGTCGACGAGTATACTAAGAAAATATGGTAAAAAAATATGGTTTATAGGAAGACGAGTTACAAACTGTTTTCATAACCAGCATCAAAAATACTATATAGAACCAAAATAAAAAAATTAGTCTGAAAAAGAAACGTTTTTAACAAAAAAATTGTTGGGGAAGGGGTTAATAGATATTTTATTGATTTTTTACACAAAGGAAGGGAGAGGGATAGAGAGTTAGAAACATCAATGAGAGAGAAACATCGATCAGCTGCCTCCTGCACACCTACTAGGGATGTGCCCGCAACCAAGGTACATGCCCTTGACCAGAATCGAACCTGGGACCTTTCAGTCCGCAGGCCGATGCTCTCCCCGCTGAGCCAAACCAGTTAGGGCACCGATTGCTTTTGATGTCTAATGCATAAAGTTCATTTCCCCAAAGCTCTGTAGCTGGTGGGAGGTGGTGCTGTCCGGTGACGAAAACACCCACCTGAAACTGCACAGGACGCCGGATCTGCTCCGGATCAGTCACACGTGGCGAGAGGAATGGCCTTATCTCAGGGTGTCTGATGAAATGGCTCACGTGACTCGCTCAGATCTTAAATAATTTGACAACACATTACCTCACGGGAATATTCAAATGTTTATAATGTTCAAATGAGACACTGTCGGTTGTACAATTTATACCACAAGTAACGGGGAAATGGGCTGTGCTTTGAGAACAAGGAACAGTGCTGCCCGACACTGCAGGGGGAGAGCAGGGGAGGGATGGGTCGTGCGACAGTACACGCCGCAACCCAGGCCCCAGAGCACTTTCAGGAATTGGAGAAGGAAGGGAGCCCGGCCCAGGGGGTGACCTGCACCTCGCTGCTGGCTCCCTGTTAGTGCAAGGGCAGAGGGGCTGCCTGGGGGTTCAGTCCAAGCCAAATTCAATGTCTTCCAGGTCTGCCCCTGCCTTGGGCACTGCGGGATCCTCAGGCACTGTGGGCTCCTTGGGCTGCGTCTCAGACCGCACCTCCTTTTCAGTGCTGTTTCCTAAAAGGAGAGGTGGCTCAGTGTTCCTGGGAAAGGAATATGGCCACCCCCTCATTTTTCCCGCAGGCTGGCCTAGAGTCAGCCACGCAAGCAGGCGTCCTGAGAGAAACCTGGCCCTTGAGAGTGTTGAGGAAGAGCAGGAATTGTCTAGGTTTGTGTTCCCACTGCAGTTGGTGAATACATACCCACCAGTTTGCTTGTGATCAGTAAGCACTGGCCAGCACCCTCACAGCTGCATCTCCCTGGTCACAGGCTCGGGCCCCATCACCAGGCCAGGCTAATATGTCAGATAGTGGCTTCATCTGTCCCACCCAGCCAGCTGCTCACCACTGTCCCTGCCTGGACAACCTCCCTTCCCGCCCAGCACTGTCTCACCCGTCCTGCCTGATTCTGGACCTTCACCATGGAGGGGACGCAGTCAGGCCTGCGTCCCCACACTCCCAGCTGTGGTGTCACCGGTCTCCCCCTTCCCTTAGAAGCCTTGGTCTGGAAAGGCTGAGGATTGGGATGGCGAGGAAAGGGGTGAAAGCTGGCTCCCCAGCCCCGTCTACACATGCTGAACCTGACTGCCAAGATCTGCATGCCCCTAAGTAGCCCGGAGATGCCACCCGCCTGGGAATGCCTTGAGATAGGGCAGCATTACCTGGAGGAGAGGCCGAAGGTAGGCCATCGTACCCGTCACTGGAAGGGGGTGGTGGGGCGTCCCCTTTGCAGGTTGGGGGTGTTGGTGGTTGGTCCAAAGGCTCATCGTCATCAAGCTCCTGAATCAGTGGGCGTGGGCACGTGGTGTCCCTGCTTTGAGTCTCCAAGTCCCTCTCAGCTGCCGCTTTAAATATGTGCGTATAGGGCGCCTCAGCCTTCCTGGCGGTGTCCTTGGAGATTGCGAATATGTTGGAAAGGGGGGGTGTGGACGTGCTCTCCAGCACCGCGAGGGAGGTGTCGTCCAGCTCAGGATCACTGTCGTCACTCAAGCCCGAGATGGTTGTGATCTTTGGAAAGCACATCTGTTTTTTTAAAAAAGATGCCTTTGAACATTTCTGCTGTCACTGGAATCACTCTGAAATGCACAATGCTAATTCCACTTTTATCCAGCACAAAATATTCAGTTGCCACATACAGGAAAGGGCCACGGGAGCAGAGCCCTGCCCCTTGGAAAGTTGGGCCTCGGGATGGACACCCTTAGCCAGCTATGTTGAGCCCCCAAGTTGTGGTGAGCTCTACAACCATGTCCACATTTCTTTCTCACCCTCTGACGGGTCTCCCCGCTGCCCACTCTGTCTGGCTACACCCACACCCTGCCGGGACCCTGAATGGGCTCATCTCTGAGTCTTGACCTCTGACACACCTAACCCCGCCACCCGGACTTAGCCCCTTAGAGGTCAGGCCCCATGGGAGCTGTGGTCTCGTGTCTGGTCCCTTCCTCAGTGACAGGTCCTGCACAAATTCTGTCTTATCCTTCCGTTCCTCTCCTGTGGGCCCGGGCCTGGCACACACAGGCTCTCAGTAATGCTGGAGGGAGAAGGGTCAGGTCGGATTGGGAGATCGCCCCATTGTGCCTCACACACTCCTTCCACCCCTTCTCCTTTCTTACTCTCTGTATTGCTGTAGTCATGCTATATAAGACAGACATATAAGTGCATCAGAAGAGCAGGAAAATGTCAGGGAGTACATAGTTATTAAAGATCAGTAATAAAATATGTTTAAGAAAACCCCAGTGTTTAATCATAAAACCTTAAAGGAGGAGGAAGAGGGGGGGCGCAACGGCCATGAGCTGCATTTCCTTTAGAAAGGTGAAAATATAGCAGGTGTGCAATGATTTCAGCACAAAAAGCATCTTACTTTCAAATGAAAGTGATATGCTTTGTACATGGCAAGACTGGAAGGGAAAGTGGGCTTATGCTGGTTTGGGGAAAACCTGTGTTATAACCTCGTCCTTGTCTTCCAGAGTTTCGCCTGTATCAACATCTTCCAAGTCGGGTAGGTCCTGAAAGAGCAAATGAGTCCGTGTCACCAGGAGGGCACACACTCTGAACGCTGGTAGGTGAGGCAGGTGCCAGCCACACAGTGCAGTGAGCCTGGGCAGGTGCGAGCAAAGCATGGAGGGGAAGTGGGGAATGACCAACCTCTCAGGCAGCCCCGTGCACACGCACAAAACACACACGTGTGGCTACTTCAAGTATTTGGACCTGATCAATGAATGCGATTTGCAAGGTGTGGCATGTTTGAAGAATTTCCACATCTTTCTTCACTTGGCTTTGTCAGTAGAGATACAGCCAGGTCATCTGGGAGGACATGATGGAGCCCAAACCAAGTGCACCTTCTATGTACAAATTAGCCTCAGGGCTCTGTGCTGTAAAATGAGTATATTTTGGACCTCCCCCAAACTAGAAGGGCTTTTGTGTTGGCGGTGTCTTTATCTCTAGCAACTGCTCCAGCATGTGAGGCAGGCAGCACCGTGTGTTACATTCCTGAACTCTGGAGCCAGACTGCCTGGGTTGGTATTCTCCTCTACTGTTGCCTAGCTGTGTAGCCATGGGCAGGTTGCTTAACCTCTCTGTTCCTCAATTTCCTCATCTGAAAAATAGGGATGAGAATAGTACCTATCTCTCAGGGTTTTTGGAAGGGTAAATCAATCAATACAAGATGTATTTAGAACAGTGCCAGATAACTGGTAAGAACAATAAATGTTAGCTATTAGTTGCCTTGTATACAGTTGGTTCTCACATGCTAGAGGTTAATCGCCCAGTTTTGTTTCTTAGTATACATAGGCTCAGAAAACTAGAAACACACTCAGTTTGTCTTATTGAGCCACATGCAACTGTGCAGTTAGAAATGAAACACAGTTTAGAAATGTATCAAGAGAATGGGCAGGGGGCAACGTTGTGGCCAGGGGTTTAAAGCTCACTCATGGGCAGAGAAGCAGGCTGTCCTTCCGGGTGAGCACAGTGAGCACCAGCTGCCCACTAAGTGTGAGGCTACAGGCTCGAGAAATGCCTCCCCACTGCTTGCCCCACCACACTCCCGTTCCTGGGGGGTGTGACAAAGTGTGTGCATTTTCATGGCGCTCATTCCTTGGGCCGAAGCATTTGAGACTTAACAAAACAGAGCTTCAGGAAGGAGAGGGTTCATGAGGCTAAGATACTCAGAAGGTCAGGCTGCCCCTCACTGGACAGGCATCAGGGGATCGGACACTGGACAGCCAGCCACATCAGGAAGCTAGAGCAGCCAGAGGATAGGAAGATGGCATCAGCCACTTGCTGGGCAGCTGTCCAAGGAGCTTAGAGGCTCTGATGATAAATGTAACTTTCTCAGCCATTATGTATAAGGCTAGCTGGACTGAACGGCCTAGCAGTGTAACTTCTTTGGGGAAAACAAATCATGAGTTTTGTAGATGTGGTTCCAGGGAAATCATTTGGGCCAGCGCTTCTCAGTCTTGAATGTGCAATGTGTGAACACGCTGGGGGAGGTCTTTTTAAAATGCAGATTCAAATCAGTAGATCTGGGTGGGGCCTGGAGTCTGCATTCTAACCAGCTCTCAGGGGGTGCTAAGCCTGCCCGTCCAAGGACCACACGTAGGGGAGTGGGAATTTTGAAGGGTTTGTATCTGATCACCTGTTTCACTGGCTGTAAAACAGATACTTATCTCCACAGGCACCTATGTACATACAGCGATGAAGAGCTTCTCCTCCGTCTTCAGCGTGATGGTTTCCAAATCTTCATGCCCAACGGGCTCTGTACCCAAAGCGTTCTCCGTGGCCACAATCTGGGGAGCTGATTCTAAGGAACAACAATACATGGCAGTCAGAGCGACAAGGCCAACGTCAAGGTGGATTCCAAGAGCAGAGGAAAGACAAAACCTTGGTCTGAAAGGCCAGCCCCTGTGACCGAAGCTGTGAGAATCCCCAGATTAGGAGAGGGTTATGTCTAGGAAAGAGAAGGGAAAGGGAGAGAGCTGCCCCCTGCTGGAGCCTGGAGATGACGCGATGACATGGAAGTGCCAGCCAGGAATCAATGCAGAATACACACAGGAACCTTGGAAAAGGCGTGATTGATGGGCAATGAGAAAGGCAATAGCATCAGAGGCCACCTGGGGAGCTAGAGAAGAGGCAAGCTGGAGAGGCAAGTTCCACAGCCCTGTCTGAAAGGGCTGAGCCCACCACCCTCTTGGGCTGCCTGTCCCTCAGGGCACACGCCCCGCCCACTGCACAAGGGTTAGGGAGACCTGTTCCATGGTCTCAAGATTGCCTGGGAATAAACATGGAGTCCAGGTGGGGCTCCTCTTCCTCCTCCAGGGGCCAGTTTTTAAGCTCCCTGAGGCTATATTCTTGGGCCCTGCTCTCTGCTCTCTCATCAATCTCATGGCTTCAGTTATTACATTAAAGACTAATGGCCCAACTTTCTCATTACACACAGGTCCAAGGTGTCCACCTGAGCACTAGCTATGTCCAGCTTGATTCGAAGAGCCACTTTGGGACGCCAGGTTAGGATGAAGCCAGGAAGCAGGCAGAGGGCTCCGTGGTGGCTGCTGTGGATGGCCCAGGCCCACAATATGGCGCCACCATTTCCTTGCTTTGCAACTTGGAGCAAGTTACTTCACCTCTCTGAGCCTGTTTCCAGCTCCAACAAATGCAGGTATGATAACAGCATCTGGCTCCTAGGTTGTTGAGGAGACTAACCAAGCCGGCCTGCGAAGCTGTGGCCTGGACCGAGTGCCCATGCATGCTGGATAAATATAGAACCAGCGTTAGTCTTAACGGCAGCTGTTAATTACAGATGCGGCAGTTGACGCACTCCTTTTGAAATGTATCCTTTGTTCACTGAGGCCAAGGCTGGCTTTGCTCTGCTGCTAGGCACGGCACAGTTTCACTGTGAAAAGCCACAGGCCGGGCCATGATGAGACAGGAGCATGTGTATGACAACACCTACATCTGCAGTTCTTCTAGGCCTCTCCCAGACAGTGGGGGGCTTTGCTTTGGGGGAACTTCTATTCTGGGCTAGACCAGCTAAAGTCCCCAAACAGACCTCAAATACTGCACAGGCTGGGAACAGAATGACCCGTCCCCCAAGGCCCTGTGGACTGAACAAGTTCCAGGTCTGGCACACCCTTACTGACACCACAGCGATAGGATGGCATCCCAGACGAGTCTTGGGTTTATTTGTTAGTCGGAAGGACCTGGGGATCTTGGCTAGAACCTGCCAGGAGTTCCTTTTCCTAGACCTGCGTCACACACTATGTAGCCAGAGCACATGGCTACTGAGTGCTTGAAATGTGACCAGTGCTCCTGAGAAACTATTTTATGTTTACTTAATTGTTTTTACTTTTAATTAAATTTAAAAGCTGGAGCAGTATAAAACAACTCCCTTCTTTTAGTAGGACTTCCTTTCACTTTACCTGTTGAAAAGTTCGCATTTGAATTACGATGTGCTGTGTGTCAAAACATATTGGATTTGAAAACCTAGTGCTCCCCAAACATAAAGTATCTTATAAATAATCTTATATTTAATATTATAAGATTAAATAATCTTATACATTACTGTATCTTAGATATAATGGGTTCAATAAGCTATATTGTTAGTGTTTCGTCCATTTCTTTTCACTTTGTCTAATGTAACTACTAGAAAATGCAGGCATGGCTCCTGTTATATGTCTATGAACAGCACTGCTGTAGATAATGAGACAATGTGTGTACTTTATCTTATAGAAACAGCAGCCAGAAGTGGAAACCTGCCCTGATCCCACAGATGCATGACTCATCTGGGATTGCGATTCTGGGAGCCAGCATCTGGGTTGTTCTGGTCACATTGTAGTGGGATAGCAAGAAGCTTGGAAAATTCCTGGACAAGTGGAACAGGGAAACTGAGGCAAGAAAATTAAACAAGGCCAAACAGTTTGGGCAGTTTGCAGCCAGCTTGCAGCAAGACCTTATCGTCCTCAACTAAGGGCATGAGAATAAATGGTTAATACCTGTCCTCCCTAACCAGGGAAGACATATCTTAAATCACTCTGGAACCGCTAAGGGCGGGGACTGGGGGAGGGGGGGGGCACTTATCTCACTCACTGAACGAAGAAGTGAGCAGTCTCAGGACTTGCCAGGTGTTCTCATAAATTCTGGGGAAAGTCACAACAAAGTAAAAGGGGGACCTTGAAATCTAGTCTGTGCCCAAGATATCCAGCAGAGGAACCTTGAAACCTTTAGACTTTTAGAAGGGCATAAAACCCCTTGAACTCCCACCAAGTTCACACTCAGATTAGCTGAGAGCCCACCTGTGCTTTATGCCAGGTGTATTTTGATGAATTTTCTTGCCTTGCTTCTTTAATACTTTGCTTGCTTTGCTTCATTAATACATTAGCTTGCTTTACTACCGCGCTGCTGTCTGTCACTCTCTTGAATTCTTTCTCATGAGCATGACAAGAACGGAGGAGGGGACAGCCCTCTCCCTTCGACTCAGGGCCGTCTGATAACATCTTTTGTGGTGTTTCTGGTGCCTATAACATTACCTTCCCAGGTAGCTCCAAGGGTTGCTGGCTCGGGGGCCTCGGCTGGGAGCACCCCTTCTGGATCCTGGTCTTCAATCTCTGTTTTGACATCTGCAGGCAGCTCCTCTAACACACTCGCCTTTTCTGGGAAGAGCTCATCCTTGGCCTCAAAGCTTTCCGTGACAAACAGCTCTATTTTCTGCTGCCTTTCTCCATCCTCATGAGGCTCTTCCTTCCCCTTCTCATCGACATCCACGTTCGCATTCTTGTCTGGCTCTGGCACCTCCCCTGGACAACAGAAGTCCAAAGGTGAACTGGGAAATGTCCTGGGAGGACAGGGTGTCTGCACGTCTCCTGGGGACATGCAGTGAACTGCTGAGAGTGAGCCCAGGGAACCGTCAGGGACCAGTAGAGAGCTGCCTGCACGGGTGTTCATTCCTTTGTATGATTGCTGAATAGACAGGCTGGGTGTCTGTGAGAGAGTCACTTAGCTCAGCCATCTAATGGAACAGGACACAGCCATTAAAGGAAATAGTGCAGGAGGTTCTTAGGAGATGCACGCGGAAGTACGTGGATTTAAGGGCCACTTTGCTGCCTTTACTTTCAACTGGTTCATCAGAACAGAAAAGTGTGTGTGTGTGTGTGTGTGTGTAAATGTTAAAAACCATCTGAACTAAAGATACAACATAGCTGTTCATTTTACTATTCTTTAAGCTTTTCTGAAAATAAAAATAAATCTAAATAAAAAGTTGAGAAAAGAAAAAAAACATACTGTAGGAGAAAATATATTTTATGGAAAATGTATTATGCTAATTCAAAAGAGTAGGCAGAAAGCAATATAATTATGCCATTTTCTATAAAACACTTATGTTACAAGCCTGGGGGAAAGCCAGGAACTACCCACACTAAGTACTGAGTGGTTCTTGCTGAGATTCTGTTGTTCCCGTGCTTTTCTTCATGTAGCGTACTCACACTTTGTAATTACGTGGAAAACAATACATGCCATTTAGAAACATACATGGAGACTCGTGCTTTTCTACTGGGCATAGGACAGGAAGGGGCTCTTGCTCATTAAGGGGCTCTGAGCACCATCCCCAGGATCCCGCAGGCTTGCCAGGGGCTGGGCCGGGACACACCCAGGACTCACTCATTCATTAAAAGCCTCCACCAAATGCTGGCCGGGGGCATTTGGTGTGGGCAGGGGGCTCTGAGTCCTGGACTAGGGGCAGTAGGTTGGGTGGGAAAGGGAGGGGGATTCATTTACACCAAACCTGGGAATGGATAGAGTCTTGAAATGGGGGCGAGTGTGAAGGCAAGGCAGGGAGAGGAGCCAACAT
>NW_006289713.1:6355204-6358297 GCF_000327345.1 Myotis davidii
TCCCAGGCCTGCCCTGGTCCAGCCACGCCAGGAATAGGGTGGTCCTGAATCTTTCACGAGTCTAGCAGCTTTCATACAGTCATCCAGCTAAACAGAGGGAAATGATCTGTGCCACAGGGAGGCAGTGCGGCCACCCTTCAAAAGGGACAGAATTGAATGGTCAAGGTGAAGCCATAAAAAGGAATGTAGCACTGATCACGCCACAATGTGCAGGAACCTCAGAAACATCCTGCTCAGTGAAAGGAGCCGGTGCAAAAGGCTACATACTGTATGGTTTCATGTACAGTGGGGCCTTGACTTACGAGTTTAATTCGTTCCGAGACCGAGCTCCTTAAGGAGCTCGTTAACTCAAATTACTCTATCAACTCAATGCAAAAAATCAGCCGAGCTGGTATCTCAAAAAACTCGTTAGTCGGGACACTCATAAGTCAAGGCCCCACTGTGTATGAAATGCCTGGAAAGATTGGTGGTTGTCAGGGGCTGGCGGGGGCAGGGGGAGTAGGAATCACTTCTAATGGGTTCAGGGTTTTATTCTGCGGTGAAGAAAATGTTCTCAAACTAGATAGAGGAGCTGTTTGTGCAACATTGTGAATGCACTAAATGCCATTTTTTAAATGGTTAATTTTGGCCCTGACTGGATTACTCAGTTGGTTAGAGTGTTGCCCTGACACACCAAGGTTGCAGGTTCGATCTCCAGTCAGGGCACATACAAGAATCAACCAATGAATGCATAAATAAGTAGAACAGTAAATTGATCTCTCTCTCTCTCTCTCTCTCTCCTTTCTCATCAATCAATAAAAATTTTTTAAATGGTTAATTTGATGTTATGTGAATTTCAACTCAGTTTTTAAAAAGGTGATTTGCACAGAGGTCTCTGACCAACACTGGGGCTGCAGTTCTCTGCACTTATCCTACAACCCCCGCCACATATATCACGCCCTAACAAGGCTTCCACAACAGACGTCTTTATAGCCTGTGACTTCCTGTCACCTGCCATGTTAAGGCTGGTTTTCGGGTCCTTCTTGATAGGGCCTTCCCCAGCCCAGCTAACCTTATGTGATTTCCCAGTTTACAATTTCGTTCCAGACCTGGGTGCTGGCACTCCTCCGTGCCCCCCAGGGAAACTGGAGGCTTCTTGGCGGAGGCAGAATCATATCCTCTCCCTCCACTGGGCTCTGCACCCTGTCTGCGTGCTCGTTCCACGCGTGCATGAGTGAGTGTGCCGCACCTGAGGTTGTTGTGCAGAAGCCTATTTATTTATAAATGCTCCCCCACCCCCACCCAGTGGGCAGAGAGCCCTTTCTGTGTGCAGAAAAGTGTCGGACTCAAAGGGGCAATAGTAGCAATGGAAAATCTAATAACAATTAAAAAATCAAGATGACCATAACCCTCTGATTCAAACAAGGCATAAAGGGCATGGACTGTGCCTCCGTATATATGCTGGCTGACTTTACTGTTGTTAATGACACGAGGTGGAGAAATTAAGCACAATACCATATTGTTTTGATAGGAGGTCATATTATGCGTTTATGACAGAGTAATAATGGCCCCACAAGGAGATCCACGTCCTAATCCTAGAATCTGAGACTATGTGACTTCACAGGGCAAAAGGGACTTTGCAGATGTGATTAAGGGATGGGAGACCATCCTAGAGTTACCCAGGCGGGTCCAGTGTCATCACGAGGAGCCTTAAAAGAGGGAGGCGGGAATGTCAGAGCTAGAGAGACAGGAGGATGCTGAGTTGCTGGCTGTGAAGATGGAGCAAGGGGCCGTGAGCCAACCCATGCCGGCAGCTCTAGGAGCTGGAAAAGACAAGGAAACAGAGCCGCCCTGCAGCCTCCAGCAGGGGCTCTGCCCTGCTGACACCTTGGTTTTTGCCCCGTGAGACCCATGTCGGACTGGAGACTTTCGGAACTCTGGTAAGATAATAAATCTGTGTTGGGTAGGCCCCTAAATTTGTGGTCATCAGTTATGGCAGTCACAGAAAACCAATACATCATTTAATTTGGGAAACGGGCTGGTTTAACAAATTGAGTTTTAGTCACTAAAAGGGGTTCGAAACTGCACATGAATGTTGGGGGTTTTCACCTGCTGGTGGATCAGCAGGTCTGTGAGTAAATGGTCTAAACCTCCCTCTCCCCACCCCCAAATCCCAGCGGTGAAAGACTGGGAGTTGTGCAGCATGGATTTCCAATGTAAGCAGAGCCCCGTGTAGACCCTACCTTTCTCTTGGCTCGCCACCTGCCGCTTCCTCTCCTCAGCCCGCCGCTTGATCCTCGCCAAGGCTTCGATGCTGTCCGTGATCTTCTTCCGTTCCCGGTTCTCCCACTGCTGTCTCTCCTCTTTCTCGGCCGCGTACCCTCCCCTAGCCCAGGCCTCTGCGCAAGCTCTGTTTAGAGGATTTGAAAAAGAAGCGGAAATCAGGGAGGTTTGAATTTTCATAGGTTCAAGGCAAATCAAAACACTGTTGCACCAAACTTGTTTTATTTTCCCCAAAATCAAACCAAAGCCACATAGGGCATGTGCCCCTAAGGACAGAAGTTAACATATGTACATTTTAATCTTCAAAGTCGAATGGTTTGCCAGCCTTCTAGATGTGACACCAAAGCACACTGGACAAAAGAAAAAATAGGGAGGTTGGTCTCCATCAACATTAAAATGTTTGTAATGTAAAGAATACCACAAATAAAGTGAAACCACCACCCACGGAACATGAGAAGGTATTTGCAAATCATATACCGGATAGAGACTTGTACCTAGAATATATAAAGAAACTTACAACTCATTAATACAAGGATGACACAATTTTAAAATGGGCAAATGTGCCTTGGTTGGTGTGGCTCAGTTGGTGGGAGCATTGCCCCATGCACCAAAAGGTTGTGGGTTCGATTCCCAATCAGGGCACATATGGGAGGCAATCAATTGATGTTTCTCTCTCACAATGATCTCTCTCTCTCTCTCTCCCTCTCTCTCTAAAATCAATAAACATATCCTCGGGTGAGGATAAAAAAAATTACAATGGTACTGGCATGAAAACAGACATATAGATCAATGGAACAGAATAGAGAGCCCAGAAATAAACCCTAACCTATA
>NW_006289713.1:6358315-6364489 GCF_000327345.1 Myotis davidii
AACATAACCTTGGGCGAGGATTTAAATCAATCAATCACTAAATAAATAACAATTGGCAAAGGTTAAACGAAAGAGAAGATAAAACACTGACTGGGGGGAAATAGTTGCAAGAAAGACAACTGAACAAGGACTTGTATCCAAAACATACAAAGAACTATTAAACTGTGAAGCTTAAAAAAAAGGGTGGGCGGGCCTAAAGATCTGGACACCTCACCAAAAAAAAATATATATATATATATAGATGACAAATAAGCATATGAAAAGCTGTTCCATATCATATGGGCTTAGAGAAATACAAATTGAAAGGAGATACCACCACACACCTATTACAATAGCTAAAACCCAAAACACTGTCAGCACCAAATGCTGGTGAGGATGTGAGCAACAGCTGCTCTCGTGCACTGCTGGTGGGAATGCAAGATGGGCAGCCAGTTTGGAAATCACGATGCTACACATAGTTTACATATAGCCCAGCAATCATCCTCCCACGTGTTTACTCAAATGAGTTGAAAACAAATGTCCGCACAATCCTGTACACAAAAATTCATAGCAGCACTAGTCACAAGAGCCAAAAATTGGAAACGACCCACATGTCCATTAACTGGTGGGTATGTAAACGGTGGCACATCCACATAGAATGTTATCTTGCAATACTATTTTGGAATGAATGAATGACACCTGCTACATGTGGTTGAACCTTGAAAACATTAGGCTGTGTGAACAAAGCCAATCAAAAAAGGTCACACAGTGTACAATTCCATTTACAGGAAATGTCCAGAATAGGCAAGTCTACAGAGGGGGAAAGTAGATTTGTGATTGCCTAGAGCTGGGAGACAGGGAATGGGGAGTGACTGCTAATGAATAAGGGTCCTTTTTAGGGGCGTGAAAATATTCTAGAATCAGTTGTGGTGGTGGTGGTGGTAACTGTGTGAATTTACTCAAAGCCACTGAATTGTACACTTTAAATGGGTGAACTGCTCTAGGGGCTGGGGTTACAGCAGTAGCAGGAGCTGATATTGCTCTCTGTTAGAGCTGCCTTTATATGGGCAAAGACAGACCCTTAACAAGGGAACCAGCGCGTTAAAGGCTGTTGCGTCCTAAGGAAAGAACCAGGCCAAAGAGACACGGAGAGCAAAAGTGCTATTAGATAGGGTGGTGGGTCATGGGAGATTTTAATAAGATCACAGGCCAGCAGGCATCTGCCAGCACCTGCAGTGCGTGTCCCGGGCAGAGAGAAGAGCAAGTGCCCAACAGGACCAGCTGGTGGTGGCGGCCTTAGGACTCAAACGCAGGTGAGTCTGACTCCGGAACTGGAGTCGTGCTACACTGTGCAGGGGGACGGATCTCACTGTGAAGGTTTGTCTCGTATCCGGTTTTCACTTTCCGCTGGTCAGTGCTACTTCCGGGTGGGGCTCAGGATCCCCAGCCACAGCTGAGCCCATTGGTTCACTCCTATATGCCCGGTACCTGCTCAAGTCCCATGTGTCACTCACAGGCACTCACGAGGACCCTGTGGTCGGTATCGTCCCCGTGTTCCAGAGGAGGAACATGAGGCTCAGGTTAGTGAGTGCACCTAAGGGGACATGACTCCTGGCTGCAGAGCTGGACTTTCAAGTCTGCATGCCGGCTCCACTTGCTGCGCCCCCATCACCCCCAGGGCTGGGGGCCGGGGCAGTGGGTACATCTCTGCCCAACTCCCCAGAAGCTGGTCCTCTTGCTTTCTCATCTAATTGGAGTGAGGCTCTCACTTCTACTTGACATATTTGTTGGTTTAAAAACATTTCACCAGCTACATTTCTTTTAAAATGTTGAATCATTCAAAATTCAGATGGCACTTCCCTTTGAGCTGTCCGTATGACTAAGTTAGAATGAATAGTGATCTCAGTTAAAAGCGTATTCAAAATTCAGATGGCACTTCCCTTCAAGCTGTCCGTATGACAGGTTTCATTCTAAGTTAGAATGAATAGTGATCTCAGTTAAAAGCACCGATAACAGTGGTGACGATCTACATGGCAGTCCTGAATTTATTATTCTTCATATAAAAAGAGCTCTTATGAATCAATAAGAAAAATCCCTCCCAGAATAAAGGAAACTGGGAGGAAGCCATGAGTGCAATACTCCTAGAGGAGGCAACATCAGTGTCTGACAAAGATGGTAAATGTAACCAACCTCATGAGTTATCTAAAAATACAAATTTAAAAGGAGACACCATCTTCATTCATCAATTCACCTGGCAAAGATTTCCTTCACATGGCAATAGCTGGTGATACTATAAATTGTTACAAACTTTCTAGAAAACAATCTATATATATAAAAGGCTAATATGCAAAGTGTCCCCTCAGGAGTTTGACAGGGCAGCACAGAACATAGCAGGTGACCAGCAGCGGTGGTGGGGCACTAAGAGGGTGAGGGAAGGAGGAAGAGGGGAGGCAGGGGAAAGGGGCGGGGAACTGCATGGTGGTGGCACGTGGGTGGCAATGGAAGGAGGAAGCGAGGAGACAGGGAACCTAATAGGCCCTGATCGCCTGCCAGGGATAGGCCAATTGATGCACAAATTCCGTGCACCGAGCCTCTAGTTAAAAATATAAGCACCTTTAAAAAGGCTCAGACCACATTCTTTGATCCAATAATACAACTCCTTGAATTCCAACCTGAGGAAATAATCAGCAATGAGGCCAGAGACTTACATGCAACTATATTTATCAAAGGATTATTTTTTAAAAACCTATGAATAAAGGCTCAAAAATAGAGAATTTTCTATCATAAATGGTTATGCAACCATTAAACCTATTCCCAAGGAATGTAATGATGGGTGAAAATGCTCAAAAATCAGAATTTTTAAAAAGTTTAATAAGTATGCGCAACTATTACATATTCACATGTGATCGCCAGGCTTTTCTCCTCCTTACCTGTCCTTTGGAAAAACTGGTCTGTCATCCAGGAACGTTAAGTGTTTTAGTCGAATAGTGACTGTCCTTCGATAGTTAGGGATGTTCTTAATAACTGGGTTTCCCATCAAATTCAGGACACGCTGTAAGCAAACAGGCAGAACCAAATTAATTGCTAAGAAATGGGTGTGGTGTTAATATTGCATCTGGGCCGTGCTCTAAGGATGAACAAAAAGGAAGTGCCAACATCACGTCCTGCTGACGGTATTAGCGAAGCCAGAGGGTGTCGTGGTTGTGCCATCGGAACGGGCGGCCCTTTCTTTTCTCCAACTTCAGATCCTCAGTCTCAGTGTCCTCCCAGAACAATCCTATAAAACGCTTCCTGAGCCCCTTTCCCGGAGCGGTGATCACATTAGCTTCGCTCACACAATCTCTTCGACTGAAATTGATCTCAGTCTAATTGACTGTTTTTCTCCTTCCCAGCCAGGGCCCATTTTAAGAAAAGTACACAGCGGCTAGACTAGACAATAAGGAGCAGTGAATAAGGGGACCGGAGGGGAAGTGCCCACTGACTGACCGCAGGGGCCTTGCTCGCCAGGCCTACAGGTCTCCTGGAGGTCATGTTGGGGCCACGAAAGAGAAAGAAATGTGCGGTGACAGCATGCCGTCCCCATCCTTAAAGACTGGCACCTCCTCTTCTGCCCACGAAACTCAAAGAAGGCAGATAGGTAAGGAGACGTGTGAGTGAACATTTAAAATGGCTTAAACAGATGAAGTATTTTTCACAGCTAAAGTGGGTTTTGTTGGAGAAAGTAAATACATTGCTGACTACTTAGTTTAGCCTTTCCCCAACTTCATTCTCATACCGCCTTCACGTTCTTGTCATATTCCAAGCGACCTCTCCTGTGGGGCTGGGGTGGTGGGAGCCGTATGCTCCAGCTGCATGGGGTGCAGATATTCTAAACCAGTCGTAACACACACTATAAGGCAGACTGCTTTTCTTATGGGCATCGTATATTGAAGTCCTAACCCCCAGGACCTTAGAACATGACTGTATTTGGAGATAGGGCCTTTCAAGAGGTCAGTTAAGATGAAACGTGGCCACAGTGATGGTCCTAATCCAATATGACTGGTGTCCTTATAAAAAGAGGAGATTGGAACACAGACACGCACAGAGGAGAGAAGGAGAGAAGACACCAAAGAGAGAGCCCTCAGAATGAAACTAACCCTGCCGACACCTTGATCTTGGACTTCCAACCTCTAAAATTATGAGAAAATAAATTTCAGTTGTTTAAGCCCCCAAGTCCACGATAATCTGTCATGACAGCTAAGTGAGAAAAAGATATTATAATGTAATACCGCTTCATATTAACACCATGTGCTAGTGATTCTAAACTAGTTCTTTTTAACAGTCTCCTCTGTAATTATTCCTGAGCTATTTTTCTTTTATTGACTCCCTTTTCCCAGACTTATCAATGCCCTCAGCAACAAGCAGTGAGCTCAAGGCCTTCCTGTGCTATTTTAAATATTTCTCCTCGTACACATGGCAACACATACACCCCCAAAAAGCAAGGAAGCCATCAAAGGCCACTGAGGTTGAGTCAAAAGGACACAGGTGCTACCTGGTCAGGTTGTCACGGGCCGGAAGATGGGACCATTTGAGCATCCAAAATGAAAATGATAGCCAGGGTTAAATCACATCAAATACTGTATATATAAGTCCCTGAGTTCATAAGGATACTGGAAAAGAAAAACCCTTCGTTGTCACCATTAATGGTTGCCAGGTTCCTGACTCACTTCTCTGAAAATCAATCAATCAATAAAAAAGAAGCAGACACTTTTTCCCCTTTTTCTGTATGAACTGTACAGTGTTAGGGAACCACTAGTTGATGAGGGAAGGTTCTTCTTTGTAGAGGCATTCCAGCTAATGATAAAGGCAGAGGAATAAGTAGAAAATGGCCATCACGTGACTCCTGATGAAATAGAGCATCTAGGCAATGCCCATCAGTACAATGGGGACTATATACTGGCTCGGTCAGGCGGACAATACACGAACCCATTACTCAATATTAAAATTACAAAAAGAGAAGCCATCAGACATTACATGCCCCATGATGCGATGCAACAGCACTCCCAAAGTTAAATATTGAATCTGGATATGACGATGCCTCTGGCTCCATTACCATTCTCCAAGAAATACTGGGTACAGCGGTACATGCTAAACACCACCACGAGGATGCAATCAGCCAAGTCCAGAGTGTCGCCCCTGCCAGGGGAAGGACCCGGCTTCTTTGGCAGAGTAATGGGGGTGGGGGTGGGGGTGGGGGAGACAGGGAAGGGAAACAGTGAGAAATCAGGAGATCTGAGAGACAAATAATCCAAAAATCATGCATGGTTCTGGTTTGGATTTGAACAACCCAATGGTCAACATGCATTTTTGAGACAAATGGGAAAAACTGAACATGGTCTGCATTTTAAATGTAGTTACTACATTATTTTAGATATAACAACAGTACTTTGTGCTAAAAAAAAAAAAAAAAAAGGTCCTTATCTGTTAGAGGTACATACTGAAAACTTGTGGGTGAAATGACATAGCTTCTGGCGTTTAAGATACTCCAGCTAAAAACACAGAGAGGGAAAGAATGTGGCCCGACCAGCGTGGTTTAGTGTTTGAGGACCGACCTATGAACCAGGAGGTTTTGGCTCCATCCTGGGCACATGCCTTGGGTGTGGGCTCGATCCCCAGTGTGGGGCGTGCAGGAGGCAGAGGATCGATGATTTTCTCTCATCATTGATGTTTCTATCTCTTTCTCCCTCTCCCTTCCTCTCTGAAATCAATCAATAAAAATAGTAAAAAAAAAAAAAAAAAAAGGAATAGAGGGTGAAAGGAGAGAGAGAAGAAGGGAAGGGTGGGAGGGAAGGAGGGAGAGGAGAAGAGATTTAACATCTAAAGAACATGAAAGTGTGCCAGGTGTGTGTGTTTTACCAAATCAGGAATGCTCTCCAGGATGCCCAGGATCTCTGGGTCACTCAGCCGGTTGTGGGAAAGATCCAGGACGCAGAGCTTCAGGCACTCCTTCAGATGCCGGACGTCTTCCACCGTCTCCAGGTGATTGTGGGCTATCTGCAGCGTGTTCAGGGCTGGCAGACAGGCTGGAAGGCAAGGTCAGCAGAAGTAAACAACCGAGGCACAAACAGGTTTCCTGCCCAGAGCAGACCATTTCAGAACCGCCCCCAGGGAACGCGGTGGACATAATGGCATTGAGAAAGGGGGGGGGGGGGGGGG
>NW_006289713.1:6369045-6372600 GCF_000327345.1 Myotis davidii
TTCAATGGTCTTGATGTAATTGTTGCTGAGGTTCAGGGCATCCAGTTTCTGCAGGGGTTCGAGGTTCTCGATTTTATGAAGCAAGTTCACTTGCAAGAAGAGGCAACGCAGTTCGGTCTGGGCCTCCAGGTTCTCGATTTTCTGTATCCCGTTGGACTCCAGCCAGAGACAGCGCAGCCCCGTGTACTCTTCCAAGTTCTCGATGCGATCGAAACCTAGCGAGAAGGGGGTGTCCATTAAGCTCCTCCATGCACACAAGGGACGCAGGAGTCGCCCTTGTTTGTGTCTCCCTGCCTAGCACCCACACCTCCTTCCTTTGGGGACAGTGCTGCTCCTTTGCTTTGGGGAACGTCCCTCTTTGTCACACCCCCTGGCTCTCAGAGTCGTGATGATCCATTCTGGGCAGGTCATGCTTAAGACACACGGGGCCAGCACAGATGAATCCTGGGGAGTGTGGCTGGCTCCGTTGGGAAAAGGCAGTCTTTACGTTGGAGGGGCCGGCTCGGCCAGGGGAGCCAAGCAGCGCAGCAGCCACCTTCATGGCTGGGAGCGGGTGCAGGTGAGGGATGACTTGCCCGAAATGAGTCAGAGGGAAGCAGGGCCAAGCAAAGGAGAGAGAGAGAACCTCGTGAAGATACACCGTGAGCACCGGGGTGTGCTAAGCCTGAAGCTAGTGCAAACCGTGGGTCCTGTTTTAATTCATTTTTCATTTTGATGAGCCAAACTGAAGATTCGCAAAACAAACTAGACAGCTGGAGTGTAACCTCCTGAGAGTGTGAGCCAGAACCGCCCAGCTAAGTCATTCCCAGATGCCTGGCCCCCGGAAACATGTGAGTTGAGGAATTGAAGTTGCTAAGTTTGGGGATGAGTTGTAGACATGGGCACATCTCTCCCCAACTTTCTACCTCTCTGACTCCTTCTACTTGGTCTAACCTACTGGGTCCCCTTCTTCTTCCTTCCTCTTTTCTTTATTTTTAAATATATTTTATTGATTTTTTTTTTACAGAGAGGAAGGGAGAGGGATAGAGAGTTAGAAACATTGATGGGAGAGAAACATCGATCAGCTGCCTCCTGCACATGTCCTACTGGGGATGTGCCCGCAACCAAGGTACATGCCCTTGACCGGAATCGAACCTGGGACCCTTCAGTCCGCAGGCCGACCTTCTATACACTGAGCCAAACCGATGCTGGTCCTTCCTCTTAAATATTGGTCCCCTGGGATCTGCCCCCCTAAGCAGAGAGTTTTGGGGCGGGGGGACAATGTGGAGGTGAGGAAACTAGCTGGGAGCTGTTCCAAACTGTGAAGGCATTTGTGCTGCACGGGCCTCTGTGAAACTCCCTGGCCCGGCACTCCTCGGAGTGGCTGCACCATCCCCCGGGACACCGAAGGCACCTCTGCCTATCCACCTCTGTGTGTCTCTAGAACTGACCAACGCCAGGCCCACAGGAGCCCTCAGCGCATTTACTTAATAACACGGAGCTCTGATGAGACAGGTGGGCCATCCCCACTCAGCCCTGCCTGGGAGTTATCACTCTTGATCAATGCAAGGAATACCCCTGTCTGAGCCCAAAGTTAAGTTTATATAAGATACTGGAACCAGCCCTGAGCCCTTGGGGATGCCTCTAGTTATACGTCTCCATTCTGAGAGGCACCCCCGACCCTCACCCTTTGTTTTCTGTGCCAGTCTTTGATCCTGCACAACATATCTCTCCCAAACCCAAAGCATTTACAACTAGCTTCAGGCTTGAAAAATTAGTAAGTCTTTGGAAAACTTAGAAGATATCCATGTGTTTCCTTTGTATCCATAGAACCAGTGGCCCCTTTATAAACGCTAAGGGTAGGACTTTTTCTTCAAAGAAATATTATTGCTTTTCCCTAAATCTCCACTGAACTCTCTGAAATTTCTACTGAAATGTAATTTGAGAAACCCAGATGATCCCTGCAAGTAATTGTTATGCCACCAGCGTCTCTCTGCCTCTCCCAGAGCCTCACCTTTAAAGTGTAAATACAGCGTATCATTCAACGCTGGGGTGATATACAGCTTGTGTTGCTTGCAGAGTTTCTGCAGGAAGTGTTTAGTCATTCTGTTAAATGGGAAACACGAACAAGCAATTTATTTGAGTTTATCAGCTCTGAAATATATTCCAAAAATTGTTTATCACATCCATTCCTTCCCCCAAATCCACAACATCCTGAATGCCTGATAGCTATTTTATGTTCTTTGGGGTTTTCTTTTGTATAGCTTTCAAGGCCTCATCTAATATTACTTTCAGCAGTCTTAAAAGTTGAAACATGTGCTCTAATAAAAATACTTTTAATATCGTGTCATCCGTAACTACTGATGTTTCTCTCTCCAGGTCTGGCATTAAAGTTTGATAGATTGTGGTTAGTTGTGCCACAGAGGCAGGCCATCCTGTCTCCACCACTACAGACATTGTGCTATTTAATCGCCATGAATCTCATTTTCTTTCTTCTTTTTCTAATCCTCACCCAAGGATATTTTTTCCCCATTGACTTTTTTTTGGGTTTTTTTGGGTTTTTTTTAGAGAGAGTGGAAGGAAGGGAGGAAGGTAGGGAGTGAGGGAGGAAGAGAGAGTGAGAGCAGGAGCGACAGCGAGAGAGAAATCGCTGTGAGAGAGACACATCAATTGGTTGTCACCCGCATGCACCCTGCCAGGGACCAGGGATCAAACCTGCAACCCAGATACGTGCCCATGACCAGGAATCTAACCTGAGACCCTTCAGTGCACGGGCCAACGTTCTAACCACTGAGCAACATGGGCCAGGGCTGAGCCTCATTATCTTACCTGTACAATGGGGTGATTATACCATCTCTCTTACTTGGTAACTGTGTGCTGTAAGTGACAGCACCACGCCCACATACCTGGGGCCTTGATCTTCCTTGTCATTTCTTTGGTGTGCTAAGCAACCGTCCAACCTGCTGTCACCGCTTTGTTTCTGCTCACTTTTGTAGGATGTGTCAGGAGGACCTGCACATGTTTCCTTAGGATCATTGATTTCTGTAAAATTGAGAGATTGGGTCTATGGAGATCAAGAAATATATTTAAAAGTTCTCCCAATTTCAACGTCAGTAATAACTGTCCTCTTATAGTATGGAACACTAGTACTCATTACATGTATAACAATCTTAAAGGGCTATGGAAATTTCGCTTCTAGGTAGGTCCTTGGTAAAAGCTCTTGTACAGACGCACAGGGAGGCATGTACAAAGATATTCATTTCTGCATTATTTGTAACAGCCCCAAACTGTTAACAGTGCAAATGTCCATCCATAGGAACTAGTTAAAATAAAACAATGGTTACTATTCTGCCTTGCAGGGAATGCACTGGAGTTAGTTGTATTACTAGTATGGCTTGATTCTCAAAAACATCTGTGGAATGAAAAAAAAGCAAGTTTAATAATAAGCACAGAATACCACCTATATAAATTAAACACACACAAACCAATGCTATGCATTGAAAACATTACACACACACACACACACACACACACACACACACACACAACACAGGGAGGGGGGGCGAGAGAGCGAGG
>NW_006289713.1:6372670-6374824 GCF_000327345.1 Myotis davidii
TTAAGGAATCCATACAAAATTCTGGAGAAGGTGAGAAAGAAATGGGACTAGGATTAGGGGCTGGGAATGTCAATCTGAAATATATGGTGACAGAAGATGATTTGACTTTGGGTGGTGGGCACATGATGCAATGTATAGACCATGTATTATAGAATTGTTCACTTGAAGCCTATATGATCTTATTAAACAATGTCACCTCAATGAATTTAATGAAAATTATCTGAGCCCAGCTGGGTGTGGCTCAGCAGTTGAGCATCGACCCAGGAACCAAGAGGTCACCGGTTCGATTCCCAGTCAGGGCATATACCTGGGTTGCGGGCTCGATCCCCAGTATGAGGCGTGCAGGAGGCAGCCAATCAATGATTCTCTCTCATCATTGATGTTTCTATCTCTCTTCCTCTCCCTTCCCCTCTGAAATCAATAAAAATATATTTTAAAAAAGAAAACTATCGGAGATGTTTTATTTTTTTAATTTAAAAAGACTTCAAGTGAATTGATAAAGATATTAATCATTTTCAGTTCTTAATGGTAATACAGGAGTGTTTGGTATAATGTTCTCTGTTCTTTTTAAAAAAGTTCTCAAAAGAAAAAACAAAGAGTAACAAAAATAGTGGAAATGAGCACATTCAAATAGGCACTTAATATTTTTAAAGGCCCATCAAAATTGGCCCATTCAAATGCACTTAATCTTAAGGGTCGCTGTGTGTTTGTGAAGTCTATTGAATGAGGATCTTCTCTCCATGCATGGGACTGGGTCTCACACTTCCCCATTTCCCACTGCATACAATGCTCAGCCACAATAAAACACCAGATAAAGGTTTGTGAAATAAAGAATACATAATTGCTTGATTATATTAATAACAAAAGCTGTGATTTATTAATGGCCCACTGTATGACAGAAACTCTAATTATAATTATCCCAGTAATAATATCCCTGCTTGCAGATGAGGAGACTGCTCCACAGAGAGATTAAGATCTGGGCCAAGAGCCATAAAGCTGGCCAGTTGCAGAGCTGCAATCTGAACCGAGTGTGAGCAGCTTGCCACAGAGCAACATGGCTTTCCAACAGCTCCTCGTATATGGCTTGCCTGCACAGTTGATGCTCAAGATATATTTGTTGACTGGGTTCAAAAAATGAAACAAGCTTTGTGCAGTGGCAGTATCATAGCCAATGAGGTTTATCTGAGACTCGATTAT
This sequence comes from Myotis davidii, assembly GCF_000327345.1. Classification (NCBI taxonomy): domain Eukaryota; kingdom Metazoa; phylum Chordata; class Mammalia; order Chiroptera; family Vespertilionidae; genus Myotis; species Myotis davidii. The sequence continues at coordinate 6,373,868 of NW_006289713.1, forward strand.
TGCTAATTGGAAAAAAGAAACATAAATCAAGTAGTCTCTTTTTCTAGTCACTAACAGGTTTCCCTTAGGGCCCCAAGCCAAGAGCGAGCAGAGGCTGAAACCTGTTTTCTATGCCCACTCTGGGAAATTCGCAAGGAGTCACCTGCTAACCCCAGAACCATCAGCTCTTCGTTCACTCGTTCTATCATGAGTCAGGCACTGGCATGGACACTGAGTTCAATTAAGATGTCCTGCTCTGGCATCTTTTGATCTTAAATGGCGATAGCAAAGAAGGGATACATTCAAAACACAAAAAACGTTAGGTGGGGAGAGAATGGTGTGTTGGGTAAGGACTTGGGCTCTGGCGTCAGATTGTTGCCTGAGTCTATTCTGTTATTCTGGCCGAGGGTAATCTGTTTGGAGCAAGTTCTATAACCTCTGTAAGTCCCAGTTTTCCTCATCTGTATGAAATGGGGAGAGGAGTGCCGATCGCAGAGGGCGGGTGTATGGCTCAAATGCAGCGAACCCTTGGCACGCATCCTTTAATAAGTGTGGGCCGCTATTATTATTATTATTGTTATTGCTGGCTGTGAAGATCAGGTATGTGGTGTTGGGCGCAGCCCGTCGCCCCCCTCGCCTCCCTGGGGCGGCGGTCAGCACCTTCCTTGCGGCTCCCTTGGCCTGCTTTCCCGTGGTCACCCGCAGACTCCTCCACGCCAGGCACCACACCCGGTTCCTGCAGGCAGTCCTGTTTCTTTTCCTCGTCCGCCGTGGGCTCCAAGACCTCGGGGTGCATGTCTATTCCGGAAACACCGAACACCCCGTAGCAATGGACAGCCCCGTTTGGCCGGGTCGCTACGGCCCCAGCTGGACCAGAGAGGTCCGGCTTTCCTTCCCCGCCTGCACTCGCGCCCGCGTCGTTGGCAGCCCAACGCTTCTTTGGTCTCCACGGCAACCGCTGCACATGCGCACTCGGAC
>NW_006289713.1:6375287-6375812 GCF_000327345.1 Myotis davidii
CACCCCCCCTGCAAATCTAGGGTCCCACCCACCTCAAGCGCTGGGCACCCCCTCCCCCAGACCGTGACACGGTTGCTCCCCACGCAGCTCTGAAAAATCATCCCCTTTGTACGTGCTTCTTTATTCTCATTACCAAAGGACTTGGTCTGAGTGGGATTTGTGGTCTTTGTTCTGAGAAGTAATTCAAAATAAGGTAGCGCTCCAAGAAAGGCCACCACCAGTTCCAAAGCGGTGGTCCTTTGCTCAGGCCTGCTGGACCCTGACTGCTGCTGGGGAGGGGGTTCTGGAGACCAGTGAGGCTGCCCCTGCCCAAAGGAACGTGCAGCCCCGACACAGCCCAGCAAACCCTGCAGCCTGGTGATGCCAGCAGGATGCCCACCCGAGGGTCTCTCAGTGGGGCCGCCAGCCAGCCAGGGTTCTGGACTTTCATAGACCTTGATCTGAATCCCCACCGCCCCATTCTTAGCTGAGAGCTCCTGGTATGTCTCTTTACCTCTGTAAGTTTCAGTTTTCCCATCTGTAAAC
>NW_006289713.1:6375848-6383772 GCF_000327345.1 Myotis davidii
ACACTGCCTTATATGGTTGATGAGAGAAAAAGTGAGCCTACAGGAATAAAGCACTTAAATTGTCTTTTTGCATAAAGCCAGCTCTCAGGGTTTTTTTTATAATTTATTTTAATTGATTTCAGAGAGGAAGAGAGGGGGAGGAGAATTGAGCCCAGGCCCTGACCAGGAATCCAGCCAGGACCTCCTGGTTCATAGGCCCATGCTCAACCACTGAGCCACACTGGCCAGGCCCCACTCTCAGTTTTAACCCTGAGCACCACAAGTAGTCAATAGCTAACATTAAACACTTAATTATAGTGGCTAATCGCTAAAGCTTATTGATCACTTGTGTCTCCGTCACTGTTCTAAGTGGTTTATGTGTATGACCTTATTTAATTCTCGTTATAATATTAGGCAGGAACTATTATCCCATGTTTATAGGTGATGTCAGGAAAGCTCAGAGGTAAAGTAACTTCACCTTCACCCAAGACACCCAGCTTGGGAACCCCGATTCAAATCCAGAGTCTTCAGTTGTTTGTGGTTTTAATCTCTACAATAATGGTCTGGGGGGCATGGTATTGTAAATTGAGATAAAAGTTAATAGTGTAAGATTTATCATTTTAGCCATTTAAAAGTAGGTATACTTTTCATAGAAGCATATTCAGTGTGCAACCATCACCACTATTTAATTCTAGAACATTCCCATCCCTCAAAGAAATTGCACCCCATTAGTGGGCACTCCTTATTTTCCATTTCACTGTCCCCTGGCAACCCTAAGCTTTCTGTCTCTGTGGATTTGCCTGTTCTGAACAGTTCATATAAATGGAATCATGGTATTTGGCCTTTTCTGTCTGGCTTCTTCCACTCAGCATAATATTTGAAAGGTTTGTCCAGGTTGTAGCATGTGTCAGTCCTTCATTCTCTTATCCATTGTGTGTACAGACCACATTTCCTTTAGCCATTCATCTGCTGATGGACGTTTGGGTTGTTTTCACTTTTTACTTAGAGTGAATGGTGCTGCTGTGAACATGGCTCTGCAAGTTTTGTGTGAGCATAAGTTTTTAGTTATCTTCGGTACACACCTAGGAATAGCTGCTATCATTTCAATTCCTACTTCACAAGTGGAAACCTGAAACTGAGGAGTATTGGATCTTGAATGAGCACTTAACTCAGCTTCTACTTAGTTTCCCATTAATTCAGTTTAGTGGTCTACTAAACATTGGCAAAGGAAGGTAAGGAAATTCCAAAAAGTCATGAAACACCAACAATAACTTGTCACAGTGCTGACACAAAGTTTGAGAAACTTCTTAAGATTTTTTCTCCTCAAGAATGAAATTTGAGCTTTCAATGTAAGGCAGTATTTATTAAATATTGTATAATAGCACCATGCCAGGTCCTGAGGAGGAAAATTAAAGATGGTTCTGATCCCACCTTCACACCTTCATAAAGCTGAAGGAGAATTTCAGACTTAAATCGGAAGAACAAAACTGTGAAAGCATTTAGAAAATAATATAGGAAAATATCTTTATAACCCGGGGCTAAGACAGGCTTTCTGAAGTCAAACAGAAGCACAAACCATACAGAAAAAAGATTGATACACTTGACTACATTAAAATTAAGACATTCAGTTTATTGCATGCACTACAAAGAGACAAAACATACAGAGAACTGGTAACTAGAATATAGAAAGAATTCTTAAAATTCTGAAACAAAAAGACAACATAATAGAAATAAGGCAAAAGCAAGGAGTACGCATTTCATGGATGAGAAAATAGCACATAAACACTAGAAGAACGCCAGTCAACCTTGTTAGTAATCAGGAAATGTCAATTAAAACCATATGAGATCTCATTTCACAACACCCTGTGGGCAGAAGGTGACCTGTTGGACATTGCAGCCTTTGAGGAAGAGGCGATGTGAACTTGCTGTCGGTGGGTGTGCAGAATGTTCAGCCACTTGGGCAGTGTCTCCTTCAATACTGGATGGCTTATGGCCTAGCAATTTGACTCTTAGGCTTATCTCCTCGAGAAACTTACACATGTGCTCAGGAGATGTGCACAAACATGTTCATGGCACCTCTGCTTACAATTGTAAAGTAAAAACCAGCAAAACAGCCCAAATGCCCAACAGCAATAGAATGGAGAGATGAATGGACTGTGTTTGTACCGTGAGACAGTGTGCGGCAGTGAAAGGGTAACCAACAACCCCGGGACGAATCTTGAAAACAATATTGAGTGAGAGAAACAAGTCTCCAAAGAATACATGCAGTGTGACTCCTTTATATAAAGTTCAAAACCAGGCAGAACGGAATACAGTTATTTCAGAATCGAATCCGTGCTGGGGTAATGGTACAGCTATTAATAACAACAACTTGGCAATGATTATGTCGGAATTTAGGCAAGTGGTCCCCCCGCCCTCAGGATGGCGGGAGGGGATATATGATCAGGGCAGAAGCAGATGGGGCTTCTAAGACTGGCTTTATTTGTGAAGTAGAATGACTATATGCGAGTTTTGTTTTATTGTTCTTTGAACTGTGCATAATATGTTTTACAACTTTTGTGTGTATTTTTCAATTTTTCTAAATTACAGAAAAGTTAATTTTAGTTAACATTTCCTGTTCTCCAAAGTCCTGTACTCTAGTTGGGGAACCAAGATAGAGACAAGTTAAGTAGAATGCAGAGCGGTGGGGTAGGTGCCATGTGGGTGAGACAGACAGAACTCAGAGGTGGGGTTCCTGCGGTGAGCTAGGAAGGAAAGGAAAGACACATGTGGGCCTCCGGTTTACCCTCAGGGCCTGGCGGGTCACGGTACTTCTCAGTGAGTGCTAGGATTGAACTGGGGAGAAGGAAGGGGACTTGAGCTGTTCTTAGAAGGACAGATAGGATTTGAGTGCTGAGAGCACGGCAGACTCAGACTCTGTGAAGGAAGTAAGATTCCAATACAAAATGTTAATGAAAATAAAGTCCAAGCCCTGCAGCCTTACTGGAAAGTTTTATAGTACCGGGTGCTGACGAGCACGGCGGGACCACCTCAGGTCTACCCCAGTCACTGGAGACCATAGGAATCTCCGAGGCTGCTTTCTGGTTCCTGAATACTCTTGAAGGTTTTGAGTTAAAGGGTATTGCAGGATTTCAGCTTGTCTCTACTCTCCTAAAAATTAGACTGACCATCCGTCTTTTTGTCCGTCCATCCATCCATCCATCGTATGGCACTGTAACAGATAACCACACACTTGGTGGCTTAGAACAACACAGATTTGTTCTCTTACAGTTCTGGAGTCAGAAGTCTGAAGTCACTTTGATGTGGCTAAAGTCAAGGTGTCAGCAGGGCTGCGTCACTTTGGAGGCTCCAGGGGAGAATCATCTCCTTGCCTTTGCCAGATTCTAGAGGTGCCTGCATTCCTTGACCTGTGACCCCTCTCTCCATCTTCAAATCCTGCAGCCAGCGTCTTTTTTTTTTTTAATATATTTTATTGATTTTTTACAGAGAGGAAAGGAAAGAGATAGAGAGTTAGAAACATCGATGAGAGAGAAACATCGATCATCTGTCTCCTGCACATCCCCCACTGGGGAAGTGCGCGCAACCCAGGTACATGCCCTTGACCAGAATCGAACCCGGGACCTTTCAGTCCGCAGGCCGACGCTCTATCCACTGAGCCAAACCGGTTTCGGCCAGCCAGCGTATTTAAATCAATCTCTCTCTGCCTCTCTCTGACTTCTGCTTTTGGTCACATCTCCTCTGACTCTAACCGTTCTTCCTCCTTTTAATAAGGATAAGTGTGATCACATTAGACCCACACAGATAATCCAGGATCATCTCTCCATCTCAAGATCCTTGACTTAATCACACCTGCAGAGTCCCCTTTGCTACATAAGGTGGCTTGTTTACGAGGTTTGAGCGTTAGGCTGGGCATCTTGAGGGCCATTATTCAGAGGACCACAACACCTCGCTGGGGCTGCTTTGTCTTCTTCCCTGATACTTGCTTTCTTTTCTTTGAAACATTTTGGCCAATCTGTCTTATGTTCTTTCACCATCCTCCCCAGGTGTCATGCCTTTGGATAGCCTGGTGATGTCTGTGTCTCAGCCAGGTCACTTTTCCCACTGAAGGTTCTTATACAGGCATATGGTGGACCCAAACCCATAATATCTCCAAGGTGTGCCTGTAGTGGGTTCGATTGCCCTTTCATTGCTGAGTTGAGTCAGCTAAACTGTAGGTCAGGCTAAGGTTACAGGCCACGGCAGTTGTGCTTTGAGGAGGGTGACTTCACTCCTTGGAGTTTTGGCCATAATTTTCCCATGACGCTTTTATAGTTGCAAAAGTGTAACGGAGAGACAGAGAAACATCGATGTGAGAGAGACACATTGACCAGTTGCCTCTGGCACACCCCTGGACGGGATCGAGCCTACAACCGAGGTACATGCCCCCAACCGTAATCAAACCCCAGGACCGTTCAGTCCATGGGCCGATGCCCCAACCATTGAGCCAAACAGGCTAGGGTGAGAATGCCACCTTTTTACCAAAGATAAACATCTACAATCAACATTATCACCCAAAGTCCATAGTTTACCCAGAGGCCCTTAAGTGTGTGATGAACTAGCCCTGGTGAATATCGCCTCATCCAAGTAAAAAGTGCCTGACAGCTAACAGAGAATTGCCCTTCTTTTCCTATTTTGGGGCCGTTCTGAATTACTGTTTTCCTGCTTACTATTTTCCTTAATATTTTACAGTTTCTCACTTGATGTTTTAGTTTTCTGTAGAGATGAGAAAACAAAACTTTATCATAACTTTTAAGGTAGGTTGTAAAGGACCAGAATTTTCCTGTGATTTAGTATTGCTTTCTAAGTAACAGATTTCTCAAAGGTTTAGACTAAATACCTATCCACAGAGAAATTAACTAGTCAAACCCCAAAGCAGGTTAAATGCAGCTGTACATTTCTTGACCGGCTTCTAGACTTAAATGTGTAATACACTCCTGTAAAACTGTTTCCATGAGCTTTCCTGGAATTTAGTGGCTTTGGGGGAAGTCCTGATTTTTTCTTTTATTAAAAAGACATTATTTTCCATCAGGTACTTAAGGGTGGGGAAGAAGAGTGAGGGTATGAATATAAGGAATTTATAATTTCCTGTTATTTTCCATTTATGGTCTATCAACGTGTGAACAAATGTAGGAAATGGTGTGTCTGAGGAGCAGCAAGGAGTCAGTCACAAAGGCATGTGCTCTCAGTCCAGCCTTGCTTCATCCTCACTTCCTGCCCACACCACTACAGCCACCTCCACTGCTGCCAGGAGATTCCACAGCAAACCCAGGCAGCTCCTTCCTTTGGCCTAAGGGACTTACTCAAAGAGTAAGGCCAAACACATCCATTTGGCGTAGAGGCATTTCACCATCTGGTCCCCCTCCCACCCCCCTTGCTAGTCCCAGGTGCACATCCTGTGCTGTAAGCACATTGAACTTGTCACTGTTTCCTGGCCGGCTGGATCTTTCACAGTGCCTGGCCCTTCCTCCTCTCTGCCCAGGAGAGTCTCACACCTTCTTCAGCAGCACCCTCGCCACGTGTCAGTGTCATTGAATCACTTTGTTCATCTCTCAATGAATTCTGTGTACACAGGGTGTCAGGGACTCCAGGCTTACTTGGGCCGGTCCTCAGCACCCCACACGTAGTTTTCTTCATTGTTGTTCTGGTGGTTTGATTTCACATAGACTTTCCTATAGATCAGTGACTGTGTGTCTAGGCGTCTATTGTCTATTATTCGTAAATACATCGATGTTTGAATTTATTGGTCTTCTGTGAATTTGGTTGGTGTGAGTCACATCTTTCCAACTTGAGCTATGCTCTGGGGAATGATCAAGTTGCCTTCCTGTACCTCAGGACTGAAGACCAGACCTAGAATGCTGTCAGCCCTCTGATTCTCTGTGATTTTAAAAAAATACAACAATGATAATAGATGTTTAAGGTATTTGTCTATGGTGGAGCTATAATGCGAACAGGTAGAGTTGAGAAGCAGGGCCAACCTGGGGTTGAAGCCCCCTTGACACTGCGGCTGTCAACTCACCCTTGATGTGGGTGCGTCTCTCCTGCTGGAACTCAGCAGGAGGTCCCTAGTGGATTTTGCACATGAGGTTTTTCTTTCTATAAAGGATCAAAGGAGTTTGTTTGGTGGTGCCCTCCGCAGTTGGGGAACAAGATGGTGTGGAGACCGAGAGCTAGGTGGAAAAACAGCCTGGGAGCTGAGCTGAGGCTGGGTAGTAAAGCCTAATGCAGTAAACATGTGTTGAGCTCCTGCTCTGTGCCAGAGGCTGTGGAAGGTGCTGGAGAAACAGAGGAGTAAGATTTGGCCTCCGCCTTAGAGGAACTCGGCCTCCTGGGTGTAGTTCAAAAACACAACGGTTATAACGCAGTGTCTGGGGTGGAAGGAGAGGGGAAAAGGTGTACCAGAGTTTCTTTTCATTTCCTCGTTCTTACAGCACCTGCCCCACTCACAGGCTAGAAGGGGCTCTTCCAGATACCGCAGGACACGTCCTCCCTGCCACCTCTGCCAGCTGATTAGCCAAGTGCTGGATACCTGAGCTCAGGTGGGCCAGCCAGACTCTCTGCCAGGAATTTGAAATCGAGATGCCAGGTGGCTGCAGTCATGTGGAAGTTCAAGTGCTCTGCAGGTGGATCACAGGAAGGTGGTTTGCAGAGAGAAAGATGAGGCCCAGGGGAAAGCCCAGGTGGACACCAGGGGGGGAGGGAGAGAGGATGGCCGCGTTTGCCTCCTTTCCTGGGCGCCGGCCTCTTCCTGCATATTGTGTCCTGAGCTCCTGGTGTCTGTGCAGAGCGCCCTCTCTCTGTAAGCCAGTGGTTCTCAACCTCCGTAATGCCGCGACCCTTTAATACAGTTCCTCATGTTGTTGTGATCCCCAATTTCATTGTTACAAATTGAACATAATTAAAGCATAGTGATTAATCACAAAAACAATATGTAATTTATATGTGTTTTCTGATGGTCTTAAGCGACCCCTGTGAAAGAGTCGTTCGACCCCCAAAGGGGTCACGACCCACAGGTTGAGAACCGCTGCAAGCTATTGAGCAGGTTTGTCCCATTTGATGAATGTTCCTTAAGAAACACGGTGCGGGAGCTGGTTGCCATTCCATCCGAGCCTTTCATCAGACAGATGCTTTTGGCCTTCCTTATTCTTAGATGAGGAAATATTTTTCTGTATACCCACACATGGATTCATGGCATAAGAATTTTTGCATTTCCTTAATTGTAAAAATCGTTGATATTAGTTTTATATAAAGTTTTCCCAGCTGAGCTATGAGGGCAAAAGAAAGGAATTTGTTTTGTGTTATTTTTTGTTCGCAGATTGGCCTTAAGAAGAGACTGAGCCTTACGAAGGCCCAGAACTGGGGGAGGAGGGAAGAGGAAAGTCGGAGTTGTTAATGAGTAGAGCATAAAAATTGGGAAACTCCTTTGTAGTCAGGCATCTTTCAAATTCTTGAAAAAATAAATTGTATTTTGGGGGAAGAAATCCAGTTTCCCATTAGTATGAGGTCATTGCATGAGGCGTATCAGACCTGCTCCTTTTTAGTTAGAACCTTGTTATATACGCTTTGTACAATTACCTTTCCCACACGTATTGCTTTGGTTGTAACCCATTAGATCTTGATATGTGGTATTTAATTTTTCACTGGAAACATTGTTTTAACATCTTAGATATATGCCCATCTGTTATTTAGAAGAAAAGGTTTAATATTCCAAGTATGTAATTTTTTGTCATAGTTTTATTATTTCTAATTTTATTACATTTTGTTTGAAAATACTATTGTGTACAAGTGATTATTTTTTTTGCATTTAATTTTTGCAATTCATGGCCTAGTATTTGATTAGTTTTGACAAATCTGTTTATTTGATAAGAGATTATATCCTTATTGTGGGCCATTTAAGAACCCCCCCCAC
>NW_006289713.1:6383785-6396416 GCF_000327345.1 Myotis davidii
ATTTTAAAACCCCCCCCCCCTGCTTATCTATTTCTTCAGTTTTCTGTCATATTTCCTTTGTATATTCTATTGGTTTGTAATTTGGACTAGAAATGTTAATATTCAACATGTGTTCTAAGGTATATTCAATAATTTTAAACTATTTTATGTGCCTTTTAATCACAATACAGTGTCATCTTATATAATAAAAGCCTGATATGCTTAGTGTCTGGTCGTCTGGTCAGCCATTCAACCAATCAAAGCGTAATATGCTAATGATATGCTAAGGATGCTCAACCACTTGCTGTGACATGCACTGACCACCAGGGGACAGATGCTCCAACCGGTAGGTTAGCTTGCTGCTGGGGTCTGGCCAGTCAGGGACTGAGCGAAATGGGCCAGACATGCCCTAGAGCCCTTCCTTGGTCCCTCCCTGGCTAGCCAACCTCCTGCATCCCTTCCTGGCCCCTATCATGCATTGGTGGGGTCCCTTGTCCTGGCCTGCGCCCTCTTGCAATCGGGCTGAGGGACCCCCCCCCCCACACACACACCAAGTGCATGAATTTTGTGCACTGGGCCTCTAGTTCTTATATAAACACATTCTATTTGTGGTTATTTTCTCCTGCTTAGTTGAGAACTTGGGTTGAGCTCACATTGTAATAAAAAGGGAGGGAATTCACTCATTGTTCCTTATACTTATGGCAAGTTGTGCTGCTATTTTGGGGTATTTTCTTAGTTTCAGGATTTGCTTTTTCTATTTCAATGGGATTTCTATAAAAGAGATTAAACTCAGATTAAACTGGCTTAAAATCAGTTTTCTGTTATATAATACTAGAGGCCCGATAGAGGAAATTTGTGCAAGAGTAGGCCTTCACAGCTGCAGTGGCTACCTCGATCCCTCCCTCACAGCTGGGGCAGCTGCCTGGATCCCTTGGCTGCAGCCCTGGCTTTGCCCGGAAGGTCGTCTGGAAGGATGTCCAGACGGCTATTTGGTCAATTTGCATATTATGCTTTTATTATTACAGATATATTAATATATCTTGTATTAGTATATGCTGTGTTCTTGTATTTGTGTATATCTGAGTTCTCTGTAATTTCATTGTAGTCTATTCTAGTCTGTTTGATATTTTGTCCCTTATTGATAGTGCAGTTGGATCAGTGGCTCCCCAGGTCGAGTATAGGATGAAGTTCATCAACCTTGGTCATGCCTGCCTTTGTCTACCTCTGCAGGTTGTCTCTAATTGCAGGCATATGTATACCAGTTCATATGGCATTTAAAACTGTTTTGTTAAATGTCTGTCTCTTCTCCTAGCTACAATTATTTAACTCATCTTTGAGTCCTTAGCATCTGTCACAGTACATGGAATATAGTAGGTGTGCTATAAATGTTTGCTATGTGGATACTTACAAGAGTTATATTGGACTTCTCTTTCCTCAAACATAAAGGGTCAAAGATAATGGTATACAAATTCACCTGGGCAAATGGAGTAAGCACTTCTCCATCCATTACAGCCATTCTCATTTGAGAAAACCACTTCTTTAAGTTTGGGGAGTATTTCTTTTCAAATATACATTTTTGGATATTATTTATGTAAAAGTTTATTAAAGCTTAGTTTTGCCTCACCTGGATTATAAACTTTTTGCAGCCAAGGCCATGTCTTAATTTTACTTCTGTTTCTTCTTCGTGTCTACATGGGCAGTAGGCTCTCTGCACCTGCTGATTATGAATAAAGCAAAGAAATAAATGTCCTTCTCATCTGTTATACGAATTAAAGTCTGGGCATGTCATCATACTGAGCTTGAAGCTTTTTTAGGGTACAGAGCATATTGTGTTTATCTCTGTATCCACAACATGGAGCACAGTGCCTGAATTTTAGTAGGAATTTGGTAACTCTTAGTAGTTATGTTGACTGATCTCCTTGGAAGAGAAGAAGCTTATAAACTACAAATGTTAATGAGATCATAACTTGCCTGGATCCATGGGCAACATGGATTTGAACTATTACTGTTATTTGAATGCAAAATTGTTCAGTTCTGATGTCCTCAGCTCTTTTTCTTCACCCAGACTGTGCATGTTCCTTTAACTTACTAAGCACAGAACTCCTGTTTCCCTTCCCTGCAGGCTGCCATGGCTGCTGTTGACAGCTTCTACCTCTTGTATAGGGAAATTGCCAGGTCGTGTAATTGCTATGTGGAAGCTCTAGCCTTGGTGGGAGCCTGGTATACAGCCAGAAAAAGCATCACTGTCATCTGTGACTTTTACAGCCTGATCAGGCTGCACTTCGTCCCTCGCCTGGTGAGCAGAGCAGATCTGATCAAGCAATATGGAAGATGGGCAGTCGTGAGTGGTAAGCTATGGGATTTCAATCCTTGTCTAATCTGAAATCTCCTGTTTGTATTTTAAGTTGGGTATATTATTCAAGGAGTTACTAAATTTCATGGGAACTTACTGATTTAAAAAAAACCCTTATTATTTGTTATTATGTTCACATTTTCTTACTGCCATCACCTTGGAAGAATCTTCCTTTGATTTTTGTCTTTATTCTGCTCTCTCTTATTCCCAGTGTTGCTCCAGCCCCACCTTCCTACTCCTTGCTGGAATTCCTTTTTGCTCTGTTTTGAAATTGTCCTTACAAACTGTCACCACGTTCAGAAAAGCTTTCCTTGTTTCAAATATCATTGTAATTTATCATTTCCCGGCACTTATTCAAGCCAGATATATGTTTGAAAACAGTTTCCTACTGTGTTTCATGAACTTGGTGAATGGAAAATAACTTTTCATCTACCTGTCAGGGTGTCTGGGAGAGTGTTTGATACATAATATGTATTTTCATATTATGACATTGTTCTTGACTGGTCAGTATTAGAACTTGCTTTACTTCTACTGTGATTCTTTCTCTGAGTAAGCAGAAATGCTAAATGGGGTATTTTAAAGATCTCACCATGAAATGAGTGTGCTCACTGTTCCTGGTTGTATTGTAGGTGCAACAGATGGGATTGGAAGAGCCTACGCAGAAGAGTTAGCAAGCCGTGGTCTCAATATTATCCTGATTAGTCGGAACCAAGAGAAGTTGCAGATGGTTGCTAAAGACATCGCTGACACCTACAAAGTGGAGACCGATATTATAGTGGCAGATTTCAGCAACGGCCGTGAGATCTACGACCCCATTCGAGAAGCCTTGAAAGACAAAGACATTGGCATCTTGGTAAATAATGTGGGCGTGTTTTATCCCTACCCTCAGTATTTTACTCAGGTCTCCGAGGACAAACTCTGGGACATCATAAATGTAAACATTGCTGCGGCTAGTTTGATGGTCCACATAGTGTTACCGGGGATGGTGGAGAGAAAGAAAGGCGCTGTTGTCACTATCTCTTCTGGCTCCTGCTGCAAACCAACTCCCCAGCTGGCTGCCTTTTCTGCTTCAAAGGTAATGTATTCCTGATTGGAAATGAGATCTCAATGCAATAGGACATTTATTACAATGGTTTGGCTCAATCTGTTGAGCTCTTTGTCAGCAACTCATGTTTGCTAATGCTGTATTTTTTTTTCCTGAAATGATTATAAGCAAGCCTCATTTTCTCCTGAATTTTCTTCCAAGTTCCAAAAAATTAAAAGTCTTTCTCCTGCTCCTTTTTAACAGGCTTATTTAGACCACTTCAGCAGAGCATTACAGTATGAATATGCTTCTAAAGGAATCTTTGTGCAGAGTCTAATCCCATTCTGCGTGGCTACCCACATGACTGCCCCTGGCAGTTTTCTGCACAAGTGCCCATGGTTGGTGCCTTCACCAAAAGTATACGCACATCATGCCGTTTCTACCCTTGGCATTTCGAAAAGGACCACAGGATATTGGTCCCATTCTATCCAGGTAACAGTATGCCTTCACTTTTGTAATTAGGTTAATGCAATCCTAAACCTTCCTAAATGATACATGGGAATCTGACTGAAGCCTCCTGCTAAAAGATGAGAATTGCTAATTCTGATTCTTAAACCTGACACTTTTTTTCTTCCTCAGCAAAAAAAGTAAGGGTTTATTTTTAGGAAGTGGCCCATGCCTGAAGACAGGTGACCTAATGCTCAAAGATCTGGCTCCAAACCTGATACTATTAATGGTTCTGGTTAAGTCACTAGATTTTCTTTTGTGGGATTATTTAAATCATTCAAAAGTTTAACCTATTTGACACCTAAGAGATGAAAGGTGCTCCTTTAATATAAGTAGATGGTAGCCATATAAAATACTAAGAATTTAGATGAGAATTTAAAAATGCAAACATTCTTGTAATGCTTGAGTGGGTACCTCTAAGTCAATAATATGATCAAAAGACAAAGTCACAAAGGTCTATTTCATGTGACACAGTTGTCACATCTCAGTAATCTCTGTATATTCTTGGACTCATTTGTTTAAGCATAGAATTATTTTTTTTTAGTTTATTCTTCAGGCATGACAAAGACTTGGGTCTTTAGTGTTTTAAAGAATAACTTTGTTAAATATTTGAAAATATGATTCTAAGTATTAGAGAACTCATAATAATTTATTATAATAGACACTTGTCTCTTTATCTGGCATAATAAGTAGATGTACCCTAGTTTAGAATTCTTTTTTCTTTAATATGTAGAATTTTCTTAAATTATCAGCAGATATTTGGGGAACTCTTTAATAAAGATTATCAACTTTACCAAGACAAAATAAATAGATAAGTAAATCAAGAGTAAATTTGTACTTTTCTCAAAAGTTTTGGCTGTAAGTTTTTTTAATAAGAAACAGTTTTATTTAAGTGGTTATTTCCAGGTCCTTAATTACTGGAGAAAAACAGAGAAACCTAAAATAATTTTCCAAGCCATTGACCATTAAGTTTCCTGAGAAATGAAGATACAATAAAGATGATGTTTAGATGCAGTAGATATTTTGACTGCATTTATAAAACACTCACATTTTAATTGCAACTATACTTTATTCACATTGATGGGCTTTTCTGGAGAATGTAGATTTTTTTTTTTCTGTCAGAAATCCTATTAAGCTAATTTAATTCCTAGAATAGTTTTCTATGGAAAACTTAAAATTTTCCACTTTTTTCTATTTTCATTTTTATTTTACTCAAATTATTTTCAACATTATTAATTTTTTTTTTCAGTTTTACAACAAATATTTGATTCATTAGTAGCTGTTTTGTCCATAGCAGTTTTCTCTGGTAGCTTTTGTTGTCGTGACTTTTTCTTTTTTTTCTCTCTCTTAAAATATATTTTTATTGATTTCAGAGAGGAAGTGAGAGGAGAGAGAAACATCAGTGACAAGAGAGAATCATTGATCGGGTGCCTCCTGCATGCCCCCTACTGGGGATCGAGTCAGCAACCTGGGCATGTGACCTTGACCAGAATCGAAACTGGGACCCTTCAGTCCTCAGGTCAACGCTCTGTCCACTGAGCCAAACCGGCTAGAGCGTGACTTTGCTTTTATAATTATTTTCTCTGACTCCATTTTTCTCAGATTGCAAAGATCTAAATTTTGTCAAGGTTTCAATTTCTGTCTTTAGCTTATAAAAAATTTACTGTGCGAAGTTTGATATGCTAAACATACCATGAAAAGTTTTGTTTTGTGCTGTTTATTCCAGTTAGTCTTATATGTTATTAATTAAATAAGAATGATGGGCTAACCGTATTTCTTGACAAGATAGGCGAGAGATTGAACATGAGGGGTTGAAGGAAAGGAAGAAACACATTCTCAGGTTCTTGGTTCCAGAACCTCAGTGGAGGTTACTGCCACTTACTCGGGTATCATGCGAGGAAGAGGTCAGGCTTTGGAGAAACAATACGAGTTTTACACATGCTGGATTTGGAGGGCCTGGGAAATAGTTAAGAGAAGTGGAATCGGCAGCTGCATAGGTGGGAGCTCAGGTGAGAGGTTTGTACGGAGGTATAGGCTTACTGGTCATCAGTGTTTAGCTGGATGATACGCTGTGGGGTTGGTGATATTATCCAAGGAGAGTGTGTAGAGGAGAAAAGATGGCCTGGTCAGAGACTCAAGGAACTCCAACATTCCAGGGAAGGTGGACTGAGAAGGGCAGCCAGCGAGGTCAGTAGGAGAGGAGGAGAGTGGAAAATGGATGTGAGGGTTAGAGATAGTTTTCAGGTGGAAGGCATAGTCATCAGTGTCACATGGTGCCATCTGGCCCATAGCATAAGGACCAACATATGTCTGTTGGGTTTAGAATCTTGGAAATCCTCGATGAAAGCAGTTTTGGAGGCATTTTAGGGAGCAGCTGTATTACAGTGGGTAGGTGACTAGAGAGAAGATGGGGATATGGAGACAGTGTGCTCAAGATTATAAGGCTGTAGCCTGGCTGGTGTGGCTCAGTGGTTGATCGTCAGCCTATGAACCAAGAGGTCACTGGATCAATTCCCATTCAGAGCACATGCCCAGGTTGTGGGCTTGATCCCCAGCAGGGGGCGAATCAATGATTCTCATTATTGATATTTCTATCTCTCTAGCCCTCTCTCTAAAATCAATAAACATATATTTTTTGGGGGGGAGGGGATATAAGGTTCTACAGACAGTGGACTGGGTCCAAAGGAAGGAATTCTGTTTGCTATTTAATCTATGCAAATCAGCAGTGACTTGACTGTAATTTAATGCTGGAGGAATGGGGTAAGTGGAGAAGAGCTTAGAGATGAGAAAGCTGTTGATTCCTGGAAGGGGGAGAGTAAGGCTGAAAGCACAAGTAGAGGGGAAGTGATGTGAACTTAGGAAACAACTAGAAAGTGAAGGAGGAGAGAGGAGAGGCTGGGAGTCCACTTAGAAGTTGAGAAACCCGGTCTGATGGCCCCTGTGAGGTGAGGGTGAGGTGGAGGGAGTGCGGGGTTGAGAGAGTGAGGTTTGAAATAATAATTGTGAAGAAAGGGGAGTGAGGTGCCTGGGGACCCATCAGTGGCTGGCTGAGCAGAAAAGAGGCCTGAGTGATGGCGGGCCTGAGAATCGATGGTGCCTTCAGCGATGCGGCTTTTCTCTAGCAGCACTCAGCAATTCATATGCATCTATTACCCGCCTTGAAGCCACTTCAAAGAGGGCATCAGAAGTAATTTCACAGAGCACATTTCTGAGTTTGTGTGGACAGAGGTTATGTTTGACAGGCTTGCACAGAGGTTAGGGAGCAGGTTTTCTCACCCCTGACCCCCGCCTCAGCCTTCCTTACGCATGTCTTCATTTCCTTACATGCCTGTGAAACAGCATTTCTGAACAGGAGCAGTTAGAACTGACACACAACCATGACATCTTTGCTTTCTCTCATATAATGTAGCAATTGCATCTTATGTGTATTATGTTAATTGTCTTAATAAAGATTTGCAAGCAAAAACTAAAAAAAAAAAATGATTTGGACTTTAAAAACAGCTAGAAAGGAGTCGAATGTATTTGTTTTCATTGTTCACTAGTTATTAATGTTGATTTGGGAGCATTTCTTATTTCCGGAAGTGGCATTAGGCAATATTTGATTGTCAGCTTTGGAACACATAGTAAGCCAGACAGAAAAGGAGGGCCTTTCCTTCATAGCTTTCTGTTTGTGATCCTTGACATAAAGGCCAGGAACATGCTGGCGTGTGTGTGGCTGAAAAAACAATTCATTTGACAACTTGAGCAGTGAGTTTCTTGCCTGTGAACATGGAGACTGTGTTCCAGGTGACAGGAAAGCTCCGGGGAAAGGGGAGTAGAGTGGGAGAGTCTGAGCTCTCCGACTGGCTCATGGTCCTTTCTGAATGTCTATCTACTTCGGATGTATTTGTTCACACATACGCTGTGTGTTGCTGTTGGGAAGAGAACACATGGCATGGAGGGGAGTGGTGGAGCTCTGTGGAGATGAGAAACCCCTTGGGCTGCATATTGAGATGTGGGTGAGGGTCCGGGAGCCAGGCTGACAACTGTGTCGGAGGAGGACCAGCTCCACTCTTAGGCCTGGACAGACTGGTCAGGAGTCCCGAGCATGCACAAAGCCTTACAGAACCCGAAATCCACCCCTCCTCTCTCTTGTAGACAAACTCACACTCGCACCCTCCTCTTCACTGTGGCCCTTCTCTGCAGTTTGGAGTGCCAGAGACTTGGCATTCTTTCCTGTGACCGTTGTTCTCAAAATAGGCAACAAGTCAGCCCCTTTGGTCTGTCTGTCAGTACCCAGGGGATGCAATTCTCCCCTTCTCTTCCATTAGCTCTCTCCACCAAGCTCTTTCCACCTGCTTCCCAGGAAGCTAAAACCTCATTGGGATGAGCTAGACAAGATGAGCCAGTGACGTCTCCAAGTGCAGCACCTTAGGAAACTGTGAAAAACACCTTGATGCTGGTCCCCTGCAATAGACAATGGTCATGGATGGACATTGAAAACAAGCAGATTTTTAGATGCTGATTCTTTCTCCATTGAATAAAGATTGAAGAAAAATGTACTTTGAAGGGGGATCCAGTTATCTAGTCTGTCTCAGGTGTCTGTGTGTTTGCGACCTACTTACTGGGTCCTCCTCCAGGACCAAAAGCTGACTTCTCTCATCTCCATGGATTCAGAATCTTTTACTTTAGGACAGCAGCTCCAAGGAGGAATATCCAAGCATTTCCCTCCATGAAATCCTAGCTGTTTAAAGAAGTCCAGAGACCTTAGTCCTTCCCCCAGAAAGTTACCCATGGCTCCAGGCCAAATACTGGGCTCCTGTCTCTGAGGTGGTCGTTTGGGGCTTCTGTGGAATCTGCTGTGAGCAGCTGTGGCTCCCGACTGTCTTCCTGCAGTTCACCACTCTGGGACCCCCTCCTTATTTGGTGTGGTTCCCTGGAGCTGCACAGTAACCTAGACTAGAATTTCAGCACTTGCTGGGGGTCTGCCCATTTCCCTTCCTTAATGTGCAGTGTTAGAACTTTCACGCAGTATAACGTCTATTCTGACAAATGTGCCACTATAGTGCAGGGTTTCTCCACCTCAGCACTATTGGCATTTGGGGTTGGATAATTGTCGTGGAGCTGTCCTATGCGTTATAGGATGTTCAGCCCATCCTTGACGTCTGCCCACTAGATGCCAGTAGCACCACCACTCCAGTTGTGACAACCAGTAATCTTATAACCTTGGGGGAGGGGGAGCAAAATGGGCCTGGTTGAGAACCTGGTAGCAGAACATCAGCTGGACTCCCTGGATCCCCAAGCCATCCTCATCACATCTCAAGACAGTGTACTAGGGTCCTAGTGTTTTTTATTCAGTTTTCTTATTTAACTTGGCTCCATTCTGCCTCTCAAACCTGTTTGCTCACATAGCACTAACGTTTATCTATTATAGCTGGCTTTCCTTCTGGAGTTTATAATTCTTAAGCAAATTAACACACTGTTCTTATCAAGTAATGATGGAATCCTATTATTGCATGTAGGTGTGCCCCTCCTCATTAGAGAAAGGGGATGGATGGGTGGTGATCATATTTCTATTCCCATAGGTCTAACATATGGTCTTATGCTAAGAAGGTGCTAAGTACAGTAGCACCTAAAGTCTTTTTCCTTTTTAGTATTTAAAGTGATCAGTGATATTTGTTGGATTAAATAAGATGCTGATCTGTACATTTCAGTGTCAGTGGCTTTGGGTTCTAATCTTTTAACCTTTTTCTCTTCCATTTTTAGTTTCTTTTTGCACAGTACATGCCTGAATGGCTCTGGGTGTGGGGAGCAAATATTCTCAATCGTTCTTTACGTAAGGAGGCCTTATCCTGCAAACCCTGAAACTGGATGATGGTTTGGGACGCTTTGCCAAGTCATGGGAACCTACAGTATTCTGACATTTGGAAGAACACATTTAATTTATCTTCTGTATTTTCTTTTGTTACTGATGACTTAGCATATTGTTGGCTCATCATTTGCAAAGCAAACATAATACTTGTAGAGAATGTTGTGGAAAAACTCAAGGGCCAAATGAATGGTACAGAGTAAATAATGACTGAGTCACAAGAACTGATTGAGGAAACTTAAATTTCAATGCTTTTTTCCCCTAAATTGTTCAAAAGTTGTGTGGTTTATGTTGTTCTAGGAGTTACAGCAATCTGGTACTGAAATATAACATGAGTTGTGACCTCTTAAAATTTCAGATGGTTTTTTTAAGGGAAATTATGTCAGTAGGTGAATTATAGTATTGGTTTTCAAATGTTCATCAGGAAAGACTATTTAAAAGTGTTATTTTATAAGATGGCTGGTATGATCAGCAGTAGAAACCTGTGTGTGTTAATATTGTGTAGCTCTAGTTGTCTATCTGTATATGAAAATGCTGCTTTTCAACTGATATTTCATTAGAGAACCATATGTTTATGGATGTGTGTATCTGGGTAACTTTATGGGTAAGTTACTAAAAATTTTTTTTTTGTTAAGCTGGTTTATTGTGGAACCTTACAGGGTATTAAAGTTCTAGATTATTTCTCTTTATACTAAACAATCTTACCCAATTTTGTGCTATTGGCTTGCCAAGTATAATATTACTTACACCATCCGTTTTTTTAACCTACCATGGAATTAATTCATTCCTAGATTTGGATGTGTAATGACTGACTGTTGGTAATCTGTTGATTTATAATTATTGTGGATAAGTAGTGATTTCTTAGCCTATGACCCATTTTATAACTAAAATTTAGCCCTATAGAGCTTGTTATATCTGGTTTTCATACACTTTTCTATGTAATATTATTTAATTCCAGTAGCATTATTGGTGTAAACATCAAGTATTTATGAAATTAGTAGTTAAAATATGGACAAATGTGTGTGATATGTATTGTATCTGTTGAAATAAGTTAGAAGCTCATTCTTGGTTCCTGTAATTACTTTATGCATTACAGTGAATAGTTTTATTGGTGTGAAGATAATTATGCATAGTCCCCCACAATATGGGTTAGCATTGAAAGCTACTGTGAAATGTTTTTGGTTCAGGTCCTATAAAGCCAAACATTTTCAGGACCACATACGTAGTGCTTGACAGTTGTAAATCACTGTATGGATATGACAGTGTGTGCAAAGTAAAAATTTGGAGTTTAATATTGGGACACTGATGCAGAAGCTAGTAAATTTTTGAAATCAGGACTTTTATGGAATTGTTTTCTGAGATGATGTTCCATTATGAGTAGGTCTAAGCATGCTTTCATGTTATACTCACAGTTTTGCCAGTGACTTTGCTTCAGTATTTTCAGATGTGACTTGGACTCAGTTCAGAAGCTCTTCCACTTATAGATCATGCCTTCATCACATAAGAGGAAGACATTCAGATGTGAAAACATACACACTAATGGCACTACATAACTAAAGGTATTGATGGAGCTAGTTTAGAGCCTTTATTTGGTTACATTTGACATTTTCCCTCACCCAACAATTATGGTCATTAAGACTAGAAAAAATTTGATGTCCTGCCACATTGACCTGAACTTTGACATGTAATAAGCAGCAGCAATGTAATGTAAAAAGTACCATATTTATACCTGTGTTATGTGGTACAGCACCGTCTTATATTTGTAGATTAGGTATTGAATCATAGTTACATGATGAGAATAAATAAACCATGTCAGTGATGTTTTAAAAATTCTTTACTTGGCAGGACGTATGTAAATAAGCTTATTGGTGCAAAGTTAGTGAAAGATCAAAACCAAGAATCTTCCTTAGGTTTTATGTTTCATAAAACACTTTTTCCCAGAGCTCATTTTAGAGTAATAATTGGACCACTGTAGATGGGGTTTCTTTTTTTCTTCTTCTTTTTTGAAAAAAATATTTATTTCAGAGAGGAAGGGAGAGGGAGAGAGAGATAAAAACATCAATGATGAGAGAGAATCATTGATCAGCTGCCTCCTGCACCCCACACTGGGGTTTGAGCCCACCACCCAGGCACGTGTCCTGACCAGCAATCGAACTGTGACATCCTGGTTCATAGGTCGACGCTCAACCACGGAGCCATGCCAGCCGGGCAATACTCACCTTCTTAAGAGAATCTCCATGGCGCTCCTGAATGTACTTTAGGAACGCAGTGGTCCACTGCAGGGTCGTGGCCTTATCTGTCTCGGCATTGCAGAACGGGACCAAAAGATTCAACTCATCACAGCAAATGCGGATTCTGCGCCTACAGCAAAATCCAAAGCAACACAGAGAATCTGAAGCAAACACAGAGCTGAGCAAATGTGTGTGTCACTTGAAGAGTCAGAGCTCAGGGGCCTGGCACCAAGTGCACGGGCAGAGGCCTGTCTCCCCAGGACCTGGTGCTCTTGACTGCCCTCACCCAGGCTCCTTCCCTCGGCCACTCCTGCCCTGGGCACCCTCCTCGGGGAGCTTCCCTATTTACTTCCCAGAGGCCAGATTCAAGGGTCTAGACCAGTGGCCGGCAGACTCATTGGTCAACGGAGCCAAATATCAACAGGACAACGATTGAAATTTCTTTTGAGAGCCAAATTTTTTAAACTTAAACTATATAGGTAGGTACATTGTTATTAGCTTAATTAGGGTACTCCTAAGCTGGCCTTTGCTAAAAACGTCCTCAATCTGATTGAGGTACGTTCCATGAGGTCGACGCCTTCCAACTCTCCCATCCATACTCATCTTGTATACTTGTTTCATCTATCTCTTCTTCGAAAACTGACTTCTGTGCATGGGCCACGAAGTTTCAATCGCACTGTATGTGCGTA
>NW_006289713.1:6397457-6431605 GCF_000327345.1 Myotis davidii
TTGGCAAATGGCCATAGTAACTGCCATTTATGAGAAAATACTTTAAAAAATATTTATTTCAGAGAGGAAGGGAGAGGGAGAGATAAAAACATCAATGATGAGAGAGAATCATTGATCAGCTGCCTCCTGCACCCCACACTGGGGGTTGAGCCCACCACCCAGGCACGTGTCCCGACCAGGAATTGAATCATGACCTCCTGGTTCCTAGGTCAGGACTCTACCACTGAGCCATACTGGCCGGACCTAGATGAATTTTCTTACTAAGAATGGGGGAAATAACCTTTGAAACAATCTGTGAACTGAAAATTTAACAATGAAAGTGGTTGCTTCTTCCTTTGGAAGAGGTTTTGCTCCATATATTTGTGAATGGATTGTCTGGAATGAGGGATACATTTTTTCCCCATAGAAACAATTACTTAAAAATTGTAAAAACTTAATTTATGGATGCAATTCAATAAGAGCAGGTAATTAGGCAAGGAAATTGTACATATGCATGTCTTTTGAAAATATTAGGTTGGTTTCTTCATCTCATTCTTCTGATAAGGTAAGATGAAGGTTGGTTTTAATCACTGACTTTGGCAACATGGAGATCGATTGGTGGGGATGAAAGGGAGATTGTAGTGAGTTCAAGAAAGAGTGGGGAGGAAGGAAGACAGCAAGAAGAGACAGCTCTATTGAGGAGTGTTTTTGTTTTGTTTTAACCTCAAGTTACTTAAAATCTTGTCACATTTGGGAACCAGAGGGTTTAGGTGGTGTCCTCTGTCTTTGACATTGCGTGCCCTCGGAAACAAAGACCAGTCTCACCACGTGTCTGTCTCAGTATTGGCTAAGCTGTTATTCTTTAAAATAACATTTAGTTTAAATAAAGATTTACCTTCCACGGAATTTCGAGTGCTTTATTACACACATGAAGCATGGGTTTAGGACGTTAGAACCTGGAGTGGTGGAAAACTGGGAGACCAGGATGCTGTGGTTCTCCGCCTTTCTTGGTGGATTTCTCAGCCATCTGTCTCGTGTCCGAGTCCCCTTCAGTTTGCAGGGTTCCAAGGAGCTGGCAGCGTTCTTCACTTCCCTGTTTTTGGGCTTCACTGTCACATGACAAGGATGTTTGCAATGCACTAGCCTACCTTAGCCCCTGACACTTGGGCTATGCATTCAATGGTACAGTGACTTAAAGGGCCCTTAAAAGAACCCTGGCCAAAATCAATTTACCCCAAATTAGAACAGTTAAGTTTAAGATCAAGTGCATTAATCATGGCAGCAGGGAGTTCTGCTTAACTTTGAGGATTTCAAAATGGGGATGGGGGGTGGGGACTGTTTCACCAGGTGTGGATTGGTCTGTAACCACCACTGTTTACTGGACATATTATGACTCCAGCTTTGTTTGTTTTATTTTATTTTTTTTAATTTTTTATTTATTTATTTATATGCTTATATGCATACATACAAGTCCTTTGGTTGATCTCTTACCCTCCTACCCTCCTATGAGGTAGGTATTAATATCATTTTTGGGGGGTGGGGGGAGTAGGAAGGTGAGGTATAAAGAACAAGTACAACTTGCCCAAGATCACAGTGGATTGGTCTGTAACCACCACTGTTTACTGGACATATTATGACTCCAGCTTTGTTTGTTTTATTTAACCCTCCTATGAGGTAGGTATTAATATCTTTTTCGGGGGGTGGGGGGAGTAGGAAGGTGAGGAATAAAGAACAAGTACAACTTGCCCAAGATCACAAAGCTAGCAGGTGATTCTGTATCCCCTATATTAAACCAGTTTGTTAAAGGGAAGATGAAGTGCTGTGACATTTCTGGTCATCTTGGTCCTGTGCAGCATTATCATGCTTTGGTGGAAAGTTCAAACAAGACATAAGCAGTTTTATCTGACTACACAGCATATCATTTTTCATTAGCATTACCTAACGTATGTTTTCTGTTCCCCAGTTGTGCCCAAGCCAATTCTGTTCCCCAATTGTGCCCAAGCCAAGTGTGGGCCACTTCAGCATTTCTACAGAAAACAGCCTGTGATCCCCAGTATTGAAATCACCCACACATTTTGTGGGGGGAGGCAAACTTCTGATATTTGTTTCTTTGAAGGGGGTAACACTTGGTATTACTGGTCCAGGGAGGGCGGAAAGGAGCCCGGAGTGGAGCAGACAAGATTTGGGGCAGGGGTTCCGCCTGTCGGGGTGGGAGGGAGACAGACAGGTAACTGACTCACGGGTGACCGCTCCGCCCGCTGCCATGTCGGTGAACGGGTCGGGGTTTGCAGATTTGGTGCCGCCCCGGCCTGGCTCTGGACCCGGACACCTACAGGCCCCAGGAGGAGAGGGCTGGATACAGCTTCAGACGTTTATAGCAAATGCTGGCCACGGGGCCTGATCCGTCAGGTTTGTCCGCAG
Organism: Myotis davidii; assembly: GCF_000327345.1. Taxonomy (NCBI): domain Eukaryota; kingdom Metazoa; phylum Chordata; class Mammalia; order Chiroptera; family Vespertilionidae; genus Myotis; species Myotis davidii. The sequence goes on from NW_006289713.1 coordinate 6,399,858, forward strand.
GACAAGGGCCAGCGTGGCTGCTTTCGTGCCTGTGCCTGTTCCCTAAGGTCCTGACCCCAAAGCCCAGCGCATCCCAGGACAGGTGCAGCTACTAGAGCAGAGCGAGACCAACGGCCTGCAGCCCCGCCCCTTCCCCAGGGCCGCAAACGTCGCGAGACTGTCGTTCGTCTTCCGGCCCAGACCCTGCGGCCCTCGGCGTCCGGAGTGCGCACGCAGGCCTCACGCAGGGTACGCACAGCCGGCGGGGCGGGTGTTCTCAGCCGTCGGTCTCCCTGTCCCATCCCGTACTCTCGCGAGAGTTGAGAGTAAACAGCCCCGAATGGAGACTCGAGGTGTGTTCGCCGCGGAGGAGCCGTCATCCCGGGCCCTCCGGACCCGAGTGTAAGGCAGCAGCAGGTACGTCCGGAGGCCCGCTCCCGGAGTCACCGCATCTCCCGATCTGCGCGGCTGTCGGCGCGTGCTGAGGTGCTCCTCGCGCCCGAGGCCCCGAGGATGGGGGTCTGCGCTGGCGGTGGCTGGGGCCTCCCTGCGACCCTGGGCCCTGGACCCGCGGGGAGCGGACCCAGGTTGTGGGGCGCGGGCCTGGGGCGTGCGGTAAAGCCGGGCATTTAAACGCACCGGCTCCACAGCGTGCTTGGCGGTAGGAAATGAGCAGCCCCCTCCGCTCTCCAGACCCCGCCTGGACTTAAACGGCTGTTGTCCCTGCCCGGCCTTTTCTGCGTGTTTACCCGGTGTGGTAGCTGGCCCAATTTCATTTTCTTTATGTGAAATAAGCTTTAACGGAGGGAAACAATATGCCGGGCTCTGACCCTCAGCCTCCGGACATACCCGGAGTGCTAGGTATACTCCAGAGGGTTCCGCTGTCAGACTTGCAGTGACCGCAGAGCTTTGCCGCGCTGTCTGCACCCTGCTCCGCTGATTTTCAGACGCGGGCAGTGTAAGAAGCTCTGGGCAGGGGGGCCCCGAGGTTCGTGGGTTTACTCGGAACCAGGATGCCTTCCAGACCTGTCGGATCTTCAGGTCTGGTCATGCCTTGTCATGATGTGCTTCCTGTGACTGTACAGATCGACATCATTTTTATTAAGGTGTTTATCCCTTATTTTTGTTAGAGCCACTGAGAATCTTGGCCTGTTTGTGGATGCAAATTAGGTTCAATACTTACATTTACCTTAAGAAACTTGCAAGTGAGATAGAGTGACATAAGATCCGAGTTGAACTCCGGAGCATTTAGTTTCCTCTGGTCCTTCAGTCTGAACTGTGCTCTCTGACTTCAAGGTCTCATTCTGTAAATGTGTAAAAACGAGGGGCCTGGGGAACAGTGATTCTTCCAAACATTTTTTATCTTTTAATGTAAGAGTTTTGTTAAGGTAAAATTTACATGCTGCAAAATTCACCTGTTTTAAGGTACTGACTGATTCATTGATTTTTTTTTTCATTGATTTAAAAAAAATCAAATATTGAGTTGTGTAATCATAACCACAATCCATTTTTAGGACATTTCTATCACCCCAAAAAGATCACTACTCATTTCTAACTTGAGCCCCAGATCACCACTAATCTTTCTGTTTCTCTAGAGCAGCGGTTCTTAACCTGTGGGTCGCGACCCCTTTGGGATCGAACGCCTAAGACCATCGGAAAACACATATATAATTACATATTGTTTTTGTGATTAATCACTATGCTTTAATTATGTTCAGTTTGTAACAATGAAAATACATCCTGCATATCAGGTATTTACATTACGATTCATAACAGTAGCAAAATTACAGTTATGAAGTAGCAACGAAAATAATGTTATCGTTTGGGGTCACCACAACATATGAGGAACTGTGTTAAAGGGTCACGGCATTAGGAAGGTTGAGAACCACTGCTCTAGATTTTTCTTTTCCAAATATTTAATTGATTCAGGTGGTATCATACCTTGTGTCTGGCTTCTTTAATTTAGTATATTTTCAAGGTTCATCCATATTGTAGCTTGTGTCACCATTCCTTTTTATGGCACAGTAATATTCTTTTTTATGGATATAAAACATTTTGTTTATTCATTCATACAGAACACCTTTTGCAAATAAAATTTTATTTCATGTTCCCGTGTATGATGCACATGGCCAGAGGCCTTCATTGGAAGGGGGGTGTAGGGATGGGGGTGGGGGGTGTGACTCCTGCCTACTAGTTCTCTCCATTGCATTCCCCAAGCAACTGTTATCTGATCAAGAGTTGCTTGTATCTATGAAAAAAATTCTAATTAAGTGCTTGAAGAGCTTTGAGGCACCTATGGGTTCTCTTCTAGTCAAGAGGTGTTTAGCATTCCCTTCAAATTCACATGTTTTTTATTCCATTTTCTATCATTCTGGTTGTAGGTCGTTCTTGCCTGCTGCCTCTTTATTTTTGTGGCACAAATAATTCAAGTAACAAGAACTAGGAGGGCTGAAGACTTAGGTGAACTGCACATGACTCCCATTCGTGCTTTAAGCAGGGTTTGGGGGCGGGGGGATTTGCAGCCACCTCTTTGCACTAGGAGAGAGTTGAGACATTGGTTATATTTTGTTGGAAAGGCTTGACAACTCCAACTCTTGGTGACTTGAAATATTAAGAATGTGAAGCTAGAGCTAGACCGTTATTTGGTGTTTGGGTAGGGGACCTTGGTCTCTTACAGTGTTTTGCCTGAGGAGGTGGTTAAGAGACACTTAAGTTGATTTTTTCTTCTCTGTTTTCCTCGTCAGTTTTGATGTGCTGCAGAAATCTGTTAGCTAGATTTATTTATCTTGACAATGTCTTTTTGTTTAAGGAAATGAGTTTAAAGTAAAATGAGGAAAGTACTGAGTTTGGGGGTGCCTCATATGTGGCTAGCCAGTACTAGAGGAATGAAGGATAAAGAGAATAGGACACGGGGCAACATGTGTGAAAGACTAGGCAATAAAGACGGGGTAGACCAGGATTTTTAAACTTGGGCACTATTGACTCTGGACTGAATTATGTGTTCTTCCCCCCTCCCCCTTACCAATGGACAGACTGTGCTAGGAGGAACCAGTTCAACCAGGTGTAAAAACACCTTTTTAAAGACAGTATGGTCTGGCATCACTTAAATGCTAGCTTATTAAACAATGCTAATAGAGCCAACTATACAGTTAGTTACAAAAGTGGTATTTTTACAGCTACATTTTAATTGAACTGAATGGTACCCTTTCGTGGCCTAAACATAATTCCATTTTCTCTGGAGTTATTTCAGTAAAGATTTATTAAAAAGCAAGGTATATCTGCATACTTAGATGACTATTGGGTGATACAAGTAATTTCCTCTCATCTGAATTGTTTTTTAATTATTTGTAAATAAATAATTTCAGATGTACTTTACCTATACCCAGAATTATAATCTTAGCCATATTCTTTTTTAATGCAGAGTAGAAGAATCTCAGAGTTTCATGCAATGCTAGCTGTCAGCAAGATCAATTGCTTGTCCAAGTAATGCATTTCCTCTACTTTGTCTCCCTTTTAAAATATATCATTAAGTCTCATTCTTGGCATGTATTATTTTAACTGGTTTGTTTGCATTCAGTGTTTGATGTCCAATATATTTTGATTATACCTGTATTAGAGGAATAATTATAACTTAATTATGGAAGCCCATAATTATGTAAATACCATCTTTTAGAGTTTACCTTTGTATGGAAAGGTAACCAAGTCTTCTATATAAAGAACTGATAGATATTAAATCCAATATACACTTGGTAGATCCAGTAACAGCCCTAATTAGACCCTATGAGTAAGTGATACTACAAATGGTAAGCCCGTTCAGAATGAACTAGCTAAAAGCTTAGCTTTCCTTTAAGAGGGAGACACAGCTTTTAGTGAACAATTGCTAGGAAATAGATCCCTTTTAAGCTTTACATATTACATATAAAATTAAAATGTAAATATTTTGAATCTTTGTGCCACTGTTTATCAGAAAATACTTTTCTAGATAATATTTACCTTATAAACCTCTACTTTAAGAGGTTTATAAGGTATTTGCCAGTAAGTAATATATGTTTTATTTAATTATAAATGTATAATATACTCTCTTTGTAAAAATATGAATGAATAGAACTTAAGGAGAAAATAACTACCTGTATCATACCATTGAAATGTAGAACCTGTGTTACCACTTTGGTAGACCTCTTTTCATATACTTTTTACCTGTGCACATAGATACATATATAAAAATCAAAGTGTGGATCACATTGTACATGAGCTGTTTTATTTAATGTTTCATGAGTATTTCCCTATAGTCTTTGGAAAATATATTAGTTTCCTTTTGCTGCTATAACAAATTTCTACCGACTTAGTGTCTTAAAACAACGCAAATTTAGTACCTTACAGTTCTGGAGGTTAGTAGTTCGAAGTCAGTCTCACTGGGATAAAGTCAAGATGTCAGCAGGGCGTCATCCCTTTTTCAGTTTCTGGAGGTGCCTGCATTCCTTGGCTCCTAACCTCTTCCTCTGATTACTTCAGCCTCATTCATCATCACATCTGCCAGCTCAGAGCTCCTGCCTCCCTCTTATGAAAACTCTTGTAATTACATTGGACCCACCTGGATAATCCAGGTTCATCTCCCCATCTAAAGATTCTTTGTTTCATTATACCAGCAAACTCCCTTTGGTCACATAAAATAACATTTACAGGTCCTGGGGATGAAGATAAGAACATCTTTGGGGGATCATTATTCAGCTTTCCAAAGGAATATAATTAAGGAACATAACTGGGAATTGCTGCATAACATCCTATATAATAAAACCCTAATATGCAAATAGACCGAAGGGCAGAATGACTGGTTGCTATGATGCACACTGACCACCATGGGGCAGACGCTCAATGCAGGAGCTGCCCCCTGGTAGTCAGTGCGCTCCCACAGGGGGAGCGCCGCTCAGCCAGAAGCTGGGCTCATGGCTGGCCAGCGCAGCTGTGTGGTGGGAGCCTCTCCGGCCTTCACTGTAGGCAGGTGGTAAGGAGCGAGGGGTCCTGGACTGCAAGAGGGATGTCTGACTGCCAGCTTAGGCCCGATTCCCAAGGGTAGTGGTCAGCAAACTGCGGCTCGGCAAACTGTCCGTGCGCACCCCCACGTGGAATTTTGTAGAAGAGCCACACTTAAGGGGCCAAAGAGCTGCATGTGGCTCGTGAGCCACAGTTTGCCAACCATGGCCCAAGGGGATCGGGCCTAAATTAGCAGGTGGACATCCCCTGAGGGGTCCCGGACTGTGAAAGGGCACAGGCCGGGCTGAGGGAACCTTTCCCTCCCACACCCCCCCTTCCTGTGCATGATTTTTGTGCACCAGACCTCTAGTTCTATAATATGGATGAACCATAATTGTTTAGCTAGTCCCCTATTATACTTTTAGATGTCTCTAATTTCCCCCAGTTATAATCCTTGGACATAAATCATTGTATGCTTTCAGATTCACACATAAAGGGAATGAATTTCTAAGGGAGATTTTAAAAGAGCAGTGTAGCCTACCTCTTAAGAGTGTGGGCTCTGAAGCCAGATATTCCCAGTTCCCAGCCCTGCTTTCCCACGTACTGGCCTCTCGCCCAGTCCTGACCCATTGGACTCCAGCAGCAAGCTACCCTACCAGTCGGAGCATTTGCCCGCTGATGGTCATTGCGTGTCATAGTGACTGGTTAAACGGTCAAACAAACATTTGAACACTTAGCATATTAGGCTTTTATTATATAGGATTTTAGAAACATTGAGGTTAACTTTAACAGAAATTTATGATGGATCTTTTCAAGAGTTCTCTCAATTCCTTAGATTGAGAAATACTTTTAATTTCACTTTGACTAGCTCAATCCCATTTGTTAGGATATCATTCAGTGTAACAGTTGATGTGTGTGTGTGTTAATCTCTTTGCCATGGTATGTGGTCTGGTTATGCACACAGTGAGTCTAACCAGAAATGTGGGGAGTGCACTTATAAGAAGTTTGTAAGTGTACTCCCCACATTTTAAAATTTGGTACTTCCACCCTTCTCAGTGCATTTCTAGCACCTGAGACTAAATATAGAACTTACTTATTTGCATATTTTGGAAATAATGTAAAGGGTCCAAGGACAGTATTAAAAAAACCTTTTCTCTTTGAACCATTTGAAAGTAAGTTGCAGGCCTGGTGCCCATTATCCCCACATATTTTAGTGGGCATTTCCTTCGATTGCTTGGACCTCCTTACATAATCATAACACAGCCTTCAAAATCAGGAATCCAAAAATAAAGCCATTGAAAAAACCGGTTCATTTGTTTTCTGAACAGGCTTTAAGATAGAAACATCATTGATAAGAGAGAATCATCCATCCACTGTCTCCTACTGGGGATCGAGTCTACAACTCAGTATGTGCCCTGACCAGTAATCTAACTGTGACCTTCTGGTTCATGGGTTGACACTTAACCACTGAGCCAAGCCGACAGGGCAGGAAATTAGTCTTGATACAGCACTGCTATCCAATCATAGGCTGGTCCCATTCAGATTTTGCTGTTTGTTCCAATAATGTCCATACAGCAAAGGGGCCCATTTCTGAATCTTGAGTTGTAGTTAGGGGTCATGTTTCTTGAGTTTCCTTCAATCTGGAGCCATATCTAAGCCATTCCTTGGCTTTCATTACCTTGGTACTTATGAATATTCTAGGCCAGTTATTTTGAAGACTGTCCCTTGGTGTGGGTTCTGATTGAGGTTGTGCATATTTGGCCACAGGGCTCTTGAGCACATCTGCTCAGTGGCCCCTGTTCCTTGTGTTCCATTGCTGGTTAACTTGATGAAGTTTCTCCACATAAACTTACTCTTTTTTCCTTTGTAAATCAGTTTTGCTGGGAGGCGTTCCGAGTTTATGTGAATATCTCATTCTTTAAACTTTCAATTTATTTTATTAATATATGTCATTGTGGACTCGGGTTTTCCTGTTTTACTCAGTGGGTTAGGATCTGTTACATTCATTATTTATTTTGATGCTCAGATTATCCCACACTGGCTTCTGTATCCTATTGACACATCCCCATAATTCTTTGAGCACTTTCTTCCTTTCTGCAAGAATAAAATGTTCCAGACTCATCCGTTCTTAACCTGCCTAGTCTGGTACTAGGTCCTCCTCCAGAGAGCCTGGTTTCTTTTAGTGAGGATGGTGTTTAGAAGACTAGCGCTGGGCACTAGGTGGGCTTTCTCCTATTGGGATGTCACTGCCCCAGTGTCCTTTCAGGAGACAAAGCTAGGAAATGTATGTGTGTGTACACACATTTGCATATGTTTGTTTCTACATCTGTCTATATATTGAAGACTTTGAGTTCAGACCAGTACTTCCAGTTTTAGTCTGATCCTGCATGGTTCATTCAAGTTTCACTCCTTTTCATATTTGTGACTTCATTCTTTGACAGAAAGCTGCCTCCCACTACCTGTAAAATATTTATTTGATCAAATCAATTTCCTTTTGTTGTTGCCATCACCTATTCAGGCTCTGACAACCCTTACCAGGTGCCTCTCCGCCACACGCACCTTTCTGATCCTCTTAGACTCCATTTTCCCACACCGGCCACTGTGGCACTCCCACCAGTGCCAGCCTTCTTGTCCTCAGCTGAATTATTCAGAAAGGTAAGAAAAGGAAAAGTTAGAAGTCTTTTTTAAAGAGTGCCCCCCCCCATGTATGTATATGTATGTGTCTCTGTTTATATACTCTGTGCTTATCTTAATACTTGTTGCTCCTTATTTGGAGCCTGCCTTGGGGAGGGTGCTCACCGGGTTTGCATTATATATGAGAGCCAGGAAGGATCCATCATAGACACATGTGAATAGATGCTTTAGATATGGGAAAGTGCAGTCTGTGCTTTTAAAGGCCCAGTAGAGGAGTTAGTGGGGACTGGCCATCTTTAAAACAAACAGGCAAAGGCACAGATGTTGGTTGTAAGTGGCCCGTGTTGCAACCCTAGTGCCCATGCCTCTAGCTTCCTGGTGGTGTTTTTTGTTTTCCTCAAAGCATATTTAAATTTTGAAGCCCTCTTATTCTGGGATTGGGAGACCGTAGAAACCTTGGTATCTGTCATAACTTATGATCTATAGCTCTTTGAAGAGAGTGTCTTCTTAAAACCCAGATTTTAGTTCACCTTTAACATACATAAGCAGCTCAGCCAGATCCAAACAAAACAGGTTTATCTTTGTCCCTGTCATTCCCAATTATATCATTTATCCCATAAGGTTTTTCTACTTGAGGCTATCTTCCTTCCAGCTGGGTGGGTTTGGAGACTAGAGTAGGCTGGCCTTCACTAGTGTGGCCCTTTGGGGCAGTGACTAAACCAGTGGTCTCTTTCATTTGACCACTCTTCATATAGAAAGTTTTTTTCACTGAATTTATTTTTATCTCCCTGTTCCCTTCTGCCCTGAGTCATGGCCTCACAACTCTAATGCTCCTAAAATTTCACATGTTCGGAACTCACCTCCTACTAGTGTTTCCCAAACCAGCTTTCCTGCAGCCTTATCCATCTCAGGTTCAGTTAGGGGCAAGAGGCCTTGGTCTTGTCCTTAGCAACTCACTTGCCACACCTGCCACATCTGGTTGTCAGTAGATTCTGTCAACTTTGCTGTCACATCTGTAATATGACCACCTTCATCACCTCTCCTGCCCCACCCTGGCCCAAGCAACCATCTTTACAGGCATCTACCAGTTGGTTCCCTGCTCCTGCCTGTGTCACTTTCCTGCTCTGATCATGTGTTCCCTTCCCATTCATGGTGAAAGCTGAGGCCTTTCTCTGACCCACGATGCCCTCTGTTGTCTGCCTGCCTGTCAAATCGTCTCATCTTCTGATTGCCCTTCCTTCTCTGCTCCAACCACACTGGCCTCTTTGCGTTTCTTTACACAAGTTGGGCATGTTCCTTGCCCCAGGGCTTTGCACTTGCTTTCCCTGGTGCCTGCAGTTCTCTTTCTCCCAGGGCTTGATGAGCTTCCTGCTTCCATCAGTGGCTCAGAGGTTTCTGGAGCACTCAGTCTAAAAGTTCAGCCCCTCCCTGACATGTCATACTGTCATAGCCCCTTCTTTCTTTTTTTCTCCTTAAAAATATAGTACAGTATTTATCACTAGCTTAGTACTGTATGTTTTAATTATCTTGTATATTGCCCATCTCCCTACAATGGAAGGTCAGCTCTATGAGGTCAGATGTTTCTGTTCATTGTGTTTTCTGCTCTGTTCCTACTGTCTGGAACAGTTTGCGGATCCTCAGACTTGCTCAGTAAATGAGTTGGATGAGTGAACAAAATTGCTCAGCAGTCCCACCTGGCTCTGTTTATCTCTGCCAGTTCACCCCCATTGGATGGAGAGGGTCTATATTTCCAGTTGTTTGCTGGATGTTCTGGCTTGGACTTCATACCTGCTTGAGGTCCTTGCCCCTCATCTTCCAGCTTCTCCAGACCAGCATCTCATTGCCTCCCCCCTCACACAGATGACCTGTTGATTCTGTGTGTGGCCTGTGTTTTCCTGTCCTGTGATGCAGCTCTGCTCAGGATGCCCCCTGCCCCTCCTTATTTCCCTACTTCCATCCGAGCCAGCTGCCATCCACTTCATCAGCAGAAGCCTCCTCTACACCAGGAAGAACCTCAACCCAGAGTCCCTGGCACTCCCCATGTGCTTCAACTTTGACACTTGACTTTCCTATGCCATGTTTACCTTGCGGTTATGGTTGGCCTGTTTACTGGGTCACACCTGGAGGACTGTGTCCTTCACTTACTAACAATACTTGTTTGTTCTGCAATACCTGGCGGTGTCTTAAACTTGCTTAACACTCTATAAACTTGTATGATTGACTGAATACTAGTAAATTAAGGTAGAATGTCTTATGCTATTACAATGTCCTATTTTCCAAAAGCCTAAAAAGCTTTGTTTTCTATTTGGGATAGAACTGGTCACCTTAGCCAGTGGTTCTCAACCTTCTGGCCCTTTAAATACAGTTCCTCATGTTGTGACCCAACCATAAAATTATTTTCATTGCTACTTCATAACTGTAATGTTGCTGCTGTTATGAATCGTAATGTAAACATCTGATATGCAGGATGGTCTTAGGCGACCCCTGTGAAAGGGTCGTTCGACCGCCAAAGGGGTCGCCACCCACAGGTTGAAAATCGCTGCCTTAGACATTTTTTAAAGTCAGGCTCCTGCCTCAGTTGTAAGAGAACATCAGCCATCTCTTCTGCATAAGGCTGCATTGAATTTGGGGGAAACATATTTAATTACAGTGCATCTGACACAGTTAGGTCTAAGACTTGCTTTTAGTATCACTAATTAATATTTGTGTTATATATAGCCCAAATATGTCATACATTCTTTAGCTTGAGGCAGAAGAGTTTTAACAGATGTGTTTATTTAAGTGAGAGATCCATTTAAATCTTTTAACTATAAGGTAACTTAATATGTCATGAACACTCATCACCAATGATTATTAGCTTCAGTTTCTTTGACCAGTAATACTATAATTAGGTGAACCATATGCTCCATGTAGTTATATTCTGTGATACTCCATTGCTATATATATATAAAAGGCTAAGTGACCGACCATCCATCCGTCCGTCCAACTGGCCAGTACATATGACGCGCACTAGTAATTTAAAAATAAACGTTGACTTGCGCATGCACAATACATATAAAGCTCTCACTGACGCCAATCGCACGGTTGTGTTTCGATCTGTCATTGTTGATTGTGAATTTGGTTGTTTTTGTTGACATTCTGAAGCTGAAAGAAAGCGGCGGCGTGGACAGAATATGTCTGAAGACCAACTAGGCACAACGTACATCGGAAGCCAAAAGAAACCGGTGTCCTCATCTGACACTGGCCTCCCATTTAAATTAATTCAAAGACAGTTTTCCGTGACGCTAGCATTTGCGATGACTATTAATAAGTCACAAGGACAAACTCTAGACAGAGTAGGAATATTCCTACCTGAACCTGTTTTCGGACATGGTCACTTATATGTTGCTTTCTCTCGAGTTCAAAGAGCATGTGATGTTAAAGTTGTAAGTGCTTCATCAGAAGGGAAATTAGTCAAGCACTCTGAAAGTGCTTTTACTCTTAATGTGGTATACAGGGAGATGTTAGAATAAGTTTAATTAATTTATCAGTTATTGTTTTTATCAATGTTTTTATATCATGTTTTTGTGTTTATATCATGTCTTTGTTATATCATGTTTATTAATCAATTTATATATTATTTTCATATACATTTTACTAATTTTCTTTCATCTCTGACACTTCTGTTATAGAGAAAGGGCGAGTAGCGATATTAAAATATTTCTTCTAATTAATTTCCTTTCAATGTGCATGAATCCGTGTACCAGGCCACTAGTCTAATATAAACAAAAACAGTTGGGGCTCACTCCCAAGCATATTGCTATGAAACTTGTTAGAGTGACTTTTGGTATCCCCTGTTTCTTTCTTTGGTCTTTCTATTCTTGTCTGTTTTTAATTTCTTTGTTCTCATGGTTGGTATACTCGTTGTTCTAACTGATGATATGGAAATAACTTTTAAAGTTTCATTTCTGTCTGATGAGCTCCTTGTCACCAAGCTTAGTCTTTAGTTTCAGAGATAGAACTTTTCAGGATCATTTGTTATTACAGCAATGAAAGTACTAATTATTGACCTTATCAAAATTCTTTAGACTCTTGCCTCCTGCTCAGTGTTTTCCTGTTTATAGAAGCACATATGGATAGTCCCAGAAACGGCAAACTCCTTGTTACTCAATAGCACCAGTGTCTGATAGAAGATGGGTTTAACAGCTTGACAGACCTCTCTTGAAAGGGGGCTGACTCCTTGTCCTAAGTCTTCAGGTGACAACAGAAGGCCTATCCTGTCTCATTCATCTGTCTTCCCCTTGCTGGGTTATTTATGTTTCTGGTGTGATCGATGCAACTGATTTTTCTGGGCATGCCACAGCCAGCATTGTTTTTTACTGCTGCTCTATTTTTCATTGTGAAGAATGATCTTTTTTTTTTTTTAACCATTCAGATATTTTGAAAGGTATTTGTAATTTAACACTCACATAACATTTTCTTTGGCAACAGCCTACTTCACAAACTGTCCTTTCATATTACTTCTCATGAAGAGATAATCTGATTTTTAATATATTTAGCAGGTTAAATTTCTTTAAGTTGAGGCATTAGGTAAAATAAATTAAATTATAGTAAAAACCCTTCGATCCTCCTTTTATAGAATTAGCAGAAAAATATTTCAAAATTTGAAGAAGTGTAACTTGAGTACTTTTAAAGCACAGTGTCTCAAAAAGGTGTTAAGTACATGACTTGAATGAAAATTAGTATGTTCTTGGGTATTTTACACTAGAAAGTAAGGGTGTATACCAAGCTTTTGCCGGAGAAATTACTGAAATTTATGACGAATTTAAAGTGTTGATTGGGAAAATGCCTGAAGAGTTGCAAATGATAGGAAAATACAGAATCTTAAAAAGAAGCAAAATAAAACATGATAAGCAAAGTATTGTGATTCCGCTTCTCTTTGGTTGCCAGGATGATCGGGGCCAATATACTTAATATTCCTGTTGTTATTTGTTATCCTTAATTTTCTTCATTTTTCTCACTTATTTTATCCTTTCTTATTTTGAAACTGAAAGAGATGAGAAGTAACTAAAAGTGAAATAATGTGTTTTGTGATTGTGTCATACATTTATCTTGCCTTATAATGGGGATATCTTTCTGACCCTCTTATCTAAATTGCACCTGTAACTAAATCCTAACTAGTCTGTCAGTGTGCTACTAATGTCTCTATGCTTGTTTTGTTTTGTAGATTGGCTCACAGAGTGATTGCTCATCCCCTTGGATTTTGGTTCTGTGGTGCCAATGGAGTGTAGGACTCAGTTGTCTGGGCTAGAATGACAGAAGCCTAATGTCCAAGATGGAGAAGAAACGAAGAAAGAAATGAAAGCCTCTTTTCAGGCCAAATCACAAAAGGCCATGAAATTTAACTTTTATTTACATTGGACAAGACTGTAAAATGGCTGATAAGTAATGTTTCAGCTTTTAGCTGAAACAAAAATTAACTTATAATCAAGGAAGAAAAAAGTGTGATTTGAATTTATGCGATTTTATGACCATATTCACTTATGACCATGAAGCTTGTCAACATCTGGCTGCTTCTGCTAGTGGTTTTGCTCTGTGGGAAGAAACATCTGGGTGACAGACTGGAAAAGAGATCTTTTGAAAAGGCCCCGTGTCCTGGCTGTTCCCACCTGACGTTGAAGGTGGAATTCTCCTCAACAGTTGTGGAATCTGGTAATGATATTCTTTTTAATATTTTTTATTGATTTCAGAGAGGAAAGGAGAGAGAGAGAGAAACATCAATAATGAGAGAGAATCATTGATTAGCAGCCTCCTGCATGCCCCACACTGGGCATTGAGCCCGCAACCTGGGCACGTGCCCTGACTAGGAATCACACCATGAGCTCCTGGTTCATAGGTTCATGCTAAACCACTGAGCCACGCCAGCTAGGCATGCTATTCTTTTAAATGTTAGGGACTCCTTCTATGCTTTTTGTTTCAAACTTACTTTAAACATTAGCTTTTATGAAAAAAAAAATCCCACTCTTTTCACAATAAAGTTCATATGGGGTGAGTGCATAGCACTTGGGTATTATATTCACTCTGCTGAAATTTCTTTCCCCAATGTAGTTAGCTTATATGAAGCAAGGAAATTGATGTTCTGAATTCTTTTCCTAAACCTTGATTCCATGGAACAGATGCCATTGTAGCTGGTGAGGGTCGGGAGTTTGGAGGTGCCAAATGTTTAATGTACTAAAGTGCAAGTGAGCAGATGTGATAACTAGCAAGTAGTCTTGTATAATCTCCAAATTTTGTTACTGTTTTCAGTAAAATAAAATTGAACCTTCACTTCTCTGGGTTCCTTTTGCTTGTTTGAAAACTTACATCTATGTCTTTGCTGTATATTCAAACTTCTGTTAATACTTGCTTTTTAAAAAAATAGCACAGGTATCTGATTTTGAGTAATGTAGTCTGTGATGAGGGGATTCATACAAATTATTTTAATATAAGGTTCTAGATACTGCTGTCCAGAACATTTAAACCAGTCTTTTTGTTTACTGCTCTTTTCACTGTGGGTTTTAAAATATATGTTTTCTTTTACCAGGGACATTTTAGATTAGATATAATCTTATGTTATATGTGTACATAAATTCTTATTTTTATTTGTGGTCATTGATTTCAGAATATATTGTGGCTTTCAATGGATACTTTACAGCCAAAGCTAGAAATTCATTTATTTCAAGTGCCCTGAAGAGCAGTGAAATAAACAATTGGAGAATTATTCCTCGAAATAATCCATCCAGTGACTACCCTAGTGATTTTGAGGTGATTCAGATAAAAGAAAAACAGAAAGCGGGGCTGTTAACACTTGAAGATCATCCAAACATCAAACGGGTAACACCCCAACGGAAAGTCTTTCGTTCCCTCAAGTACGCAGAGCGTGAGTACTGAGATCCAGGCTAATGTGTATCGGTTTCTGTTTCACTTGGATTTGGAGAGAGAATGTACATATTCGCCCATGTTGTGCTCCACCTCCCTCATACCCCACCCTTGAACTTATTTTGAAAACTGAACTGGCAGAATAGTTGAAAAATAGTACAGTGCACACCCATGTCATCTTAGCTAGTTTCCTCAATTGTGAACATTTTCTTGGCAGGAATTTAAAAGACAAAAAAGAGGCTTTCATGTTGTTCTGGTAGGAAAAAAAATCAAAGTTTACAATAGAGGATGATAGTGATTTTTGTTTCTGTTGGGAGTGATTTTCACCTAGATTTTGTCTCAGAGCCTTCAGATGTTGAGGCCGAGATGTCTCTTCATTCCGAAATGAAAGTTAGTGCCTTTGAGTCTCCTCCTTGCTTGCATGTTGCTTCTGTCAGTATGTTTTCATTTCTTTCATGGTATCTCACAAAATGTCTTTTCCTTGGTTTCATTTGGTTTCCTCAGAACCTCCTGACTATGCACGATCCTGCCTCAGCTGGGTTTTTTTGAGTCCTAAGTTGTGCAGGTGTGAAGATAGAAATAATTCAGTTATTTCCGTTTCAGTTTGAGGGCTTATTCTTTCCTACACCTTTACAACTTGGGCTTGTCAAGATAGAGTTTATCCTCAAAAATTAATTGCCTGTTTATTACATATTTTTCAAAGCATGTGTATTAGCAAAGAAAAGGTGTGTGTTTTTCCTGTTATAAACTGAAGTAACAAATGTCTAGTTCTATATTATTTCTTTCATTGGGAGGAAAAATAAATGAAATTTTGCCTTTGTTCCTTTGTCATATAATAGGCCTAAGAGCCTCTGAGTTTAAAAAAAACACACAGGGGAGAGCAGGCTAACCAATTTGCATAGTCTGACCAGCCACAGCCCAGTCTCAGGTGTCTGACTTCCTCAGAGCTCTTTCTATTAGTCCAGATGTTTGTGGTGCTTTTTCTCTTTAAAAAGCAGTAGCCTCAAAACAATCCAGGAAGATAAAAACAAATCAAGCCTTGTACAATTAGCTAAATATTATATGTTGTTTCTTTTTTATCTTAACATACTTCAGGATATTTTAGGAAACATAGGAATGCCTACTTTTAGCACAGTAATCATAGAATGTGTTGGTTAGGCTTCTTTATAGCCTCTCCACCGTGGCTGTCTAATACTGTTCTTGACTATCCTTGACGTAGGAGAAAATTTACTTCCCCATGGGCCCACTCTCTTAGTGCTATTTGTGACTTTGTGCAGTGACCAGTTTTTCTTTAAGTTTCAACTTTTCTCATCCTAAAAAAAAGGACATAATACTACCTACCTCATAGGGTTCTTATGAAGATGAAATGCAGTAGTGGATGTGAACAGACCTCAGCAGGTTTTAGGGTATTGTAAGGATACATTAAATGTTAATTATTCCAGTGGCTCTGTTGTTAGAAGGCTTTGCTTTATTTTAGGCTGACACCTGTCTTACTCTGGATCTCATCCCTGCTCTATCCCATGAGCCCTAAGACAGAGCTAACCTGTTTTCCACCAGATAGAACTTAAAGATGTATTTTAAAGAGATTCATTTTATCTCCTCTTGAGAATTGCCTCTCTCGAGGATAATATCTCCAGTTCCTTCAACACTTACTCATATGACATGATTTCAAGTCCCTCATCATTTGAATTGCTTTCCTTTGAGTATTTTTCAGTTTTTCTAAATTGTTCTCAAAGAGTAAAGCCAGACTGAATTCAGTATGTAACATAAAACAGAACAGGCCCCTTCCTTGTTCTAAATATTATTCTTCAGTGAGTACCTCCAGTATTGTCCTGTGCTGTTGACTTAAAGAACAGAATCAACATAGGAAGTTTAGTACAGAATAATTGCAGTTGGACTGTGCAAATAATTACTTAGTGAGATTGACATGACTATATATTTTTCCAGTTCCCTTATACTTTCTTGGGTGTAGCCTGGTAAGACCAGGATAAAAATTATAGTAATTTGCTTTAGAAACAGAACTTCAGGAGAATTATAGATTTGCTCTTCTTCAGACTGAGTTGAAGTACATTTTTTTCTTCATTATAGCATTAAAAAAATTAAGTATTTACAGATAGTGAAGTCCCTGCTTTTTAGTTAACAATTTGGCAAGTTTTGATGAGTGTGTACAGTCAGGTATCCAGCAACAAAATCAAGATACGATTTAGTTCCATCACCCTCAGAAATGCGCCTGACTCCTTCATAGTTCTTTGCTTTTTGAAAGGTGGCATTCTAGTAGGTAAGCATTCTGAGAATATTGAGAAATATACAGATGGAAGAAGTTCCTATTGATGTTTGGCCAGAGATGGGTGTAATGAGGTAACATGGCTTTTTTCTGTCCCAGAAATCAAGTGCTGTAAAACTTCACAATTGAGTAGTGGCCGTTCTCTTCAACTTTCCCCCTTTTTCTGGTTCAGCGAGAACAAGTTGCTGTTGAAAAATCTTCAGTTTTAGTATCACAATTAACTTTATTGCTTAAAAATTGATTATTTTATCAATCTTTCTGCCTTACATTGGTTAGAAAGTTTTAGGTAAAAAAATTATTTGGGAACCAAATGATGGCCAATAAGAGGCTATAAATATAACTGCATTGAGAAAATCCTTCTAGCGAAGGGAGAGAATCCCATTTTCCTTCAAAGAGGATTTCAGAAGGTAACCATTGCTGTTTAGAATTATTGTTCTCTCTGACAAATATGTCATTTCCTTTCTTGGCTGTAGCTGACCCCACGGTGCCCTGCAATGAAACCCGATGGAGCCAGAAGTGGCAGTCGTCTCGCCCCCTGCGAAGAGCCAGTCTCTCCCTGGGCTCTGGGTTCTGGCATGCCACTGGCAGACATTCGAGTCGGCGGTTGCTCAGAGCCATCCCACGCCAGGTTGCCCAGACGCTGCAGGCAGACGTGCTTTGGCAGATGGGGTACACAGGTGTGTGCCATGGATCTGGGGGCAGGGTGGGGTCTGGTGTCCAGGAGGCCCCCCTCTCGAGTGCCTAGCGCAGAATCCAGGTGGCCTCACGCACCTATGCATCTCATTATTTGTTGAGCTGCCCCTCATCTTTGACTCCTGTTGTGCTGGGCATCTGTTGCTGTTACTTTTATAATTGTTTGATTCTATTCACTTTGTGTGTCTTATTTTTCTGTACCATTTCTGAGGTTAGATGGAGTAGATTGCGAAGCATTTCTTTTCTCATGATAGATCCGTGAACAAACATAACACTGCCCACTGTTAGAGCTGACTGGTGTTCAGTTAAGTTCTATAATCTCTGAAAGAGATGAGATTTAAGATAGTTACCTTTCATGATTTGTACAATTTCATGAAAATGAGTTTATCACTCCAGTGTGGTGCCCTGTGTGCAGAATGGCTAAGTAATTGGCGGTTGCACTTGATCATTTATTTCATAACAGGAAACAATAATAATGACCATATCCTATGAAAGAAACTCACATCCTTTATGTCCAACAAGATTTTTTTTCTTACTGATTCATCATGGCAGAAAATTTCTATTTCAACTAATGTGAAGGTTTGGACCCTACCTTTTAAATGTAAGCCCATTTCCCTAGCCCCCAGCACGTCACAGTTTGCCTAGGTGTCTTTCCCCATATCTCCTAGACTTGGAGACCCTTACCTCTCCTCTGATTTCCTCAGCCTCCTGCCTTTCAGAATGCCTGAGACACTTACACTTTTAATACCTGGTGGACTGACATTTTATTAAAATGATTATATTTGCTTGATTTTATCTTTAGAAGGTGAAAACTCCTTCACAAGACAAATTCTCTAATCTTCAGAAACACATTTTTTATTCCCCAAACCAAATGGTTTCCAATTTTATGTGTGCCTTTTTTAAAAGTAATGCATTTTGATGATTATCTCACTATAACTGATTATTTAAGGTAGTATTGATACATAAACACAACTTTCATTCCAGAAAGACATTGCTTTCATTACAGCTGTTAGCAGCTAAACAATAGAATTACCTTTTTTTTTTTCTACATGTTTTCTAGAATTTCTTGATTTGATAGCATCTATTATTTCACATTGGTGCAGATGGCTTTTGGCTAGTATCTGAAATAGACTTATTATTATAAAAATGCGTTTTTTTCTTGAAATAGGATTACCCCTGCATGTTCACAGCTCCTCTCTTCAGAGTTTGTTCTCATGAATGAGCAGCAGTGAATAAGTCACTGTCCTTGTCAAGAGTCAGGCTAGTTCCCCTGCTCCTAGAGGTGTGTGCTTTGTGAGTGCCTGTCTAGAGAGACGAGGGGATGCAGACCTGGAGGGAATTACCGCAAGGGGAAATCCATCATCGGAGGAGGAGTGGGAAAGGTGGTTCATTCCTGAGCACTGGTGACAGTTGCGTGTCCAGCGAGATTTTTTTGTTTATCCTCAAGTCTTGTTTAGCAGCAGATGGTGGTGTTCCCCAGCCAGGACCCCTGATGCATCTACCCTACCTTGTGCACCCTAGGCCAACTTTGGCCCTTCATGCCATGCTCTCCGTGGGTCACAAGGAGGGATGTGTGTTATAGACAGAAATTCAAAACGGTGATTTCTCAAACCTGATTGTGCTTGCTTTCTTTTTGGGATAAGGTGCTAACGTAAGGGTTGCTGTTTTTGACACTGGCCTAAGTGAGAAGCATCCCCACTTCAAAAATGTGAAGGAGAGAACCAACTGGACCAACGAGCGAACGCTGGACGATGGTAGGTGGCCACACAGTGGTGAGAGCATGCGTGAGGCTTTTTCTGGTCATATGTGGGCTTCATGCATGACTCCCACCTCCCATTTTAGCAGTTAAGTATTTTTTCTGAGTGTTAATGATTAAACAGTTTGTGTGCAATAGTTATTCAGACAAACTCAAGTTGTTACTGCCTTTTAGTGGGAACTTTTCTAAATGTCTTAGGATGTTGGGAGTTGGTATTTGAGGAGAGAGAGGGGTACCTGGTGGCGGAGAAGCTTTCTGTTGGGGAGAAAGCGGGACTGTCGATCCAGAAGTGAGACAGGTACGGTGCAGCCTCTGAGTGGAAGACAGTACCGAGAGACAGAGGTTCTACACCAGGACTTGGAGAATGAGCCTGTTTGAATTGGTTTGAAATGTTGCATGTTGGCACATGTTACCAGCAATTTTATGACTTTTTTCTCCTTTATTTTTTCTTTTTTATTTGGCTTTTCTTTTTTTATGGGCAACAGGGCTGGGCCACGGCACTTTTGTGGCAGGTGTGATAGCCAGCATGAGGGAATGCCAGGGATTTGCTCCAGATGCCGAACTTCATATTTTCAGGGTCTTTACCAACAACCAGGTAGGTGTTGAGGACCCCTGAAATGTAAAGAATTGATATTAAAAGGTAAAAAATTAAAACTCTAGAAAATATATGCTGGTTTAAATGTACACACATCAGCGAGCTGAGCTGCTGCAGACGTTCCACATGAACCATGCTGTCTTTCTACTGTCCCTTTGGTGTGGCTTTGCCCTTCTGTACCACCCCTTCATGGCCTCACTGGAACCCTGAAGACCCTGCTTCGGGGCACCTGTGCATAGGGATTCCTTGACTGCCCGTTTCTTCCTCTCCATTGGGCCTGCCTACGGCTCCTGTGCCACCGCATCTTGGACACATTTCTAGTACTTTCTACATGAGAGAATAAAAACGATTGTATGTTTTCACCTCTACTGGCTGTGACCCTGAGGGTCACCTGTGTAGCCCAGCATTTGGCTTCATGTTGAGCAGTGTGGATTTACGAGTCTTTTCCCTTACTCTTCATTTGGAAACGATTTCTAGGAAAGGGAGAGGGTTCTAGTATTTATTTTTAACGTTTAATTTCTGTTAGGTGATACGTAGTTTTATATATTTGTGTAAAAGGCAATGCACGGTAATTCTCCCAACCCTGTCCCCATCCAGCAGGTGCCCCTTACTTCCCCATCTCTCATGTGCGGATTTCTTAATTTCTTATACCCCTCCTCCTAGGATTTCTTTTGCATATATATACAAGCAAATACAAATATGTTAGTCTTATTTTTAAAAGCCTTTAGAAAACATGATAATTATTACACTCATTTTATTGTAAGTTTAATTTTGTATTTTATACAAACACCTAAATGGTGATACACAAAGTAATTTAACTTCTGTCAGGGAACTAGGAGGAATTGAACATCAGATAAATAGTTCTATGAAATAACTTCTATTTTTTTAAAAATATATTTTATTGATTTCTTACAGAGAGGAAGGGAGAGAGATAGAGAGTCAGAAACATCGATCAGCTGCCTCATGCACATCCGCCACTGGGGATGTGCCCGCAACCCAGGTACATGCCCTTGACCGGAATCGAACCTGGGACCTTTCAGTCCGCAGGCCGGCGGTCTATCCACTGAGCCAAATCGGCTTTGGCAAAATAACTTCTATTGATGCCATTTAGCCTTCAACCTATTTAGCAATAAAGATTATTAGACAAATACATTAAATTATTCAGTTTAATAAACTTGACTTAATACAAGTGTCTTAGGATCAATCGTTTTGTAAGAGGGGCAGTTAGAAGTTTGGGATTTTGCCTCAGGAGGTATACTTGAAGGTAAGAAGCTGTACCTTAGACCTGGAGAGGGAGGTGCCCTCAGAATATGCTCTCTTGATGAAGTCTTAGAGTTTCTGGATGTAGAAGTCTACATTGCGGAACATTATTTATTCTTGGGATTTATTTCTGCAATTTAAGTTAATACTTCATGCTGCTAAGAGTTTATACTTTACCCTTAAAATTAAAAATTCTGTTGTATACTTTGACACTTTCACTGAAACACCTGAAAGACTGTCTTAACATTATCCAGGTGTCCTACACATCCTGGTTCCTGGATGCCTTCAACTACGCCATCTTAAAGAAGATCGACGTGCTCAACCTCAGCATCGGCGGCCCTGACTTCATGGACCATCCCTTTGTCGACAAGGTTGGTCATATCACTGCACTTGGTGATGGCTCCCTTCACAAGCCCAAGTCTGAATGCTTCATCCCTCCTGTGCTGCTGGTTTGCCACCCACAGGGTGACTGCCTAGTAAGGACAGATGGGTGGTGATGTAAGGTTTAGTGACTTGCATTGGATAGTCGGACATGGTGTCTTGTTGACTCCTTCTCATGTACTTGTAAGCACGTAACTCATGTTTTCTGAACATGCCTGGAAAGCCAGTGTCTGCTCCATGTGCTACATAGCCCTATGTCCTGGCTTTTATTCTTGCTAACATACCAGTTATCAAACACAGTCATGCCTATAAGGGTCTAGTGGTACATTTTCAGTGGTACATTTCTTAGGACTAATTTTCAAAGTTGTGGTTATTTTTTGATAGTTATCCATTGATTGTTTAAAAGTGGTGTTCTTTCATAAATAAATGCTTGCTAATTTTGTAGGTGTGGGAATTAACAGCTAACAACGTAATCATGGTTTCTGCTATCGGCAATGATGGGCCTCTTTATGGGTAAGTATCTCCAATACGGATGAATTTAGAGGGGGTCCCCCTCCCCCAAAATAACTGAAAAACTGTTGTCTGTCTGTTTTTGTATTTATACCTGTTTATAACTATCTAAAACTGCATATGGAAATTTTCAGCATACCAAAAAAGCAAGCTGCATAGTGACCCTCAGGTTCCCACCACTTGCTTCAGTAGTTATCAACTCAAGGCCAGTCTTGTTTCTGTTTAATTTCTCTTTTACTTTGTTATAAATAGAAACTTGGAGGCCTAATGTTTTTATTTTATTTTTTTTTTCAAAATCAGGAAAGTCAATCTGTTAGAAAATGAAAGGATTTTGCAGTATGTATGGAGACCCACTCTAGGAGGCACAGGGGTGAGGAGGTAGATAGATGAGAGGCCTGCCTCTCTAGGAAAGATAAGGAATAAACAAAACTAACATGGGAGAAAACAGCATAATAAACACAGATGGTGGTGCTCTTGAGGTTGACAAGAGGGATCAGATGGGGAAAGCAGAGAGAACAGTGTCACAGAAACGTCCCTTTGTGCTGTGCTGGCGTGGTGAACCGAAGCAGCATGAGACAGAACATTAGTCACTGAATCACAAGCAGAAAACTTTGGTTTAGAGATCCCAGTCTTTTTTTTTTTTTAAATATATTTTTATTAATTTTTTACAGAGAGGAAGGGAGGGAGAGAGAGAGTCAGAAATATCGATGAGAGAGAAACATCGATTAGCTGCCTCCTGCACACCCCCTACTGGGGATGCACCCGCAACCAAGGTACATGCCCTTGACCGAAATCGAACCCGGGACGCCTCAGTCCGCAGTCCGAAGCTCTATTCACCAAGCCAAACCGATCAGGGCGAGATCCCAGTCTTATTTTTATCTGCTGCTCCAATATTTATTCTCTCAGTAATGTATATAAATAATTTCTTGTGCTGAAATTCTTTTGCAATAGGATTTGTCACCCTCTCTTATTGGGTACTAAGATGTGTGTGGTTCCGTGCAGTGACAAAGAGTGTGAGGTCACCACAAAGGGCAAAGAAAATAAAGTCTGCCCTTAGTGTGTCATAACCCAGTAGAAGTAGAGATGAATGAGTGTGTTCCCTCCTGAATGCGTGTGTGTCTGTGGTGCACACAGTGAGGATGTGTGTCTGGATCTCAGAAACACTCATTCACTGCCTCGCAGCCACATCCCTGGGAGAGCTGCTGGGAGAGCAAGTGGCCTTGAGGACTGGCTGAGCTTACGCAAGGGGTTCAGGGCATAGGGTTAGGCTGAATTTGTGAAATTAATGTTTTTTATAGGCCAAAAACCATGCATATTGGCAGTCATGTTTCTGACCCAGTAGTTCTTTAGTCAGTGATCTTCTTGTAAAGGGTCCAGGGTATTGGATTTTTCTGTGTCATCAGCAATATTTAAGTCATAGGTGGCATAACTATAGTTCTACCATGGAAAACACTGATTTCTAAGTAATCTCATCAAGTTTTCTTTTTTTCCTTTCAAATGTTTCTCAACTTTGCTCCTTCTCCCATTTCTGATGTCTCCCCCCACGGCCAGCCGTTAGCAGTTCAGAGTCATCTGGTTATGAAGTGGGGTCGTAGCCGGTCTTCCTGCCTTTCAGTTTCTTCCCGCCCCCGCTCTTGCTGCATGGGTGACGTGGGTTGTGGGAAGAGTGCAGGTGTGAGCCAGACTAGTCCCACCTGCCCCTCGTAGGCTTTGGGACCTTCAGTCTTTGAGCCTCAGACTCCTCACCTGTCACAGGAGGGCATGACACCCGCCCGTGTAGGTGGTATGGAGGATGAAATTAGGTGGGGAAAGTACCACAAATGCTGGGCCTCTGTAAGTAGTGGCTCTTCTTTTTCTTCCTTTTTTGTGTGTTTCTACTGTTAAAATTCATGTCCTGGCAGTTTTCTTTTTCCAGATTTTTCAGTGGATTATTGCCTAATCAAATCAGAATTTTTCTTCTTGATTTTCAAGGTCCTCAGTATTCTAGGCTGCAGTCGCCAAACTTTGTCTGTAAAGGATCAGATAATCAATACTTAGGCTTTGTGGGCATGTGGTGTGGCCCTTGTAGTGTGAAGGCAGCCTTGGAATGTGTAAATGAAAGGTTGTGGTTGTGTTCCAGTAAAACTTTACTTACAAGAACAGGTGCTGGGCCTGTTGTCGCCCTCTGCCATAGTTCGCCATTGTCACCTGAAGTTGTGGGCTCAGCTTTATTTTCCATTACTGTGTGTACACCTTCCTCAGCTCCAGTCTCCTCCTGGGTCTCCCTAGAGACCATGTGTTTTCCAGTCTCCATCACCTGTTCCCGCTGCTGCCCTTCCTAGCTTGCCTTCCTTCTGTTCACACTATGGGCTCCCAGCTCCTCCACATGCCATTCTGACTGCTCCTTCATACACGAATCGCTCTTCTGAAATCCTGTGACTTCTCTGGGCAGTCACATACTCAGTAGCTTGTAATCAAAGAGTTGTTCATTTCCAGGGTATTAGAGAAGAACCCTGGGGAGGAGGGCCCTGCGTCGTTCTTTGTGTCTGCCCATAGAGCTGCACAGATCCGGGCCTGCCAGCTGCTTTGCAGTGATGGGAATGGCGTGTAAGCAGGATGGCACAGCTTGTGCGGCTCTAGCTTACTGCTTGGGCATCGGGTAGTTCGATGATGATATTGTACGCAAATTGCTGGGTCACTTTTTGCAGGCATTGAGCTGCCAGTCACTCTGCAAATAATGCTCGCATCTCCAGATCCCCTTGCTGTGAGCTCTCTCAGGGTCCTGCAACCTTGACACTTAAACTTCACGGTGCAGGGATCTGCAGCTGCAGCTTCCCCTTTCATCACCAGCAAAGATTTCTTGATGTTTTCCCTTCTCGTTTAAGGGTCTCGTTTAAAGCACACTAAGTATTATAGGGATTGACAGGTAGAGGGAGGGTCAGAGGGTGGCTTTTTTTGCATCAACTACAGTGGGAAGTTTTGTCAGTGACTTCTAAGCTCTGCTCCTTGATTTCATAGAAATTTATAAATTTTTAGCATCAGACAGTAAAATATCACTGTCGGTGCCTCTGAACAGCCACTTGATAGCATGTCATTGGCCAGTGGGCTAAAAGGCAGTGCTAGGGTTGATTCAGTGTGGTTTAAATACCTGGTCAAAAGCACACGCTCTAAAATCTTGCTACTAGTTTCAGTGAAGCCACTGGAATCAGTTTATTGAATTGTCAGAGTTTGTTTTTTTGGTAGCAGAACTACCAAATAGATAAAGCTCGGAAATGCATTTTCATAAATGGTTGTTTTATATTTTCAAATAGTTTAGCTGCATCCTGATTTATATCTTGATTTTATAGTTTAAACATTTTTGTCGTTATCGATTTCACTATAATTTCTTTGCAGATCTAGTACACTTGAGGTATGAAAGAGAATTACATGGTTTTTTCTCTGCCTCTTTCCTTTGAGGAGCTCAAGATTATGGAGTAATGGTTATCATTTCCACAATTCCCTGTGAGGAAAGGGGAACACCCTGCAAACGATCAGTTGAAAACTAACTTCCTGACCATGGCAGATGCAAATGTGTGATTACAGCTCCTTCCCAGAGGAGTGTGGGATCTAACTGGGGAGGCAGGATGAATGCTCTTGGAACAATTTGAAAGGGATGTGAGAATGTATAAGTAGGTGATGAATTAGCATAGTGTTAAATCTTGTGAAGTTAAAGAAGGGGGATTCCTTCAAGCCAGAGGTAGTGAAGGAAGGAGAAAGTCTTGGACCGAAGTATGATAAGTTGACAGGGAGGAAAAGGAAGAAAGGGTGGTCAGTTTGAGGGTGGCAGTGAGCGTGTCTTGACACAGAAGAGCCTAGTACCGTCTTAGATTTTCCTGGGAGGGTTTGCCTTTATTTGAATTATTCACTTAAAATTATTTTTCTTCCCTTGTGTTTTTGTGCCTCAATTTAGCACTCTGAATAACCCTGCTGATCAAATGGATGTGATTGGAGTAGGTGGCATTGACTTTGAGGATAACATCGCCCGCTTCTCTTCAAGGGGAATGACTACCTGGGTAGGCTTTTTTTCATGTGCCTAAAGGAACCGTTTGTCGCAGAGCCTTTGGGTGCATTTGTAAGTGCACAGATAGAAAAGCTTGTCAGCCCAACCCTCACGTGCATGGATGGCATAGCCAGGTCTGTGGGTACCTGCCGGCCATGAGGACAAGAGATCTGGCCCTGTTGATCTGGCCTGCCACTTGACTATAGTGAGCAGGCAGGGACAGGTTCTGAGTGGTGTTTCCTGGTTCCCCTTCAGTTTTACTTATTTCTGAATGACTCACTTTGTAGGTCAACTGGACTCATGTCCACTTCTCCTAAGTAGTAGGAAGGTGAGCAGTCTTCCTTGGTGCTAGGTGAGATGATTTTTTTGGCCTTAAGAAGCAAGAAAAGCCAGTGAGAAGAATTTAATATCAACTCTGCTAACGCAGAAGTAATTGTATTTAGCTGGACAAAATGGAAATAACTCCAACAAGTTAATTAATTCATTTACTCTGGGTTTAATCATGCATCTAATTTGTCCTCCTTTACCCATCAGAACAGCGGTGGAGTCAATGTTAGATGCTCCCTCAGGCAGCAATAGGCACTCTTGCCTGCCCTGCAGGGTCTTCAGGGTCACATCACTCTGGGTGCTCTAACTCAAGGGTGCCAAGCTTTGAGGTCTTGGGAAGTCCCAGAAAAGACTCCCAGCCTCCTGAGAACATGGTGGCCTTGTCCGCACTGGCGCCACTCTATGGAATAGCCTTCTCCCTCTATAACATCGCCTCTCCTGGCACCATTTTCAGTTGGCCCCACAGTGGGTCCATGCCATGTGCACTTGGATGCCTTCTTGATGATGTTCTGTTGTTGCCAGTCGGGTAGACCCCACCCTGAGAAAGTCAGTCCCAGGGATATGTTTCATATTCATTCACCTCTACTCCCTCAGCACTTTCTTTGTATGGCTAAATGCTTGGAAACAACACCTCCACCAATTGATATCTCTCTGGCTCCCTCGGAAATGCTTTCATGGAGTTATAATGCATTGCCATGCCCTTAGAAATATTCCCGAGACACTTACTTACAGGGCTGTAGTTGAAGGTGTCTTTACACAGGGTCCCATAGCTGGATGCAAGTCCATTTATGTTTGACCACCCTGAAAGGTATTTTCACTTCAGTTGGATTGCTTCTTTCTACAGAATATAAGATCCTATTGTAATTCTCATTTTGCCTCAATTTCCATGAAATTTCAGGGTATTCCGTTAAAAACTTATCTGTTACTCGTACAGTTACATTTATCATTCTGAATGGTTTCTTCTTTCCTCTCTTGTGGAAGATTAAAATCTTCAGTTATGTACATTTTTCTTACAAAGAAAATTTTTCTTTTCTTAATTTTTAGTATTAATTGTCTGATTTTTCTAAGATATTTCTAATTTTTAAGTTATTTAGCGATAAATCAGTTTTCAGTTTCTAGTTTTGCCTGCTAACAAAATTTTAAAAATTCACTTTTTAATTGCTCTATGACATTACTATTACCCTGGTTATTATAAAATACTCCAAAAATAATTGTATTTTCTACATTATCATTTAAGCTTGTTTTCTGTATTGCAGTGAATTTCAGACTAAAACCAGTATCTTACTGAGGTTACACTCCATTTAAGTAACCCTTGTTTCTGTTCTGTGTGCCAGTGTGTGTGCTGTGGTAGAAATCAACCTCCTTTTATTTCTAGGAGCTACCAGGAGGCTATGGCCGTGTGAAACCTGATATTGTCACCTATGGTGCTGGAGTGAGGGGCTCCGGTATGAAAGGGGGCTGCCGGGCCCTTTCGGGGACCAGCGTGGCTTCTCCGGTGGTTGCCGGCGCCGTCACCTTGCTAGTAAGGTGAGTGTTGCCTAGCAAAGAGAAGGTGGTGCCAGCAGACCAGCTGAGTCTTGCTTGCCACCAACTTAGAATTTTAGAGCATATCATGTGACCTTGCTCCATCTGTTTCTTCATCTCTACAAAAGAGGTCAGGATTTATTCTTTGACGGAGGATTCTTGTGAGTTAGTGAACATATATGTAGGAACACTATGTAAATGCTACACCGTAAAGCAATACATAAGGACATAATACCCGTTACTTTTTTTATGTTTGATGTCTGGTTTTGTTTTTGTTTTTTGAAGACTTTTTTTAAGAGCAGTTTTAGGTTCATGGCAAAATTGAGAGGAAAGTACCGTGTCCCCATTTTGTTTGCTTTTATACCATTTTTGTGCTACATCTGTACTTGTTGTATCCAAACAAGTGTGTATATCAGGCAAGGATCAAAAAGTAAGGTATTTTCGTGCCATATTCTCCATTTCCTGGGGGATTCACTTTTTAATGTTCTCTGTTAGCTAAGGAGCTGTCAAACCAGGCAGTGGGACTGGCAGTCACCACTCCTTTGGGAGAGACAAGATTCTCTGTGTAATTGACTTATTCTCTTTGTCTTGATGAGAAGCTTAATGATCGACCCTTCATTTTGTAGTTAATGAAACTGGAAGTTCTCAAAGATAATCGACTAGAATTGATGCTCACGTGCTTTGACTTAGTCGGATACGCTTACTCTCAAAATTATAAGAAGATGTCTTAGGAGCTAGTACTTATTTTGTATTTTACCTCCCCCCTTCCCCCCCCCCCCAAAAAAAAAAACAACTTTATCTAGGTGAGGCTTTAGTTGAGCTTTTGTGTTGTAATAACACAACACTCTACAGTTTTCAAAGTTATACTCTGTTAATTTTAAAATTAAACTAAAACAGGCAAATGATAGTAAATGTTTTTATTTTAAAATTCTCTTTAAAAGCAAGTAAATTTATGTTGATTTTAGCTTCTAATGCCAGAGATGTATTTTATTAATAATCCTTCATAAAAGTAGGTCTTTATCTCTTTTTTCCTTTTCCCATCCTTCCCTTAGAGTTCAGAGCCAAATTCTTGAGATTGTTGACATTGGTGAGAGTAGTCTTGGAAAGTAACCACATGCCTGTTGGAAATATTCTCTTTCTCTTCTAGTTGTTTTTCTCACCCTCGTGTTACATACAGTGAAAGAAGAGGGAAGGGCATGCCAACTGTGGAGTTACCTGGCTCCCTTGGGCTTCTGGACTCACTAGCTAGGGCTCTTGTTTCCACTCTTGTTGATTATGAAACAAAAAGTACTAGCGTATGGCTCCCACTTGCCATGATGGTTAACAGGAACGTGGTTCTGGGCTCCACTGTTCAGCCTGTTAAATCGCCCTCCTGTCAAATGAGTGGGGAGATGAGGAGGATGTGTTTTCCATTTCCAGTGGCATCTCTTAAGTGCAGATATTTTCAGCGTCAAGGAAAGCTTTCACTTCCCTCATCTCCCTGCAGCAGATGAAAATGCCACTGTGACAATTCAGGAATATTTTTTATGGCCTGACTAATAGCTCAGAACAGATACTGAGCAACAAGGAAGCGCTTCCTCAGCTTCCGGCCTCCTGGTGCCCCAGCCTCCGGTGCTCCATAAAGAACGAGAGCCTAACCTTTGGTCTCGCTCTGTCAGCAGGAAGAGGGGAAGATTGTTGACCTATAGCTTAGCTTTTAGCAGTTCTTTTATTGTTGTTGAGAATCGGTCCTACTTTATGCCCTCTTCTCATTATGTCAGATTTCCTCTCTAAACCTGTTAGGAAAACCTGCTTACACTCCAAAACCAACCACCATATAAAAAGATTTAGGAACTAGAGTAAGCTTTTCTTTTTTGCTTACCTACATTTAGAAGTTAAAATTCACTTGTGATATAATACATAGGTGTACAACAATGAATGTCTTAGTGCCGGCATTCTTGAGAGGTTGATGCTTCTTAGGTGTCACTAAGTTTCTAGCCAATAGAGCTGAGTTTCAGGGTGTCCAGATGCATCCTGATGATGAAACTCTCAGGGTGGTCTCCGGTCTGCATGTTCCTATCAGGTTTTATCCACCAGAGTGATGCATCACACAGTGGCTTCCAAAACAAAAAGGCAGGGTTTCTCTGTGGAGGCAGCGGGCTTCCCTCAGATGCTGTGCTTCTTGCCCATCCGGCATGAACTTCCCTTTCTAGGACCTGTATGTTTTCCTTTCATTTTCCCAGCTTTCCTCTTTCTCCTGGCTTCCCCTGAGGAGCCACTACCTCTTACCTAGTCTTGCCTTCTATAATTTGTAAGGTTGACTTAGTAGGAAAAATATGTTTTTCTGATCCATTTAGTATAAACAGGTACTAGCCCCATGAGTCACTGCTCTCACAGGCCATGTGGAAGGCTAATAACTGGTCACTCCCAAGTCTGTTGCAGAAATGATCACACAGTATCCTCAGCTTAGCATGGGCCCTACCAAAGAAACTTCCATTATAGACAGAACAAGATTGGAGGTCACATTTGCAAATTAGAAGTAATCAGATTTTCACTCGTTTATGAGAAAATACATGATTTTCCCCCTCAGCACAGTCCAGAAACGTGAACTGGTGAATCCAGCCAGTATGAAGCAGGCCCTGATTGCATCAGCCCGGAGACTTCCTGGGGTCAATATGTTTGAGCAAGGCCATGGCAAGCTGGATCTCCTCAGAGCCTATCAGATCCTCAACAGTTACAAACCACAGGCAAGGTCAGTATGTTTAATTTTCGAATAGGCCTTTCTCCTCCCTGGGTCCTGAGGGTGTTTTTCCCTCTACACTAAATATTAGCCTCCAAACTGGAACCACATACAACACTTAGAGCACATGGAGAGCTTCACTCGGCCCCTTCTACTCGGTGTCAGCTGGCAGAGCTTGAACTGCTGTCCACTTCCTGATGTTCTGGTTTATTTATTTATTTATGTATGTATGTATGTATGTATTTATTTATTTATTTATTGTGTGTGTATATGTATACATATACATATATATGTATTTGTTGTATGAGGATTTTTTTTTTTTTTTCAGAGAATGTGGCAGGGAGATAGGGAGGGGGAGAGAGAAACATTGAAGAAACATTGATGTGAGAGAGACACATTAATTGGTTGCCTCCTGCATGCACCCTGACGAGGGCTGGGGAACAAACCTGCAACCCTTCTCGGTGCGTGGGCCAACACTCTAACCACTGTAACACCAGCCAGGGCTGTTCTGTTATTTTTAATATGAATGTTTTGAAATAATGGTTTTCTATTAAAACTTTCTTTTGAAATAATCATAGGTTTATAGAAATTTGCAAAAATAATATACAGAGTTCTCATATACTATTTGCTGAGCTTCCTCTAATGCCAGCATCTTAGATGACCATAATTTAACTAGTCAAACTAACAAATGAGCACTGATCCTGTCCTGTCATTAACCTGCAGGCTTTGTTCACAATTCACTGGTTTTCTCTTGTGTTCTTTGTCCCCCACATTGCATTTAGTGGTCATGTCTCCTTGGTTTCCTCTGGCCTCTAACAGTTTGGTCATTCATGACTCTGACTCCTTTGGGAGTGCAGTTACTTATTTTATAGACAGTCTCTTAATTTGAGTTTATCTGATACTTTTTCATGATTAGCTTGAGGTTATGTGTTATTGGTAAAGAAATGTTACTTTTTATTTTAAGATGATTTTAGATTTACAACAAAGTTCCAAAAATAGTATACGAGGATCCTTAACATCTATGCTAATAAAAGGGTAATATGCTAATTAGACCAGTTAGACCAAACGTCTTCCGGACAAAGTCACAGTGGTGGGGGCCGAGGCAGAGGAAGGCAGTTGGGGCCATCAGGCCAGCCGGGGAGAGCAGTTAGGGGATCAGGCAGGCAGAGTGGTTAAGGCAGGCAGGGCGGCAGGGGAGTG
>NW_006289713.1:6431902-6433847 GCF_000327345.1 Myotis davidii
TAGGGGTTAGGGGCAATTAAGCAGGCAGAGGGGTTAAGGGTGATCAGGCTGGCATGCAGAGGCAGTGAGGGGCGATCAGGCCAAAAGACGGGGGCCAGTTAGGGGCAACCAAGCCGACAGGCAGGTGAGCAATTAGGAGCCAGCGGTCCAGGATTGTGAGAGGGATGTCCCCTGAGGGGTCCCGGATTAGAGAGGGTGCAGGCTGGGCTGAGGGGACAACCCCGGCCCCACCCCCGTGCACGAATTTCATGCACCGGGCCTCTAGCTAATAAATAATGTAGGAATAGACTGTTTTGCACACTCGCAACTAGAAACCTACTTTTGCCCACCCTTTCTTACAGGAAGGAGAGCATTACTACAAATATTCTTTTGCACTTTGTTTTTGTCACTTAACAGCGCCTGGAAATCGCTCTGTATTAATTTATAGAGATTGTCTTTTTACAGCTGCACAGTGTGGATATACCATTGTTTATTCACCCACTTACTTATATTTGGACATTTAAATTGTTCCCAGTATTTTGCAGTTACAAATTATTGCTTTGAATAACCTTGTGTCTAGTATTTTAGCTTTGTTGAAGGTTGTGTTTTCGGAGAAAATGCCTGCAAGTGAGATTGCTGTGTCAAGGAGCTTTGTGAGGTGTCACTCCATTCCCCTCCAGAGGGTTGTGTCTGTGTGTATTCCACAGCGAGGCATGAGCGCCTGTTTCCCCAGAGCCTCAGCAGCACCTGTTGTGTCATGCTGGTTACTTTCTGCCAACCTGTTCAGAGAGAGATGGTCTCTCAATATTGTTGTAATTTCCATGTCTTCTCTAATTATGAGTGAATTTGAACTCTTTTGTCTATAGTTAACAGCCATATTTATATTTTTCTTGTTAAGTATGTGTTCATTTTCCCCTTTTTTCTTGGGAGGTTTTTATCCCTCAGTTGTTACGGGGTTTTTATACATTAAGGTTAGTAACCATTTGTTGGTGATATATATTTGCAGATGTTTTACAGTTTGTCGATTGTCTTTTGATTTTGTGTGAAGTGTTTTGCCAGGCAGTTTTATTTTTTTAAATAGCCAACTTTATTAGTCTGTTGTTGTTGTCTTTGGATTTTGAGTCACAGGAAGCCTTTTTCTGCACTGGGATGAAAGAGAATTCACCCCGGTTTTCTTTTAATACTTGTTTGCTTTTTTTTTTTAATATATATTTTATTGATTTTTTACAGAGAGGAAGGGAGAGGGATAGAGAGTTAGAAACATTGATGAGAGAGAAACATCGGTCAGCTGCCTCCTGCACACTCCCCACTGGGGATGTGCCCGCAACCAAGGTACATGCCCTTGGCCGGAATCGAACCTGGGACCCTTGACTCCGCAGTCCAATGCTCTATCCGCTGAGCCAAACCAGTTAGGGCTTGTTTGCTTTCTTTTATTTACTTGAGACTCCCTGATCTATTGTGTGTGGTGTGGTGTGATCCATTGGTGTTTATTCTTGTGTGTGTGGTGTGAGGTATGAATCTAATTTTATCTTTTGCCAAGTGACCACCCATTTGTCACAGCTGCATTTATTTAAAAGTTCATCTTTGCCCCAGTGATTTGAGACCCTAAGTCCAACGCATTCACCAGGGCTGCCAGCCACAGCCACTGCCACTGAAGTTCCAGACTTGCAGAAGGAAGAAAGTGTTCTGCTCCATCCGTTGTTTGTGCAGACAGTCTGGGCAAGCTGGCCCAGAGGCCTGCTCAGTGCAGGGAGCATTTCCAAGCCAAGTTCCCAGATGCCTGCTGAGGCCTTTCTAAGGGCCTTGTCGCCTGTTCCTACACAGTGTGTCGCTTCAGTGTTGTTTTCTAACATGCCCTACTCTAATACCATATTCTTTGTTTCAGTTTGAGCCCCAGCTACATTGATCTGACTGAGTGTCCCTACATGTGGCCCTACTGCTCCCAGCCCATCTACTATGGAGGAAT
>NW_006289713.1:6433887-6478912 GCF_000327345.1 Myotis davidii
TGGGTGTCACAGGAAGAATTGTAGACAAGGTGAAATTGCTCTCTGGCTTGTAGTGAACTTGGACCTGGCCCAGACCTTTGTGCCTTAGCGTTTTCTCCTGAAAATAAAACAGGAAAGGTTCTCTCCTCCTGTCGAGTGCCAGGGTATTGGAAGCAGTAATTTATTTTCCCCTAAGTCTTTTATACATAAGTTAGGGATAAATTAGTAAAACCCATTTGCTATTTTTTTTACTTTGGCATCTTAAGTTTAGCTTCTGAATCGACTAATTACATATGATCCTTTCTTTATCTTTTTTATTTCCCACCTATAATTAAAGGCTCACTTGTGAGAATGAGCACGAATGGGCCTTAAGGTCTAGAAAGTATGGTCTTTTTTGAATTTTGTTTTTATCATTTTTTTATACTTACTGCATAAACATTATCACAACAGTAAAGGATTGGATTGGTTATGGTGTTTTGAATAAAACAGCTGAAATACTGAAGTTTCTCGTATATACTTCTAAGAAAAGCACAGTAACATGGGCATTTTTAAAAATTTTGCATACCAGCTGGTTTATTTGTTTTTCAATTACCATTTACATTCAGTATTATTTTGTATTAGTTTCAGGTGCACAGCATAGTGGTCATAGCCACTATTTTTTTTTAATACTCTTCCAGCTCTTACCTGAAATACATATTTTTTGTTATCATTGTGCACTTGGCAAAAATTTAGTCCTTTTTTTTCAGTTTTCATTATGTTGAAAACATTAAAAATGCATATAGGTACCCATGTACTTTATAGTGGCTGTTTAATATTACATAGAACTATGAAGTCATAATTTGCTTACTGTTTCCCCTTGCATGAACAAAAAATAGGTGGTTTTCCAATATAAGCATTTCATTGAATGTCTTTATATATGTGATTTCCCTTTCTTCGGAATTATTTCCTTAAAGTAAACTCCCTGGGTTGGAATCCAGAGGGCATGGACGTTATTATGGCTCTTGGTACATACTACCAAATTCTTTCCAAGAGGAGTTACATCATCTCAGACTGTAGAGGGCGCTGTCTCCACCATGTCCACACTGGGTGGTACTTTTTTTTTTTTTAATATATTTTATTGATTTCTTACAGAGAGGAAGGGAGAGAGATAGAGTCAGAAACATCGATGAGAGAGAAATATCGATCAGCTGCCTCCTGCACACCCCCTACTGGAGATGTGCCCGCAACCAAGTTACATGCCCTTGACCAGAATCGAACCTGGGACCTTTCAGTCCGCAGGCCGACGCTCTATCCACTGAGCCAAACCAGTCAGAGCAGGTGGTACTTTTTTAAAATTCCATGAGATTTTTTTTTAAATGAGATAAAATTTGCATAGTATAAAGTTTACCCTTTTAAATTACGCAATTCAGTTTTTAGTGTATTCACAAGTAGTAATGCAGTTATCACTACTCTATAATTCTAAAACATTTTCATCACCCCAAAAAGAAACATCTATTTGCAGTAAATCCCCATTCTCCTTCCCTCTGGCCCCTGGCAACCACTAATACCCTTTTTGTCTCTTTGAGTTTACCTATTCTAGATAGTTTATTTAAATGGCATCTGACAATATGTGGTCTTTTGTGACTGGTCTTTCACCTGACATGATGCCTTTAAGGTTCATTGGTGTGGCAGCATGTATCAATGCATTTATTGATTTTTTACAGAGAGGAAGGGAGAGGGATAGAGAGTTAGAAACATCAATGAGAGAGAAACATCGATCAGCTGCCTCCTGCACACTCCCCACTGGGGATGTGCCCGCAACCAAGGTACATGCCCTTGACCGGAATCGAACCTGGGACCCTTGACTCCGCAGGCCAATGCTCTATCCACTGAGCCAAACCGGTTAGGGCAAATGTGTAGCTTTTAAATCTGTGTTAATTTGATATGTGATATAAGAGGTAGATGAAAATTAAATATTTTCTCAATTGCTAACCAGTCATCCCAAGAGCATTTATTAAAAATTCCTTTCCTTCCTCACTATTTGCATGCTGTACCCTATAAATATTTTTCTCCTTTTTCAGATCTTTTTTTTAATATGCTGACTCATTTGGGGAGTATTGTTACTATCTGGCTTGTGAGGGAAATGAGTAATTTAGGTTAGTTTGAAATTTTGAAATATTAGAATGTTAGAGCTCATTTATGTTTCTTCCAGATGGTTGGTCTCATGCTTCCCTTTTCACTTTCCTCCTACCTGGAAGAGACTAAAGGGGCAGACATTCTGACAGCAAGCCAGCTCTTCCTCTGGGCGTCCCATAAACTTTCACCTCCCCAATCATTGGCTTCAGAATTTGGGGACAGTTTGCATCTATGTCATTTTATTATTTGGTTCCTTTAATGTGATTCTTTTTTAAAAATACGTTTGGTTTTTTTTTATATTGATTTCAGAGAGGAAGGGAGAGGGAGAGAAAGAAACATCAATGATGAGAGAGAATCATTGATTGGCTGCCTCCTGCCCATCCCCTACTGGGGATCAAGTCTGCTACCCGGGCATGTGCCCTTGACCGGAATTGAATCCGGGACGCTTCAGTCTGGAGGCTGACGCTCTATCCACTGAGCTAAACCAGCTAGGGCTGATGTGATTCTTGAAGCATACAACTAATTGAGGTCTAACCTCCAACCTGAGAGTTTTAATTTATTTAAATTCACTACATCTGTACGTCAACTTTAATCTTATAGAAATATGTGTCCCTTATTTTTTTTTAAGGTTGGGGGAAATTTCTCTTTAAAATTGGAGGCTGTCAGAATAATGGATTCTATGCATGTCTCGTGGACGATGTTCTAGGCAGCCCATGGGCGACTTCGGTACACGTTGCTTAGTGTCTGTACACAAATGTCATTTGCCTTATTTAAAATATGAAGCATTTCTCCAAAACTGCTGTAGATAACTTAGGAATTGAGCACTTCACCTTAGCCTTGGCTTGTTTTTCTCCTGCAGCCTGACTGGCAGCCCTATTTACCACAGAATGGAGACAACATCGAAGTGGCTTTCTCTTACTCTTCGGTGTTATGGCCTTGGTCAGGCTACCTGGCCATTTCCATTTCTGTTACCAAGAAAGCGGCGTCCTGGGAAGGCATTGCGCAGGGACACGTCATGATCACCGTCGCTTCCCCAGCAGAGGTGGAAGTAAGTGCATGCAGAGAGGGGCTTGTGTTTCTTAACCTTTCACCTCCGCCTGTCAGGAAGGGGGCGCAGGCTCAGTGCCGATGGGCTCGGATTGGAAGCACAGTTGGTGTGATTTGGCTTGAAGGCCATGATCAGTGATTCCAGGGCCTGTACAGCAGCGCTCAATAATGAGTGATGGTGCCTTCAATTCTGTTGCTGGGCAACAGCAGATAGGACTATTTCATGCCAAATTTCAAGCTCAGAATGATTATAGAAAATATGTGTTCTCTGAAAGGGAATGTAGGGTTAATCCTGTGTAGCTTCAGAAACAAGGTGATTTAAATTTTAAGTCTCAAACTCAAGGTTCCTTTCTACATTTGTTATTGGAAGTTCTTGTATTCAAATTGTTAGGGTTAAAATGATGAATAGAATCGACTTGTTAAATAAACCCCCAAACCTGAAAGTTTCTTCTGAGCAAAAGGGGCACTTCAAATTTCTTTTTTTTTCCAGTCAAAAAATGGTGCAGAACAGACTTCAACAGTGAAGCTCCCAATTAAGGTGAAGATAATTCCTGCTCCTCCTCGAAGCAAGAGAGTTCTCTGGGACCAGTACCACAACCTCCGCTACCCGCCTGGCTACTTCCCCAGGGATAATCTGAGAATGAAGAATGACCCTTTAGACTGGTAAGCAACCACCAGACGCCACCCTCATCACCCCCCCCAACCCTTCCCCAGCAGGACTAGGGGTCGCTGTCCCTGCGGGAAGCAGACGTCACTCCTCACTCAGCCTGACTTCCTTGACCCTCAGACTTTGCAGTTCCTTGTCATGGTCTTAGGGCATCCTGTGAATCTCCCTTCAGACCTGCACAGCTGTGCAGTAAAAAAACTTGAACTCATCCTTAATTGCTCTCTTCCCCTTCTGTTGAATCATTCAGCAAATCCTGTTAGTCCTCTTTCCAGACATGTCCTGACTCCTACCCTGTTTGCCTGCCACCTCTGCTCCCACTCTTGTTCAGGCCATCGTCTCGCCTGGACAGCATCCATCACCTCCTGAGGAGTGACTGCTACCATTCTTGCTCCCTTAAATCCCACTCAGCAGCCCTGGTCACCTAAAAACATAAATTCTATCACGGTTTGCTTAAAACTCCCATAGCTGCCTATCCATACTTCTTCAGGTGCCAGACTTCCTGATGTGTCCTCCTCATGCCACCAGGCCCTGCTCCCTCACAGCCCCTCCAGGGCAGCTGGGCTGACCCTGAAAATGGTGAGCAACAATGATTGAAAGATTTGAGGACACTTACAAGGTATCAGAGCATAGCTGGAGCCCTGCACGAGCTCTGAGTGACTTTGAGTTCCATGTATTCTTCTAAATTCTTCCCGACTATGCCAGGCTGGTTCCTCCTTGAACCCTGCCCACTGTGCTAACTGTTGGGAACTTAGTTCAAGTTCCTTCTTTACCTCTGCTTGTTAAGTGTCAGAGACACAGGTCAATTCTCAGTGCGGGGCAGATAGAGAAGCCATGAGAAGTTGTGAGTGTATAAGAATGAGTCTTTGTTGCAGGAGCCAAAGGCCACATAGCCATCAGACAGACAGTCCTCATAGCAAAGTCTATGCAAAAGGCAGCCGGGCACCGGCTGATTAATACATATCTTTTCTATAAAGTAGCATCAGTCTCTGTACCCACAGCTAGCATCTGAGCAGCCGCATGATGCCCTAGATTCCACTGCCTTGCATCGTAGCGGTACCTAAGCTCTCTGGCTCAGCAGCTTCTTTCTCCCCTGCCCAGCTGCTCTCTGTAGCAGACGTCTTCACATACTCCAGCCGACTAGCTGGTCAGTAACCTACTTTTACACTATTTAGACAAAGAAGACTTCATGCAAATAGTTATATTAATCATATGGCTACTGAAGGGCACAGTGTACCATGTGTCCTTGCACCTGCTCATGGTATCTTGGCCTGATTAGGATTCTCAGGCTCAGAGCCCTTCAACATCCCATTTAGGCACACGCCCAGAGCAGCCTTTGGCCATTCTGGTGTATTGAGAACAAGGCCTCTGTGCTCCCATTGGCCTGACTATGCAGGGACCTGTCATGGTTCCCACATAAGGTCAGTGCTGCTCTTTATAAAGACGTCTCTGGAAGGTAGATTGGAGGGGCTCAGACCAGAGGCAAGTAGAAAGAAATGAGAAGTTGATAGACCAGGGCAGTGGCCATGGGCCTGGAGAGGAACGCATGGGTTCCGCCCTGCTGAGGAGGCAGACTCAGGCTGTGAGGTGGGAGTGGGGGAGGTAGAATGACCGTGGGTGTTTCTTGGGGCATTTGGGTAGGCGGCTGACGGAGTACACAGTAGGAAAATGAGCACATTGAGGAGGATGAAGGATGGAAAGGTAAGCAGTGGTAGTGATGTAAGATTAACTGTTCGTCACCGTCTTAGCTCTTTTGCCCTGTGTGACGTGGCCCAGCATGTCTGCGTTCCCATGCCGAATTTGTCAAATGCTGGTGGTTGCTGACCATTCACATGTATGCCACAGCTAAAGTGATACCTCAGTGCATTTCTTTTTAAATATATTTTTATTGATTTCAGAGAGGAAGGGAGAGGGGGAGAGAGTTGGGAACATCAATGATGAGAGAGAAACAGCATCAATCGGCTGCCTCCTACACATCCCCCAAAGGGGGTCAAGCCCGCAACCTGGGCACGTGCCCTGACTAGGAATCGAACCAGCGGCCTCTTGGTTCCTGGGTTGATGCTCAACCTCTGCGCTAAGC
Organism: Myotis davidii; assembly: GCF_000327345.1. Classification (NCBI taxonomy): domain Eukaryota; kingdom Metazoa; phylum Chordata; class Mammalia; order Chiroptera; family Vespertilionidae; genus Myotis; species Myotis davidii. Next base: position 6,439,773 of record NW_006289713.1, read on the forward strand.
CGGCTGGGCAGTGCATTTCTTATTGTTGTTTTATCCCTTTATGCCTGTGTCTTGAGCATGATTTCCTATTACTTCTGCTGGGGATGGAGCTGTGCTCCTGCAGAGGCGACGGGGTTCAGGAATTAACCTGTGGCTGCCTTTATGACAAGGGGAGAGTGATCATTTTAGTGCTGGGGCTTGCTGTTTTTCAGGAATGGCGACCACATCCACACCAATTTCAGGGACATGTACCAACACTTGAGAAGCATGGGCTACTTTGTTGAAGTCCTCGGCTCCCCCTTCACGTGCTTTGACGCTAACCAATATGGTGAGCAACAACGGGGTGCTTAGCCAGGTGTTCTTTGCTCTCTGTGGGGTGTTTGTGAAACGTTTGAAAGGCGAATTATGATTTAAATGCGAGGCCAGCAAAGGGAGCATGTGTGGGGTCTCCTGGTCCCAGTGGAGGCACCAAGCAGAGCGGTGCACATTCCTACTTAGGGGTGATGGTGGTCACTTTCAGCTAAAATGCGATGCTGTCAGAATGTACTTTTATTATTTTATTTATTTTTTAATTAAAAGAAGCTCTAGCACTGCATTTGGCTTCCTCTGCAGTAAGGGAAATACCTTTGTGTTGGACGTCACAGATGAAACAGGCCACTGCCAGCTGGTGTCTGTACCGCAGGGCCCCGATCCTTTCTTTTTCGCCCTCTTCTAAAGTGGTTCGGGGGCTGCAAACCAAAATGTTAGAAGCCAGCAACTTGCGGCATGGATGCCAGTACACTACTGTGTTTCTGAAACAGTGACATCCTGTCGTCCAGAGGTGAAATTTCTCAGAGCTTGGCATTTTGTCCCTCAGGAACTTTGCTCATGGTGGACAGTGAAGAGGAGTACTTCCCCGAGGAGGTTGCCAAACTGCGGCGGGACGTGGACAATGGCCTTTCGATCATTGTCTTCAGTGATTGGTACAACACGTCTGTTATGAGAAAAGTCAAGTTTTATGATGAAAACACGAGGTACTGACATGAGTTGGTATTTGGATAAGAAATTTTACTTTTGGGGAATTAAGTTCTACTTAGCAAATACTGAAAGTGCCTTTTGGCCCATTGGTGGTCTTTTCAGATGTCAGAGGCAGGTTCAGACAGTTGGTTAGAGAAAGCTTTCTCTTCACATAGCAGCGATGTTCCTGAAAGCTGCTTGTAAAGTCAGTAAAATGTTCATTGATTCCAGGTACTAGTTCAGAAGCTTCATTGTTCCTTGTTGATCGTAGATACTTGAGCTTTAAATTTCTGTTTAGTTCTTTTCCATTCTTCCATTGCTCTGGTTCTGAATCTGTACGAATTTAAATGTACCAAAGCACCTATTATTTTAAAACACCTTGTAAGTTCGTTATTAATCAAAGATTCCCAAAGTATTATGAATATGTCATTCCTGTAATAAAGTTTGAATTTTTTTCTTCAGTCTGTGATGAACTTAATAAGCTTCTCATCTCTTTTCCTTCACAAACCCCTCGAGGTCTGGGCTTTATGTGCAGTGCCTGTATGTCATGTGGACTGCATTTTATGAAGTAAATGTCCTCTGCACACTGGCTGGAGCATTTATGTAATAGTATTGCTCACACCCAGCATAGTTTCAGCTGCAGCCTCATGGGGCTGGGCTGGATCTGGCAAGTTCAGTTTTGTTGTGAGGAGAGTGAGTGTGTACATTGTTTCAGTTCCTTCCTTCTTGGCGCCTCCTTGTCCTTTCACAGGCAGTGGTGGATGCCGGACACTGGGGGAGCCAACATCCCAGCTCTGAATGAACTTCTGTCTGTCTGGAATATGGGGTTCAGCGATGGCCTGTACGAAGGAGATTTTACCCTGGCGAGCCATGACAGTAAGGTTCTGTGTTTGTGTTTTCATAGGGCACATTATTTTAGGAGAGCCTACGTTTTGGAGAAGTGGTATGGTTCCTGAAGCAGGGAGGCTCTATGGAGAGAATGCTTCAGTGTCTTCCCAGAGGACATCTGGAAAGCAGGGTGTTAGCTACTCTAGTTCTGCCCAAATGTTCAACATGAAAATATTTTATGCAAGCATCTCTAGTTTTAGTGCCACCTGTAAGGTGCTCTATATCCTGTATTTTCCCAAATAGGGAATACCTCATAGGTTCCTGATTATCTATATGATTCTGTTTATGACATAACTTTGCAAATCTCATGTAAGACCTTTCCCCATAGATTAGTTTTGGGAGCTAGTTTCTAGAACATTATCTTTTTTTTTTTTTACATTTTTTATTTATTTCAGAGAGAAGAAGGGAGAAGGAGAGATAGAAACATCAATGTTGAGAGAGAATCATTGATCGGATGCCTCCTGCATGCACCCCACTGGGGATCAAGCCCGCAACCTAGGCACATGCCCTGACCAGGACATGTGTTCCTGGTTCATGGGTCCGTGCTCAACCACTAAGTACACCAGCTGGGCTAGAACAATATGTTGAGCACTGTGGTTACTGTTCTGCTCATCCTGACTTAGTTGTTTCAAGCCTATGACAACTCTGACTTCTGAAATCTATTCAGAAACTTTATATTAATAGTATTTTGTTTTTCAGTTCAATTTTAAGGTCATTCCTTTTAGTTTAAGTATGACCAGGCAATAATAGCAGCTCCTCTCCTAAGATTAAAAACAATTTTAGAAAACATATAATGTCTAAAGAATGCATTTTAGGTAAATGAATAGCTGTTGATAAAATGTTCCATGTTTCTATGTTCTCATAATTTTGAACAACTGTTTTCTAGTGTATTATGCATCAGGGTGCAGCATCGCTAAATTTCCAGAAGAGGGCATAGTGATAACACACACTTTTAAAGACCAAGGTAAGGAATGCTGTTCACATGCTCTTTGGTTTCCTTCTTTCTCTTTTTATTTTAATTAACAGTTTTATTGCATATAACTTAACCCTTTTAAAGTGTGCAATTCAGTGATTTTTAGTGTATTCACACAGTTGTGCATTCATCACCACTATCTACTTCCAGAATATTTTCATCACCCCGAAAAGAAATCCACATACCCATTAGCAGTTTTGTTTTGTTTTTATAATTTATTATTTTGTGTGGTAACTACCTTAAGCAAGACTTCTGGGTAGTGGCTCTGGGAGATGCAAAGATATGATAAGATAGCCTCTTGCCGATTATTTGGATATATGTGTATAGTGACCACTACAAATAAATTGAATTTCCCATAGGAGAGGGGCTGTTGAATATTTGTAGATATTCTTTAAAACTACCTTTAAAGTTGCTTAAAATTTGTGTTACAATTTATAAAGTGTTCTCTGTTCCCATGATTGCCAGATTACTGAAATTTAGAAAAATGTTGACCATATTTTGATGTTTTTAACTGTGTGAAGGTAAAGAATATTAATTACAGCGTCTTCTCTTAAAATTCCCTTAAGAATTTGAAGGGGAAAAAGGTTTTCCTTTTCAGTTTTATTTGTTTGTTTGTTTCTTTTTCTTTTTTGTTTTTTTTCCTGAATCCAGAAAAAGATAAATGCTCATGTATATTAGCTACACTGTGCCAGGCCCCATTTTATGTACTTCTCATGTTTTATTTTTTTCCAACAACTCATATACACTATCATTAAAACTCACTTTTCAGGTGAGAACAGGCAGGGTAATGCATCTAAGGCCACAGTGAGAGTTAAATGGTAGAGACTCAGGATGTGAACACATTCTGGCTCCTGAGAATACATGATTCACAGTAACTGCCCTCTGAAATAATTCCAATATTACCATACTAGACCCCCACCCAATTTTCTGAATACCAATTATGACCCATTTATTATTCTCATAGCATCCAGTTTTATGTGCAGAATGACATATGTTCATGTCCACAAAAGCTATTAGGTGATATCTTCACTCTTAATGGAGTTGTATTAGAATTACCTGTTTACTGTTATCTAGAAGTTACTAGAATAATCACCAACATCTCCACAAACTTTAAAACTACATCCCCCTCCTAAGTCTCAGTTAATATAAATAAGTTACTTATTATGATACCAGTGTTTCTGATCTTTTCCCCTCCAAGACCAGGAATTATAATTTTATGTGCTTCAGGCATAAAACAGCTCTGGCCACCAACACAAACGTCGAGCAAGGATGAACTAAGGACTGTACATCTGCTTTGCCCCTGATTGATATAAGAGCAACACCATCAATCAGGTGTCTCCTTGCCCATTGCCGGGGGGGTTCAATTTTGTTTCTTTAATTGTAGCCAGGCATCACTGAAGAAGGCAAATGCTGCAGTTCCCCTCACTGTAGTATCTGAGACACTGTGTTAGTGCCCTGAGCATACCTGGGGAGCAGAGAGGAGCCAGAGCAACCTGGACTGCCTTGATCTTCCCAAAGGTGGGAAGCCATCCACTTGCCCTGGTGTGGGGCAGTCTTCCTGCAGCCCCACACTCCCGTCTCTCTCACCTCGACCAAGAGTTTGAGACTCTTCTGTGCCCAACAGGACAGGCTTCTGGAAATTTACAGGAAGGATTCATTTTCTCATGCAAGTTGATATTTTTTTAAATTCCAGAATGGAAAACCCCTTCATTGTAAAGCTTGCCATTTTCTGTAATTGGAAGTTAGGAACAGTTTCATTAGCTGAAAATGATGAGAAGGCAGGAAGTATTTCTCACTCATCTTATTTGCAACTGCAAGATAAAGTTAATTTTTGTATTACCTGGAAGGGCTTTTTCCCTTCATCCAGGCAAGATTAATCAATAGGTCTGTGTTCATAGGGTTATATTTTAACTTTAAGCACATAAAGAATCATGTCTCCCAGTCACTTGGCACAATTTACCATGGGTTAGTGATTCTTTCTGAAAGCAGCTTCTCGCAGAGCCATGTCATTTCTGGTGGGGTCAAACGGGTGACAGCAGTGGTCTTGTAGCCGCTGCTAGTGCCTTGCTTTGTTGGGAGAGGAATCAAAAGGAGATTTAAGGGGATGTACTTCATTTTGGGGTTCTGGTCGCCTGAAAATAAAAATTACCTTGAAATTCTTTTTAAGGGGGTTTTTATCTTCACACAGGCTTTAAGTTGAATGATCTTTTGGACACAAAGAAATTTGAATATCTGGGTTATGCTGGATCACAAAGGATCTTATTGTGAGAAACAAACTGTGTGAAAACCAGAGGCCACGCAGTATGCACCCCCCGTCTCATCTGTTGTACTGTGCTGTCTGCCTCTCCACCAAGAACACCTTGCTGTCTCCCACTCAGTTCCTAGTGGAATTACACATAGAGCAGGAAATGCTGCGCTTTTATAGCCACAGATATTTTCGATGTTACCAACATGGTAAATACTGGCTTTTGATGAAGATGTGCGTCACCTAGTGTTTGCTTCAGGGCTAGAGACTCCTAGATTATGCGATGATGTCACTGGCAGTTGCTGCCTGTGGCATTTTATGCATTTTTGACTTTTTGATTCATTAAACATTGTAAATTGTGCCATCTGTTCGGCACAAACAGAGATAAGAAGGCTCTGCTCTGGAACATTTGTATTTATGGATTAATATAACAAATATCTTAAATCTAAATTTAAAATATTGTGGGCATATATTTTTTAAATAGTTATGTTTGTCCTAGCTTTCAATAGTAAGACATGAAACTGGATATCAGTATCTGACAATGTCTATAGATGTATCTATAACCGCCTGGCCAGCTACCCCGAGTGGATGTGGTCCAAGGACATAAGCCTTTTGGCATGATAAGACAGGACGAAAGTTTGTGCTTTTAATATAAAAAGGGAAAAGTGAAACCTTTCAAATTGTAAATACTATTACCACCATTTCAAGTGAAAATGAAAGAGGATGGATATGGATATATAGGGTGTCCCCAAAAATGTATACACACTTTGAATAATTATTAATTCCAATGTTTGTTTCTTTTCAGATTTAGCTCATTGGAATTAATACTTATTCAAAATGTGTATACATTTTTGGGGACATCCTGCATATATACACATATAAGTGAATTTTGCTAAAACCCAAATTAGTGGCACTTGAGGCCTTGTTTTTCTATGCTGTAAGTTTGCACTGCTGTGATTGAAGAGTGGGTTTTGCAGTGATTTCTTTGTCACATGTCAAGTTAAATGGCAACTGGAAAATAATTTATTCCTCAATACATTTTTTCATTGCTGTTTTTGTTGTGTTGTTTCAGGATTGGAGGTTTTAAAGCAGGAAACAGCAGTTGTTGAAAACGTCCCCATTTTGGGGCTTTATCAGATTCCAGTTGAGGGCGGAGGCCGGATTGTCTTGTACGGAGACTCCAATTGCTTAGATGACAGTCACCGACAGAAGGGTGAGAATTGGTGGTGTGGCTGAAAAGTAGATTGTGCTTCATGACTTTGACATTCAAATCCTTTCTCTCCTTTGTCCCTGGAAAAGCATGGATGAGATGCTGCTAAATTAACAGAAACCTACTCATGAGAGCTGGGTGCGGTTGGGGAAGTTCCTGCTGCTTTGATTGCTTGGACTATTTTAATAAGTATATAAGTCTGGGTGCATTTAATAAGCAAAATGACATTCATTTACTGCCTCCACTGCCTTCCCCTCCATGTCCATTGTCCTGGGTCCGGCAGGTGCCAAGACCACTGAGTTTCAGTGGAGAGACCCTTTGCTGGCTTACCTGGTCTGCCCTGCCGGCTCCCCCTCTGGGGTCTGTACGTTAATGGCACTGCCATGCAGGTGCCCCGCTCTGATCAGACCCACTTTTCCTGGAGGGCCAGCACTTGCTTCTCCTTGAGACCAGGTCATTTTGGCTGTTCTGCGTCTTCACCAGTGAGGAGCGTTGGGTTCATTAGTGGGGATGTGGTTTGAGGGCAGAGGCAGGGAGTAATCCTTAGGGACCCTCCTCTTTTTCAGCATTTCTCTATGCATCCTCCAAGTTTGGGGGTTTCGAGCTTGAACACAGTTTATTTTTCTCTTTGTAAAGGAGGAAGTGAAATGGTGAATATGTTCTATCTTTTTGCCTGGTGGGATGGGGACAAAACCGGGGTTAAAGCCTAATCTTCTAACTGAAGAACTGGGCGGAGGGGCGGGCGGGGAGTTACAGTCACACTGGTGAGCAGTGAGCAGGCTTAGCCCGGAGGAGTGAGACCACGAGGGCATGAAGTTGGAGTTGTACGGTGACTTCTACTCTGACTTAAAAGTGAAGTTGACTAAATTCTTAGCATTTTATATAAATCCTTAGAATCAGACTGGTCTTGTTAAAATCAAAAGTGAAGATTAGAGTCACAGTTAAAAGAAGATTAATGTTTTATTTCCACAGAGATCTTTTCTAAGACCTGAAATCTCCTGCTAGGACTCTATTAAAATTTTCAATGCCTGGGAGAACTGTCCTGGTCTTTAAACTTCAGAAGGGAGCGGAGAGGGCCCTCGGGGCTTTGCGCACTCCACCAAAAGCGCCGGCAGTGGGAGAGGGGCTTCCTGGGGGGGGTCATCTCGGGAGTCTCGTCTGGTCAGGCTGGTGTTGATGGGATTTGCAGTGGTCGCTGTGGGCGTTCGGTGTGGAAGTGGTGATCCAGGAATAGCGACAGCGGTACCTCAGTCTCCGGATAGAAAGAGGCCATCCCCATGGCTCTGGGACGGGAGTATGGGTCACAGCCCAGCACCTAGACTCCCTGTGGTGTCTCCCAGGATCACTGAGCATTTTCTGCTTTTAAACTTGGTGGTTTGGGCCCACTGACTCAGAGTGCAGTCTCTAAACCCACGTCCCTGTGGCGTGCACAGGTGGTCCCGGCTCTGCCCTCACAATCAGGGTCTTTCCCCAGGACAGCCTCAGGTACTGACAAGTTTCAGCACCTACTCCCCTCTTTTTTTGCCTGGAGCCCGGACTCTGGGTGGTTCTTCTCTCAGTGGGTGTCAGGTGGTCTCGCCATCCCTGAATGAGCTGTGTTCTGCCTCGTCATGAGGGGCCCGGAACCCATTGGTGCTCTAACAGTTTGTCCAGCCAGTGCCCATTGTTGCTGCCCTGCCTGAGCCCTGGGGCAGGCGTGAAGCCCACAGCCAGGTCGTGTTTCTTGCTGTCCCCTGTGGCTGGCGCTGACAATGGAGAATGCACATTTCTCAAGTATAGGGTTTATTCTGATCTAATCTTCTCCCCTCTCGTTCCCCACCCCCTCATTTTGAGGGCTTTTATTTTCCTGTAGAAATTCCTTTTTAAAAAATCTAATTCCTAAGCAGCATGCTTGTTGAACCCACAGACTGCTTTTGGCTCCTGGATGCGCTCCTTCAGTACACGTCGTATGGGGTGACACCTCCCAGCCTCAGTCATTCTGGGAACCGGCAGCGCCCTCCCAGCGGGGCGGGCTCCACCCCTCCAGAGAGGATGGAAGGTGAGTGGGCTGACAGGTGCTCAGTGTGGGGGGATTGGGTGAAGCTTGGCTCAGGCTGTTTCAGGAAATAGTCATGCCTGCCAGAAAATGGAGCCAGTTAGGGGTGCCTCTGGTTGTTTTTCTTAACAACTGTGGACAGAATAGGGGCCAGTAGTTCTAACCTGGGGACAGGGTCATTTTCCTGTGAACTGAATGGACATGGACTGAGGGCCTCAGAAGCCATGTGCTTTCCCATGCTCACTCCTAGGTCCTCACAGTGCTCCAAGTGGATGTTTATCATCCCACTCTTGCAGACGAAGATCCTGGCTCCTCCCCAGGGAGGAACAGCCAACGTTTTTTTTGTTGTTGTTTTGTTTTGTTTTTTATTGATTTCAGAGAGGAAGGGATAGGGAGAGAGAGATAGAAACATCAATGATTATAGAGAATCATTGATCGGCTGCCTCCTACACACCCCCCACTGGGGATCTAGCCCACAACCGTGCATGTGCCCTTGACCAGGATCGAACCTGGAAACCTACAGTTTGCAGGCCGGGGGATGTCCACCTGCTAGCTTAGGCCCATGGGAAGCGGGCCTAAGCTGGCGCTGCCTCCTACACGCCCCACACTGGGGATCGAGCCCGCAACCCAGGCCTGTGTCCTAACCAGGAATCAAACTGTGACCTCCTGGTTCATCGGTTGACGGTCAACCACTGAGCCACGCCAGTCGGGCTACAGCCAGTGTTTTTGAGCTCTCACCAGGTAGCAGGCACCCGGCCTGGGGTGCTTTACAGATTCCCTCACTGGGTCCTCTCAGAACCCTGTGAAAATAGATAGTATTCTTTTCAGTTCACCAATGAAGAAACAGGAGCTGAGGGAATTCAAGTAACTGCTCGAGGCCACCAGTGGTTATGCAGTGGAGCCTGAAGAGAAGGTTCTGTGGGACCTGCGGCCTCGCCCGCGTGGTGTACAGCAGGCAGGGCTGATCTGCATGCTCTCATGGCCCGAATGTTGTGATCCTCGCAGCGCTGTCCACAGAAGTGCAGTGTGAGCCACAGGCGTAATTCTGAATTTCCCAGTGGCCACATTAAAAAGGTAAAAGGAAACAGGTGAAATTCACTTTAATAAAATACTTTAGCCTAGTACACCACAGTATTATGTAAATATGTAACACCCCATTTCAGTTGCTCAATAGCCATATATAGCCAGTAGCTACAGTATTGGACAGCACAGATAAAAGTAGTTTTGAACTTTGAAGATGCAGATTTTTTTTGGCCTGAAAATTAAATACTTCAAAAGGGAAAGAATTTCCTATGAAGAGTATCTGTAGGTTAGATTCCTCAAGTTTGCCTGCTACATGTAATTACAGTCAGTAAGGTTGCTCAGCCACTGCAAGCCTACCGCGTGGCCGCTTTAAAGGGAACGGCTGTTCTGTTTACTCCCCTTCAGCAATGAGCACACATCACCGGGTGGCCCAGTCAGGTCTTAACTTCTGAAGCACCTGGAAGACAGGTTAACAGAGCACACAGTGGGCACGTTGGCAGGAAAGCAGACAGATACGTAATGAAGCTTCATTTTTCCCCTGGCACTTTCATAACATCGGTTCCTGCTGTCGGTTGACGCTGCCCAGGGAACCACCTGCACCGGTATTCCAAGGTCCTGGAGGCCCGTTTGGGGGGCCCGGAGCCTCGGGCTCTGCCCGCCTGCCCACACCTGTCGTGGGCCAAGCCACAGCCTTTAAATGAGACGGCTCCCAGGTTAGTGTCTTCCTGTGCTTTTCTACCCCTTCTGCAGGGTTTGTGATTCATTATTGCCTTTATTTAAATAAGAGAATGGAATTTTACTGGCATTTTTGTCAACTCTTCTAGCTTGTTCCTTTAGGGTGGTTATTTAAATTAGTGACCTTTAGAATTGTGCTCTCTGGTGGTATTCTGCATAAAGAAGTACTTTGGGTAATTAGCATTTCCTTAGATTTGGTCGATTCTTGCTCTAAAAGCTGTGATCCAATAGTGATTTAACTTGAACAGAAGCTCTGGGTTTGGGGTTCAGGGGTTGAGTCCTCCCTGTTTGCCATGTTGATTCTGAAATACAGACGGGTCCTTTCTTTTGTCTTGCCCAAGGGGCTCGGACTGCTTGGGGTAGATCCGGTCCTTGGTTGTAGCTTGGCTGAATGTGCGTCTGTGCCATTCTCCTGTGCCTGGTACAGGTGACCTCCTACCACAGCAGGGTCATGTGGGTACACTTCTGTGTGTGATGCACAGACATTGATCTGCCTGCTTCTCTATCTTACTATCGAACTTGACCTTCTAATTTGCGTCATTTCTTTTTGGAAGCAGTTTGAGTTATCCATGGACAGTATCCTGCTCTCAAGGAGAACGGGGATTTTCCTGGCTGAGGATCCTGGCACAGTGAAAAGGGGGCCCATGTCCCGGGCACAGGACATGGGGTAGTCCTCCCCCTCCCTCTCCTTTGAGTGGTGCTGTGAGAAACCGCCTTCCCCTGACAGGCAGCACACCGCACGCACATTGGCGGCTGGAGCTCCCCTACAGCCTTCAGGCAGCTTCTCCCCCTAGGGAGGCTTCTGCCTTCTCTCACCCACCAGGCTGCCCACTTTGCTTGGGTCTCAGTGTATACAGATGTCAGTGTGGCTAGGGGGCATGTGGCAGGGGACAGAGGACCACCATCTGTGCTCCAAGCTACCAAAAGGAGGAGGCCTGCACACGGCCTCGGGGCCGCCTCTGCTCTCCTGCTGTCAGGAGCAGCAGCACTGGGTTCAGCACTCACTGCCCATCTGTCCTTGTTAAACGTGCTCCATAGAAAACAGTGGCATGATAGCATCATCACCTTGTGTTCCCATCAGCAGTTTTCCTTCTGAAGCTGTAATTACTGAGTACTTTTCCATTCTAGTTAGCACCCCGTCATTTAAAATTTTCTGAAAAGATTCCATTTTTACATGTCATCTATTTATAACGCACCATTATCTAGCATTCTGACCAGACTTTAATTCCAGCTGTGATCAGCAATTCATCCTCATTGGACAGTCGTTGTTGGCTAAAGTTCCCAACACCCAATTATTCTTCACGATGCTGGTCAGGGCTCTGAGAAATGGTTAACAACATCCCTGGTCTCTGCCCGTCCATCAACGCCAACCTGGCCCATCAAGGGTGCCGATAATGTGCAGCTCCTAGAATATGGTTTTCACCGTCGTGCTCAGGAATTCCTTCCACACACACTCACAAGGCTTCACCTTTAGCTCACATTTCACGTCTTGTTGAATATTAGTCTCAGTCCTCAGAGACTTAGACCTGCATTGAGTCTCTGAAGAGAGTTGGATAATGTCAGACAGCTGCCCAGAGCCCTGGGAAGGCCCAGAGTCCATCGTCAGTGCCGAGTGCCCATTTCAGGTCCATCTCTGAAACATGTGCTCTTTTTCTCAGTGTCTTTGGGGTTCTTAGAGCAGTGACATGAGTGTCACATGCACTGGGAGCTCCCTCCATCAGAACACTGTAAAATTCTCAATGGTACCGTCATGTACTGTTACCACAGTTGCATAACTATAAAGTGCCATCACCAGATAATTAAATTCCAGATCAGGATGTCACCTATGAGAATTAAAATACAGCCCCATATATATTCAGCTACAGAGTCATAAAGCTTAAATGTCATTGATTCTATAATTTAACACTGTCAGTTTAATTTTCAGACTGATAGAGCCTGAAGTGAAAAGTTAAATCACACAACGTAGAAAGGTTGTAATATTCATTGGCATTTTCCAGGCAGCCGCCCAGGTGGAAGTACACGATAGTAGTTTATCTCTTTCCTATACAGAAACCCTCTCCACAGACCTAGTGTCTGCAGCTTCCTGCCTCGCCTGCATTGGGAAGGTGACCTTTCCTCAGTCCACCAATCCAAATGCCGATCTCTTCCAGAAACACGCTCTCAGACACACCCAGAAATAATGTCTTACCAGCTATCTGGGCACCCCTTAGCCCAGCCATGCTGCCACGTAAAATTAACCATCACAGCCTCTGAGGAAAGGCCCCCACTCCTACTCACTGTGGCCCAAGAAGGCCAAGTCCGTCCATGGGACCAAAGACATGTGAATCAAGAAAGTGGGGAGGCCAGAGAGCTGTCACAGGCAGGGTTCCCAGGGACACAGCCTCTGGGAAGGGGATTGCGAAAGACTGAACATCTTTGCTTTTACTTGGCTGAAGTAAGGGAATGAATAAGAAGCAGAAAAGCAGGAATTCATAATTCGCCAACATATTTAATTCTGTCCCTCACTTTGGCCAGAACAGTCTTCACATTTTTGTTTGCACTCTTTGCTCTTACATCTGGGTGTCCTCCCCAGCTCTCCACTGCTCTTGGCAGCATGTCGGCCTCTCTGTTCTTCAGGTCTAAGTTGTATTGGCCTGAACAAGTCCTTCTGATCTCAGAATTAATAGTAGCACTGCTGTAACGAATCCAACACATTTCACAGCCCGTGTTTCCTTCCCTCACTGTCCTCCAGGGGCCAGGCAGGTGCTCTCCCCATTCCCCTCTCTCAACTCCTGGGTTCCTGTGTCTGCCTTACTCTCCCTCCTGTGTCTGCCTTACTCTCCCTCCTGATGATGGTGCCCTTGAAAGGCGGGACAGAGTCTGGCTCCAGCACCAGTGTAGCCACCTTTGCTGTTGGTTTGCATTCACCTGAAATAGCTCCCGCCTCCAGTGTCTCATGGCAGAGACCTCCAGGTGCCTGTCGTCCTGCCTGTGGCCACAAAGCCCTGGTTGAGCTCCTGCCGCCTACGAGCACCTTTCAGAGGTTAACGTGGTGCTTCCCCTCCCGGTGCTCTGAGTTTCCCAGGCTGCAGTGTTATAAACCCAGCAGAATGCTCCCTGCTCAGATATGAAAACCTCATGGGTAAGGACTTGATCTTGACATTTCTGTCTCAACCTGGAAGTTGTCACTACAGCTGTTACGCAGTTGCATTGAGGTTGATGTAGATGGACATCATTTCAAATTTCTCTTTAAATAATTTTCTGTTTCTTGGGTATTGGGTAAGCTTCCTGGGGTAGTACAGTTGCTTATTTTTATTTTGTTTTAATCCATTTTCCTGAAGTAATCTTTGGAAACATCAGAAGCTACTCTCCATCGACCTGGACAAAGTGGTATTACCCAACTTTCGATCGAATCGCCCTCAAGTGAGGCCCTTGTCTCCCGGAGAAAGTGGTGCCTGGGACATTCCTGGAGGTCAGTTCTCAGGTGCTTCCTCACTGTGCTCAGTCACACTGCGATGGTTCAAAGGCTCTTCCTCCCCGCGGTGGGCTGGGTGGCTCCTATCTTTGCCTTCTTGAAAGCTATGGAGGTATGAATCAGGAAGGCCATAAGCAGGCCTAACAAAGCACACTGTCCTCTCTCTCGGAAAACTCGACCATGGATTTTCAGATTTGAATTTCTTTCATTACACTTCTTTTAATACACTTCAGTATTACACTTGAAATTTTTCCAACAGAGTAACTTGCAGATTCTTATTTAAGTTCTACAAACAAAATATACCGCAGGAGATGCCTGTCGTCAGCTGGTTTTTTGTCTAAGCCAGCGGCCATAGCCACCCTGGCCCCTGAGCCCTCAGCCCAGAGGTCTCCACCAATTCTCTGCCCTACCCCACCTGGGTCAGACCTCACTGGGTCTGATCTGATTTTGTCCCCTCACCCTAAGTGCCATCTAGTGTACCCACTACAGATGATGGCTTTGGCCTGACTGGACTGTCTGGGACAGGTTCTCCCTTACCTGGGACCGTTGGTACCAAGTCACTCAGCAGTGAGCAGGCGGCACTCTCACTCTGGAAACCCCTGTGCTCCTCCAAGCGTTTACATCTCCCAGCGGGGTTTCTTCTGGCTCCATAATTGGCCAGAAATTCTGGGGATCCGAAAGGGGCACCACAGCCCATTCAGTTCAACCCTGGGAGCTTTGTGAGGTTCAGCCAAGCCTCCGAGGGCCTTGCCTGCAGGTCCTGGGATGCACTGAAGACAGTCATTTTGAACCCCAGCATTCCTGAGTTACAGAGTCATTCTGACTGTAAAGCGAGGGTTCTCCAGTGGCCACTCTTAGTTTCTAACCACGTGTCCCATCTGTGCAAGGCTTTCCCAGGAGGCTGGGGCACAGCCAGCCATCCTTAACTTCCTGCCTGGCCTCCTCTCTCTTCCTTCCACTCAGCTGGGAAGGAAGCACCCTCTCTCCTCCCCAGCATCCATACTTACCCATCTTCTGTTGTTTTTGAACAAAAAGCAGCTCTGGGCAGCCCTACTGTAGGGTGCCTGTGGCCGGAGAAAGGCCAGTCCTGGTCTCTGTCTGAGGTGAGCACAGACCCACTGTACCCGCCCCCCCCCAGACATAGGCATGCACACACACCCCCACACCCACACTTAGAAGCTGCCAATCTGAGAACGCACCTGCAGGTTGCTTTGATTTATTCTCTGTTAATGCCCTGGGTTACTTTAGCTAAGGTTTAAAAATTATGTTTGCCCTGCAAGCCCAGCTAATGAAATTAGTTAGCATTTGTTCCTGATGAGCCTGCCTCTCGTGGGAGAAGCGGCTGTGGTGTTACTGATCATTCACTGCTGTCCCCCTGCAGGGATCATGCCTGGCCGCTACAACCAGGAGGTGGGCCAGACCATTCCCGTCTTTGCCTTCCTGGGAGCCATGGTGGTCCTGGCTTTCTTTGTGGTACAAATCAACAAGGCCAAAAGCAGGCCTAAGCGGAGGAAGCCCAGGGTGAAGCGCCCACAGCTCATGCAGCAGGTTCACCCACCAAAGACCCCGTCTGTGTGACGACGTCAGACTACTGACTGTGAGAGCCAGAGAGAGCCTTTCCTGGCAGTCCTGGTGGGCAGGCGGAGCTGGGATGTTTCTCGAGGGGCTGCTTGCTTACACGGCCTTAGTCTTGGCTGCAAGGGTCCGAGAGGCTGTTCTACACAGGCTTCCCCTTGTGATGCCGGAGGCTCGTGTACATCTCCGTGTGTCCCAGGCCAGGGTCCCTCAGGACGGGGACTTCATCCAGCCGCTGCACCAAAGACTTGGAGGACATCAAAGGCGGGCCGGGGTCCCCAGCCCGAGAGGGAGGATATACTGTTAGACAACGACACAACTCTGACCAAGCTCAGATATGCGCATTACAGCTATTTTCTATATTTATTGTTGGGAAAAAGTCACTTTAAAGACTTGTGCTATTTGGAAGCAAAGCTATTTTTTTTGCCAATGGAATGCAGTTTTTTACTATTCCATCATGAGGAATAACAGATTCCGTGAGCTCCTTTCTGATGAAAGGACAGACTGAGATTTGAAGGCAATTGCACAGATCTGTGAAACATAGACCTTCGCTTTATTTTTATAAGTCTCAACTGCCATCATGTTTTGTAATTTGGGGTCTGGATTTCACCATTGTCGGTGAAGAAAATTTTCAATAAATATGCATTACCTATATGAAGCTAAAAGGAATTGTGTCACGGGCTCTGTTTTCTCCTATCCCATTTCTCTTGGATGATAGCCTGGAATGGGTTCTGTATTAGCCTGTTAATTTTTGTTGACTGTAACTCACATACTATAAAAGTCTCCTTTTTAAAGGAGTTTTTACAGTTCAGTAGTTTTTAGTATATCCACAAGGTCATGCAACCATCACCCCCACTATTCTAGAACATTTTCATCACTCCCAAAAGAAACCCTGTTAGCAGTCAACCTCTAGTCCCTCCCCCAAAGCCCATGGCAACCACTAATTTGCTGTCTATGGACTTGCCTGTTCTGAACATTGCATATAAATGGAACCATACAACATGTAGCTTTTGTGACTGGCTTCTTTCACTTAGCATGTTCTCAAGACTCATGAGAGCAAGTCATACATTGTTCCTTTTTATGCCGGAATAATATTCCATTGAATGGATAGACCTCGTTTTGTTTATCCATTTCTCAGCTGATGGACATTTGAGTTGTTTCCACTTTTTGGCTATTGTGAGCAACACTTTCTCTGAGCATTTGTATACAAATTTTTGTGTGGATGTAAGTTTTCATTTTTGTTTAGTAGATGGAGTAAAATCATATAGCTCCTATGTCTGTGTTTCTGAGGAATTGCCGAACTCTCTGTTTCCAAAGTGGCTTCCTCTTTTTACGTTTTCACCAGAGTGGGTGAAGGTTCCAGTTTCTCCACATCCTAACCAACACTTGTCACTGTCCATCTTTTTTATTCTAGCCATCCTGGTGTGTGAGGTGGAATCTCATTGTGGTTTTGATTGGCATTTTTCTAAAGACTAATGATGTTGAGCATCTTCTCATGTGCTTCCTGGCCATTTGCATATCTTCTTTGGAGAAATGTCTATTCAGAGCCTTTGCCCATTCTTTCATTGGGCTGCTCTTTTATTAGTGACTTGTAAGAGTTCTGTATATTTTCTAGATACCAGTCTCTTACCAAAGACACATGACTGCAAATCTTTTCTCTCATTCTGTCTGTTTTGTTCACTTTCCTGATGGTATCATTTGAGGCATAATTTTATTTTCATTTTGATGAAGTCAATTTTATCAACTAGGTGTCATTTCTAAGAAACCAGTCAACGGCAACCTGTTTTTAACACCAGCCTGACCATTCTGTATGTTGACTGGCTGAACATCAGCCTTCACATCACAGGTGGGGACGGACGGACTGGAAAGGAGGTGGTAGAGGCCACGTGGGATCAGGGTGCTGATGAAGCTCTGGGGAGAAAAGGCCCAGGGATGAGGGAGCAACCATTCAGGCTCGGCTCCTGTGATGGGTTCTCCTTAGCAGGTCGTGTTGGTGACCTTGCACTTTTAAGTGCACTCTGTGGCTGCTGTTGGTTTGAGGCTTTGGAGAAATTGCCGAGGGCCCCACAAAGCTTTCCCATCCCAAGCACCCTGAAGACTACAGCGTGCTGCCCTTAGAGATGGGCTGCGGATCTGAGTGGCACTCCCACGTATCCAAACAAGGGCTTGCACACTATTTGCTACAGAGCCTCTGGTCCCCCTGCCGACCCTCCACAGCCAGGGTCACAGCCCTTCCTTGTCCCACAGGGGAGCAAGGACATAGCCCCAGCGTAAAGCAGCAGGTCGCAGGGCTGGTACAGGCTGGAGCGCCGGGCCCTGTCTCAGGGACAGCACGTCTTGAGTTTCCTGGAGAAGCCTGAAATCTGTGAAACTTCCCGTTTTAATGTTGGCAAATGATTAAATTAGAGAAAGTTTTGTGTAAACTAGGCAGAGCTTCTCCATCTCTGTCGTACAGTTATCCAAACACCATAGCGGGGTGACTGGACTGAAGTTCTAGTCCCCATGCAGCACTGAGTTTGTAGTCCCTGCTGGCTGCAGCCTCCGGCTCACCAGTCCCTCTCGAACTTGGATGCCTGACCTCCAAATGATGGTGCTTGGACCCAGGCTGTCCCCTGTTCCTGCCCGAGGTGTATGTCTACATGTGTCACTTGCCTTCAGGACTGGCTCTCCTACCTCCCCCCTTCCCTGAGCCGAGGCCACTCACTGCCCTATTTGCTCACTCAGAGACGGGTCCTGCTCTTTAGATGAGGTGGCCGTCAACCCCAGGAGCGAGCACACTCATGGCGTATTTGTCTCGGTGCATATTTGTAGGGCCATGTAGTTGGGACAGGAGAGGACAGGTCAGGACAAGCACAGACTCCCAGGCAGTAAGGCGAAGTCAAGAACAGAAGAGAGTTGTTAAGATACCAAGGTTTTTAGGGACCTGTGGTTACTGCAGCTCCAAGAAGGGAACCTGCACGAGGGATAATCTCACAGGGTGAAGTTCAGTAGCAACACGTACAGGCTGGTTGGTCTTTGAGAAAAGAGCAGCTCTGTGCAGTCCTGAAGCCCTGGGGCAAAGGAAGGGGTGCCTGGGACGGGCAGCAGTGTGACGTGTAACAGAAAACGGCGGCTCCTTCCCTGTCCGGCACTGTGAGGAGCTGGAGCCAGACTCACTGCGCTGTGTGCAGCACACGTACGCCAACACGGGCGAGGAGGCATCACTGGCCCCATTCACAGAGGAAGCAGCAGCTGGGATCAGTACCTTCCAGAATCCACAGTGAGCAGTGTAGGCAGGATTGGCACAGAGCCTGAGTGCCCACCTCTGTCCCTCCTGCTGGCATCTGCATGACATCCGTGTCTGCCTCATTTTAGGGACAGTGACATGGCTGGACAGGGGTCTTGGGGCAGAGTAGAGTCATGGGAGCACTGCCCAAGGAGACAGGCCTTGTCAGGAGGTTGCCATGGGATACCTGGCCCACCTGGGAGGAGTGTTCTAGACAGGATGTTACCGTGCGGGGCACAGGTGTTGACTGCGGCTCTGGCCCTGTGTCTAGTTCCAGCCCGGCCACTTCCTGCTCATGGGCCTTCACTGATCAGGCCCTGTGCCACCCTACAGCCACGTGCTGGCACACCAGCGCTCAGTTATGTCAGCCTCTGCCAATGGTAGATCTTGGTGACAGATGTGCTTGAAGGCTGTGGGCCTGGGCCAACCCACCTCTCTGCTTCAGGGAACTTTTTCTTCTGGTGTCTACTCTCATTGTCCTAGTGAACAATTATATCTTAAACACACAAAACAAAACGACCAACCCATAGCAATCACAGATAGACCGGCCGGGGTCGGGAGGGGGGGACCCCGGGCACCGAGAGGGGCCAGGTATGAGGTTGGGCCCCAGGACTCACCACGAACCACTCTCTCCCTGGAAAGTTAGGAGGGGCTCCGACTGCAGGACCTTGAAGGTGCTGCACCCCCTCAGCCCCACCCAGTGCCAGGGACACGCAGGTCTGAGACCTTCCCTGTACGTGGCACTTGTCCATCTTGTGCCCTTACAGGAACAAGCCCTGTGCACGAGGAACCTGAGGGGCGGGAGTGGCCCCTGCCATGGGTGGACCTGCCCAGCAGCCATTTGCACTGCGTCTGCTCACCTGTCAAATGCACCAGTTTAAAAACATTATGCTAAGTCCAAGGAGCCGGACACAAAAGACCACACAGTGTATGAGCCCATCTATGAGGACAGGCATACCTGTGGTTGCTTACGGCTGGGGGAGGGGGTGATGAGGAGAATAGCTACGGGTATGGGGTTTCCTCTGGGGGAGATGAAGATGTTTTGGAACTGGATAGTGGTGGTGGTTGCACAATATGGCAAATGTACTGAATGCTACTGAATGTCCATTTTAAAATGGTGAATTTTATGTTCCACGGATTTTGCCACCAAGTTTTCCCCGGGGATTCTGTGAACCAGCAAGATGGAAGCCCCGGGCTTGGAGACCTGGAGAGGCTCCCTGGGGGTCAGCACCCAGGTGATGCCCCTGCAGGGGCGCTGCGCCCAGAGCTGGCCCTCGTCCAGGCCTGTGACTCCGCCTCTCTCCGCCGCTGAAACCTCCGTGGAGTGTCCTCAGGACGCGGTGAGCAGGAGGACGGCCAGCATCGCAACGTTGAAGACACTGCCTTATCCTTCCAGGTGCAAGTCCCTCCTTCACCCAGAGCAGGACTCGGGTCAGAGCTCTGGCACCAGCCCCTCTTTACAGGGAGGGGACAGCAGGACTTGGCAAGGCCCGTGCCCTGGGCCGTGTCTCACCTGGGCTCTGCAGAAGAGACCCCTGCTGTGGAGTCCCGGGGTGGGGAGCTCAGGGTGCTAGTGTGTCAGTTTCCAGTTGCTCCTGAGACAGATCACCACAGATTCATGGCATAAAACGACACACGGATTCCCTACAGTTCTAGAGGTGGGAAGTCCAAAAATTCTCCACGGGCTAAAATCAGATGCCAGCTGGATTCTCCCTCCGCAGGCTCCAACGGAGACCCGCTCTCCTGCCCTTTCCAGCCTCCGGAGGCTTCCCAAATGACTTGGCTTGTGAGCCCTTTCTTTATTATCACTCCAACCTCTGCTTTTGTCCTCACTTCACCCTCTCCTCTCTGACCTCTGACCTCTCCTCCATGCCTGTTTTAAGGACCACTTGGCTCATCCAGGACACTCGCCCCATCTCAGGACCCTTAACTTGCTCTCATTTACCAAGTCCCATTTG
Organism: Myotis davidii; assembly: GCF_000327345.1. Taxonomy (NCBI): domain Eukaryota; kingdom Metazoa; phylum Chordata; class Mammalia; order Chiroptera; family Vespertilionidae; genus Myotis; species Myotis davidii. The sequence goes on from NW_006289713.1 coordinate 6,460,109, forward strand.
CCGTGCCATTCAGCCGAGGACATCTGCAGGGGCCGTGTTCAGCTGACCACGCTGGGTTTCCCTGTCCCTTCGCTGTTGCATGTCTCTCGCAGGAAGACTTGGGTCCCTCCTGGTTCATGGCCACAGATCGAGCTGCCTTTTTCAAAGTCTACGGTTCCTGTCATCTGGAAACCCTGAGGCTTTACTCCTTCAGCGTCTGGCTTACTCCCACATTTTATTAAGCCGCCCTCAGTGGGCCAGGCCCAACAGAAAGCTGCAGGAATAGGGGACTGCGAGCTCGGGGCCGGGTCAGACAGGGCCCCTGCCTGCTCAGACCTGCGGTGCTCCACAGCACGTTAGCATGTCCCGGGAGCTTCACAGGAACTCGAAGCCCACCTGCCCAACCAGCTTCACCTGCAGCCCTGATGGTGGGTCCGGCATTGGCAGTTGAGTTCCTTGGACATTCTGGTGTGGCCAGGGGTCGGAACGCTGCTCTCGAAGCTCAGAATCGGGCAGAGGGAAAACACGTGTCAGAAATAGAATGTGATGTGTCCTTGCTTCAACAATAGCGAATAGGCGTGCCTACTTCCGGGTCATGAGCGTTCTCACTGAACCCTCCCACAGCTTTGCAGGGTAGCAGTGTTATCACCCTATTTCACAGGTGACCAGCGAGACCCCGGTCACAGGGAGTGACGAGGTCACCCTTCAGCCTCAGGCACTCTGGCTCCTGAGACCTGTCTCCACGCTTGGGAGACAAGCTGAGGTCACTTTCTCCTGGAACTTTCTACCTGTCTCTGACCCATCGTACTCTGAGGAGGGACAGAGGGAACAACCCTTGATGACAGTTGCTCCCTGGTGGGGTGACACAGCAGAAGGAAGATGGCTCCTGAGTGTGGGCAGGCGCTGGGCTAAGCCACCACCTGCCTCATCCTCCAGGGCACCCGTGTGCCATCTCACTGCCTTCCTGTGCACGGGAACGCCTGCCGCCCACACAGATGGGCCCCGCAGGGTGCTTCTCTGCTGCTATGAAAAGGTCACCCAGCCCTGGGATGCTGGCAGAGAGCATATCAAAGCCCCTCAGAATTAAGAGTTTTCCCATTGAGTGGAATTTCACAGCCCAGTGGCCAATTTCTAAGTCATGCACATTAATGGGCAGCTAATGAGGGACCCAGGCAGGGACAGGGAGGTGCGGGAGCTGGGATTAAGGAGTACGAAGCCACAGCCGCTGCTCTCTCCCTGCTGTGGGGGCAGCTTTGGGAGAGAAGGTAGAAGGCGGGGCTGCCTGGGAAGGCCTGGGCTAGCCTGTACCAGCCTTGCTGCTGCAGACCTCCACCTGCTGCCACAGCCTCTCCCTCCCCACCATGCCCACGCCTGCCTCAGGCCCTGGTGCAGTAAGAAAGCCCTTTCCCAGGTGCTTTAACCTGGGTCTCGCCCAAGGAACCCAACCCAGAACACCTCGGCCTTCCTGGGAGCATCAGTTTGGTTCGTTCCCTGGGCTGAGCCTTTGAACAGGCACTTGCCACTCCCCTCCTGTGTCTTCCCTCCTGGCACCTCCTCCAAGAAGCTCCTCCCAATTTCCCTCCCTCCTGGAGTCTCACCACGGTCCACTCCCCACTCCGGCTCCTCTGAATCCCCGGGGCCTGGCATGCAGTAGGTGCTCAATCAATCAATCAATCAATCCGTGTTTGTCAAGTTACTGTCTGACTGAATGGTTGAGAGCAGTCAAACCCCAGGACTGTGGGGTATGGTGTGCTGAATGGTGACCCCTAAAAGACATGTTCGTGCCCCAGAGCCTGTGAACGTCATCTTATTTATTTATCTTTAATATATTTGTATTGATTTCAGAGAGGAGGGGAGAGGGGGAGAGAGAGATGGAAATATCAATGATGAGAGGAAATCATTGATCCGCTGCCTCCTGCACGCCCCCTCCTGGGGATCGAGCCCGCAACCCAGGCATGTGCCCTTAAACCAGTGGTTCTCAACCTTGGCTGCACATTAGAATCACCTGGGAATCTTTTTAAAATCCTGATTTCTGGGCCTTATCCTCCGGAAATTCTGTTTCTTTGTTACTAATGTTGTGGCCCCACCCCATAACAAACAGAATTTCCGGAGGATGAGGCCCAGAAATCATGATTTTAAAAAGATTCCCAGGTGATTCTCATGTGCAGCCAAGGTTGAGAACCACTGCCTTAAACAGAATCTAACCCAGGACCCTTAAGTCCGAAGGCTCTATCCACTGAGACAAACCAGCTAGGGCTGAATGTGATCTTATTTAGAAGAAGGGTCTTTGCAGGTGTAGTTAAGGATGTGGAGATGAGATCGTCCTGGACTATCTGAGGGAGCCTAAATCCAATCACCACTGTCCTTATAAGAAAAGGAAAGGGTACAGGCATGGGAAGAAGGCTACTTGAAGACGGAGGCAGAGGTTTGAGTGATGTGGCCACGAGCTAAGAAACCTGTGGAGCCGCCAGAAGCTGGAGGAGACAGGAAGGTCCCTCCCCTAGAGCCTTCAGAGGGAGCGTGTCCCTCTGACACCTGGACTCAGACTTCTCGCCCCCAGACCAGTGAGAATAATGTGTGACAGCCGACTCAGGAGGGTAACATGTCCGGGAAAGTATGTGATGTTGCTTTTTGTCTTTTCTGGAGGCTGTGTACTCATCCCGCCATCTATTCATTCACTCACTCACTCTTTCAGCCCTTCCTGTCCAGGGCGCTGTCAGGGTCAGGGCATGGTGTGGGAGACAGCATGGCATTACAGGCTGGGATGACACCCACTCAGGGCTAAAACCCTGCCCTGTCACTTGCCAGTGAAGACCTTTTCTTTCATTAATTTCTTACTTTGATTTTAGAGAGAGAGGAAGGAAGAGAGAGAAATGTCAATCAGTTGCCTCCCATATGCACTCTGACCAGGGATCGAACCCACAATCTTTTGTTGTACAGACAAAGCTCCAACCAACCGAGCCACCCGGCCAGGGCGCCAGTGATGACCTTTTGAGCCCCTGGCTTTCCCTGCCCGAGCCCGGTTCCTGCTCTGTGAGCGATGGCAGCGCCCCCTTGGGATTGGGTGAGCGCTGGGTCACAGTGAGCACTGCTCCCCTGGAGGCAGTGTAAACACTGCTGGAGACAGGGCCCAGCTCTGAGCCCCTCGGCCATAATCCTGCTCCCTTCTCCCTGGTGCATGCTGGGAGGTCAAGCGTTTATTGACCACCTGTTGTGCGGAGCCTGAAAAGGTGTGAAGAGAGTGGGCCCCAAGGAAGTGACACAGTTAGAAACTTCATGGAGAAAAAGCGTGGGGCGGACCTGGTGTCCCGCAGGTAAGGGCTGATTGGCTGAGGCTCTGGGCATTGAAGATGTTTGTTAACATGAGGCAGCGGTTCTCAAAGTGGGGTTCCCAGCCCAGCAGCATCAACACCATCTGGGAGCTGGTTAGCAAAGGCGATTCTCAGACCCACTGAATCAGAAACGCTAGGGATGGGCCCCCACAATCTGTGTTTAACACACCCTCACCCAGGGTTTTGAGCCTTGGGTACCGGGGATAAACAGTCACATCTGAATTCAAGATCTGACTCTCCTAGGCCTGCATTTTCTGGAACAGGACCATTTTTTATTCTCTGCCAGCTTAGTTGACAATGTGTGGGGTCAGATTGGTGATCTCTACTCAAAGGGTGGCCCGGGACCAGCAGCACCTGCCTCCCGGAGCTTGTGAGAAATGTGATTCTCAACTCCTCTCAAGATGGGATGAATAGGAATCTTCGTTTTAACAGGAACCCCAGGTGATTCTGTGCACGGTCAATGGAGATCTCCACGGTGTACCTGCTGCCCACCTGGGCCGCTGCCTGCCTCCGTCTACCGCTTCCTGCACCCCCTGTGAGGCAGGCACACAGACCCCCTGTGCAGGTGGGCTTGGGGAGATCACTGCTAACAGGTGACACATGCTGCGCTCCAAGCTCTTTCCTCCCCCCCTCATACTGGGGGTCTCAGGCATGGAGGGAGGAGGCACTGGAGAAACTGACCCAGATCACTGCGTGAGGTCGTGAGGTCACGTGTGCCCCTTCCTTGATTCCACCCAGCTGAGCTCCCTCTCCCACTCCGCAGATGGGTAAAGCCCCGCCTACAGGGAGGAGGGGAGGGAGCCTTCAGACTTCCTCAGGCCAGAAGTCTCAGAAGCTGCAAGTTCTTGGGACAGATGGCCCTGACTTCAAGTCTCTGCTCCCCTAGGTTTTGGGACATGACCCAAACACATGCTCTTTAGGGCTCCCTTAGTTCACGACTCACTCATGACCCACCCTTGCCGAGCTGGACTCTTCCTTCTTCCACCCGTCTGGGCCCAAGAAATGCAGCGGAACCACCTGGAGTGGGCCTGAGTTCCCGTCCGTCCGACTGTCCGTCCGAGTCCAAGGTGGCCAAAGACTGTCTCTCACCTTGAAGTTTGCACTTGGTGGTAAGGACTAGGGCTGTCAGAGAGGTGGGGATATGGGGGAGGGAGCCGAGGGCTGTGATGGGGTCCTTCGTTTTAGTTTGAGAGCAGGAGTGAGGATAAGCTGGTAGAAAGCTAGGGGGGGAGGGGGAAAGCAGTGAGGAAGAGAAGTGATGGGCCAGTGAGTGAGCAAGGAAAAGGGGCAGCAGAGGTGCAGGAAGAGGGAGATGTAGCTGGGACAACTGGGGAGAGGCCTTTCGCAGCCAGAGAGTGATACCGGCTATGAACGGGGAAGGAAGTGCGAAGACTGTCTCCTCTCCACCCTTCTGCTGCTTCTAGCCATGGAGGGACAGACCCCTGGAAGCAGAGGCCTTTTGGAAAAGCCTGGGACTGCCAGCCCCGGTCTGTCCTCACTGAGCGCTGCCTTCATCCTCCTGAAATCTGCGCTGGGGGCCGGCCTGCTCAACTTCCCCTGGGCCTTCTACAAGGCCGGTGGGGTGGCCCCCGCCTTCCTGGTAGAGCTGGTAAGCCCCTGGGAAGTGATTGGGGGTGTCTCCCGGGCAGGATCCAGGGGGGAGCTGCCTGTCTTAGAAACTATGTACATCTGTGGGGTTTGGTTTTCTGCTCGCTGAGCTCATGAGGGGAGAAGATAACTGTACCTGGGCACACAACAGCCTCTACCCGCCCAGGCTGCTGCCAGGCACAACACCTGGATCCAATGAACCTGACATCTCTGCTGGGAAAGCGCGGAGAACACTCGGTCTCTGAGCAATCGCCTGGCCAGTTGACCTCACTTGCCCGCTGGTCTCAGGTCCACGTTCAGATCGGGTCAGGACCAGGACTGGCTGGGACACCCCCATGGGAGCTGGGCCAGGCCCACTGCCGTGTCAGAGGCCGGCAGCCACTTCCAGGGCCTGCCTTCCAGCTGAGCTCCCTTTCCAGGCGGTCAGGGCTGAGCGGCTGTAGCAGAGAAGAGGCACTGATTAGCGCAGCTTTCATTTGTTTGCAGTGATTCTCTGGCTGCCAGGAGCCGTGTTCCGTGGTACGCCCTTTGACAGGCAGCCCACATGCTTTTCCATGGCAGCCAGCTGATAACGGTCCTGTTCTTAATGGTCCGGTGCCGGGGTTCTTGTCCCAGCATCGAGAAGGGTTCAGGAACTTGGAGAAGGCTGTGTGTAGATGTTAAATAGGAATCCAGAGACTAATAAAGAGTCCGGAGATGAGATATAATTTAGAAAAGCATTGGGGGTCAGAGGAGCTTAGCTAAAGGAGCTAAGTTCCAAGGTCTTAAGTCTAAGGTCTTAGGTTCTCTCCTCATCCCCAGGACCCCATGCTTTTTATTAACACAACTGGTCCTGAGGTGAGGCAGAGATACACACTGCAAAGGGTATACAGAAACATTGTCAGAATGAGGGAATTAGCCTACGGCTGTTCAGGTGTTTGGCTAGTAGGAGGCAATAACATGTAGATTAAGATGACCTTTGAGTGTCTGGCAGCCACAGTCAATTTCCTATTCAGGTTTGGGGAAATGCTTTTAGCCATTCCCAACAGGTGACTACATGTGTGACTCAACCCTGCTGAGTCCCCAAGTCTCATCAACTTTTTGATGAAACTCTTGAAATTATGACATGCTGGAATTGGTCTCCGGCAGTCCCCGTTTTGTGTGTAGGCCCTCCCTTCCCCTTGGGTAGTGTTCGGAGGGTCACATGACAGAGGGTGGGGCAACATAACAGGTGGTCGGAGGACTCTGAGGGGGTGACGTTGCACTGTGCCCAGTGGAAATGGAAGGACTTGTCCAGGTGCATGAGAGGTGCACCATAGCTGTGTTTGGAGGAGTGCAACAGGAAGGCTGCCCTTTCAGCTCTGGCCAGTGGTCTCAGTGGTTAGAGCATCAGCCTTTGTACCGAAGGGTCATGGGTTCGATTCTCGGTCAAGGGCAGGTACCTGGATTGCAGGTTCTATCCCCAACCTGGTTGGGGCCGGTGCATGAGGTAACCAATCAATGTTTCTCTCTCTCTCTCTCTCTCTCTCTCTCTCTCTTTGTCTCTCTTTCACTTTCCTCACCCCCTTCCCTCCTTCCCTCCCTCCTCTTCCACTCTCCCTGAAAAAACAACAATGGAAAACAATATCTTAGGGTGAGGATTAACAAAACAAAAGGCTGCCCTTTCAGACAATGAGGAGTGAATGCAGGGGGCATGGTTGGGCACAGAGGTGTCCAGCTCAGGGTGGCAGGCAGGGCTGGGAAGCAGAGCTGTCGCCCCCACTCCTCACACCCCTGCAGCGCTCCTGGGCCCCTTGCTGAAATGCAGATGCTGACTCAGCAGGGCTGGGCAGGGCTGAGGCTGTGCATCCTGAGGAGCTCCTGGTGACGTGGAGGCTGCGAGTGTGGCTTGCACATTGTACAGTGTGGTCTAAAGATGTGAATGAATTGAAACCCTGGACAAGCGAAGGAATCAGCTGGTAATGGGCCCACTGCCCCTCCCCGCCTCTCCCCTCCTCTTGGGAGACTTCTGCTCTGTCCCCTTTGCAAGGGGCCAATTTGGACTTGGGGCACATTTAAACATTCCCACCACCAGGAGGTCAGTGGTGCGAGGTGGTAGGTCTCTCAGGACCCGTTAGCATTGGAGGATTACTAAGACCGAATGAACCTGACCCGCAGTTAGAAGTTGCAGAGGCGGAGCCTGGGCATGAGCAATAAGGGCTCTTTGCTGTCTGTCAGGGTCCCTCTCGCGAATGCCTCACTGGCAGAGGATCCCTTAGTCCCCACCCCGCTTCCCTTCATCCTCAAGTACCTATCTTGCTGCTATGTGTCAGGCAGCTCTCTGGGGACTAAATGGTGAGCAGAAAATGCCACAAGCCCAGTGTTCACAGAGCTGAGGGGCTCTGGGTGAGAGATGTTGGAGACCCTGTCGTGTATGTTGTAAGCATATGTCCTTGGGCTACTAGACCAAGGACCACAAACTGAGTGGATTAAAACAGCAGAAATGTGTCCTCTCACAGTCCTGGACACAGAAGTGTGAAAGCAGTCTGTCAGCAGGGCCCTGCTCCCTCCTTCCTGCCTCTTCCAGCTCCTGGTGGCCCCAGGCATCCCTTGGCTTGTGGCCACATCACCCCAGCCTCTGTTCCATCATCACAGAGCCTCCTTTTTATGTCTTCTGTCTCGTCTAAGGCACTTGTCATTGGATTTCAGGGTCACCCAGAGGGTCCAGGATGACCCATCTCAAGGTCCTTAATTACACCTGCAAAGATCCCTTTTTATTTAATTACATCTGCAGAGACTGCCCAGTAAGTCACCTGCACCGGTGGTGGAGGTGAGGTTGTGGGCTTGTCTTTTGGGGACCACCATTCTGCCCACGGCAGGCAGTGTACCCAAGAAGGCATAGTTCTATGAGAGCCGGAGATGAGGGGCTGAGTCCACCTGAGGGTGAAGTGTCAGGAAGGCTTTCTGGAGGAAATGGCCTTGGAGAGGAGGGGGAAGATTAGGCGTTCACCAGGTGAGGGGAAGTGGTGGAGGCGGAAGGGCGTTCCAGGCAGAGGAACTGGCATGGGCAAAGGTTCAGGGACCGAAGGGAGCCATGTGTTCCTCCCAACTCGGGAGTTCCAAGCTCCTCTCCCACAGTCCAATTAGATGTTCCTCCCCTGCAGCTGTGTTGTGGCGTCTGGAGTCACAGAGTGTGCTGGTCAGGGCCGTGCGCTGTCTGAGCGTGTCCCAGCTCAGCATTCTTCCCTAGAACCCGGGGCAGGGGTGTGGAGGCCTGGAGACCAAGTTCAGTTTGGGGCAGGTAATCACCGGTCCTGCAGAGGCTCAGAACCATTTAGCTCCATGCAGCAAGTGGGGCTCCCATGCACCGATGCGGGTGTCCAGTGGCACAGGCACTTGGGAAAGCAGTTTGGCAATTTCTTAGTTAAAAACGGGTCTAATCTATGACCCAGCAATTCTCCTGAGGGCATGTCCAGGAAGACAAAACACAGGTCCTCACAAGGACTTGTTCTGGGTGCTCAGCGCTTTATTCACAGTAGCCAGAAACTAAGAACCACCAGGTGCCTGTCAGCAGCAGGCCGGAGGAAGCAACTGTGACTGCATCCACACAGGGGGTGGCCCTCGGCAAAAACAGGAGTAACACGTGATCACCAGTGTGGCTGGATCGCACAAGCACGACACCGAGGAAGAAACCAGATACCAAAATATGTAAAAGTAGAAAAATATTAGACCAGTGGTTTCTGGGGACAGGATTGGGGCATAGAGTGACTAGGATGGGCCAGGAGGGCACGTCAGGGTGGTAGAGTGTTCTGTGTCTTGACAGAGGTGCATTTGTTGTGCCTCTTCAGGTGATAACCCTTGTATACATGTAGCCCGTGCAGTTTTAGCACCATCTGGGTTTCTGAGTCCTCATTTGTCCATCTGGGCAGAGTAGTGTGAATCCCAGACTGACTACCAGCAAGGCCTCAACAGTCCACCTGCCCTGCAGCTCTAGTTTCAGGGCAGGGGAGGGGCCCCGGGCCATAGGCAGCATGACTTCTACAGGTGAGAGGCCCAGTGGAGGGAGCCATATCCAAGTCCCCAGGGGCAGCTGGCTGGGTGGTGGCCTTTGGGAGCACCCTGGCCCACAGTCCTGCTCTGCAGGTCTCCTTGGTCTTCCTGATCAGTGGGCTGGTCATCCTGGGCTATGCCGCCTCCGTCAGTGGCCAGACCACCTACCAGGGCGTGGTTCGAGGGCTGTGCGGACCTGCCATCGGGAAGCTGTGCGAGGCCTGCTTCATCATCAACCTGCTCATGATCTCCGTGGCCTTCCTCAGGGTGATCGGGGACCAGCTGGAGAAGCGTGAGTACTTGCACTGGAGGTGGGTGGCCTCAGGGTTCGGTGCTCCTTATGCCCCCTGGGGCTCCTGGTTTGGAACAGGACGTGGACACTGAGCGGGACCCTGGGGGACAGCAGAAACCGAGACCACCCCTGAGCTCCTAACGTCCTGGAGATGGGAGACTTGGAATTAGTAATTACCAGCACAAGGAGAGTCCTGGGGGTGGGGGGGTTGGGGGGGACAGGGACAGGCTGTGGCTGGCTGTCTAGTGGGATCCACTGCAGAGAAGCCCCTGTGGGAGAGAACCAATCACACCTTGCGTTTTGGGACGTTGGAGACTAAACTCCCTGCACTTGGGCCTCTAGTTCCCCACTAACGATTTCCCTCTGAGCACGGCTTTAGTAGCATCCCCATCAATTTTGATATCTATTTTCATTTTTGTCCCATTCAAAACGTTTGTTAAGTTTGTTAAACTTTGACTCACAGGGTGTTTAACGTTGTGTGGTTTGATTTCTAATTATTCGGGACTTTTTTGAGATCCCTTTTTGGGTTCTATCTTCATTGCATTGTGGTCAGACAACACACTTGGTGATTTCCGTTTTTTTGGTCTTTGAGACTGCCCTGTGGGCCCCCACATGTTCTGTGATGGTGGGCATTTTGCGTGGGGTGCAGTGTTCTGGAACTCTCCATCCGGTCAAGGTTCTCCACAGCTTTGAGCAGGTCTTCATAGCCTTGCTGACGTTTTGGGTCTAGTTATTCTATTCGCCTGAGCGAGGGTGTTAAGCCTGCAATCACAGTTGAAGATTTTATGTTTCTCATTTTTAACTGTCCAGTTTCACCTCATGGTCCTGGAAGCTCCGTCATAGGCACCCACCACCAACTACCCTTTTATTGTTATGAAATACCCGCTTTTGTCTCTGGTGATACTTGGTCGCTAAATCACCCTCCTCTACTGTAAAAGTGGGCGCTCCAGCTGCCTTCAGATTAGTGGCTATGCAGTGTTTCTCTTCCTGTTCATTCTCTGTGAACCAAACTGACATGGGCTTCCCAGTGCATTTCTCGTAGGTAGCACATGGTCGGGTCGTGGTTATTTTAAAAATCATCTTGATGATCTCAGACAGACTTCTAATTGGAATGTAATTACTGATATGGTTAGATTTTGCTCCGACATTTTGATGTTTCTTTGGTTTGCTCTCTCCGTCACTTTAGCCGTGAATAAAAAGGCCCCTGGCTCTGGGGTGCTGCGATTAGAGGCTTCTATGTTTGGGGCAGCATTGAGGTTGGTAGATCTGAGCCTATGGTGGGTAAATGAGCATAAAACGCCCTGCTTGCAAGTGGCAAGTCGAGACCACGTCAGCTTCACCTCGGCTCGCCGGGCCGTACTGCCGTGTGAGGAGGGTTCTGAAGCCGCGTGCAGGGTCAGCGGTGGAGCCAGAGTGATTAGAGTTGATTAGATACAGGCCGCCTGGTTCTGGGGGGGTTGACGGGAGGAGAGGGCATTGTGTGTGTTTCTGGTTAGGTACTGGGGGGAAGGGGGGGGGGGAAAGTTAGGGTTTTTCAAAATGCTGACACGCCGAGCTCAAAAGGTTCGCCATCACTGGACAAGGGGGTCCATGTGGAGAGGCCCCAAAACTGCAGGGAAGGCCCAGCTGAGCCACGGTGCCCCCACCAGGCACCTGATGTGGGGAGAGCCACCGAGAACCCTCCAGACCAGCCCTCCCACCAGCCAAATACCCTCAAGTGACCCCCATGGGTCCCACATGGAGCAGAAGTAGCCAGCTCAGCCCTATCTCCTTCTTCACATCCTGCTCATGGCAGATAATCAAGTGGACGCGCCAGGCCATGCTGGGTAGTTTGTTGTGCAGTGGTGACAGAGAACACGGCTTTGCCCAGCACCAAAAAGCCACCCTGGCCCCTGCTAGACCCATGCCCCCCTGAGCTCTCAAGCAGAAACAGAAGGATCTGGTACAACAGTGGTTCTCAACCTTCTGGCCCTTTAAATACAGTTCCTCATGTTGTGACCCAACCATACAATTATTTTCGTTGCTACTTCATAACTGTAATGATGCTACTGTTATGAATCGTCATGTAAATATCTAAATATAAATATCTGATATTAGGCGACCCCTGTGAAAGGATCGTTCGACCACCAAAGGGGTCACAACCCACAGGTTGAGAACCGCTGTGTTACAAGCACATAAGGGCCCAGGTGCCTCAGGGTAGGTCCTTTGTCTCACCTGTGGCTGGATTCGAGCACGGGGAGCAGTGCCTGGCTGGGAGGAGCCCAGTGAGCGTCTGTTGAATGAGTTTCTGCAGCCAGATCCTTCCTTCGTGGTGGCACATGATGGGGTCCCCATCACGCTTGTCCCATCCCTTTAGACTCACAGGGCTGACAGTGTCCATGGCAACCCCGGCCAGGGATGGAGAGCGGGGGCGCCCCCGGGCAGGACTCTGACTGCTGGGTGAGAGCCATGGGCTCACTGCGGCCCCCTTCCTCCGCCTTCCCACCAGTGTGTGACTTCCTCCTGCCTGCCCTGCAGCCCTGGTACGCTGACCAGCGCTTCACCTTGACCCTGCTCTCCATGCTGGTCATCCTGCCCCTGTCCGCCCCGAGGGAGATCAGGTTCCAGAAAGTCACGAGGTACGGGGCTGCAGGCTTCCTGGCAGGGCAGCGGCTTTGACTGGGTCCCCACTGCCCTGGGTTGGTATTTGGGGGGGCAGGGAGGGGGGCTCGGTCCGCCTCTGCTAGGGGAGCTGTTAGCGTTGGCCTTCCCATTTGGAGAAGGGGGAAAACATTAAAAATCACACAAGTAACATGTGTGTGTGATAGGAAATAGAGAGAAGCAAAAGAGAAAACTATCATAACGCATAACCTGCTGCTGCTGTTTTCTTTAACTATTACAGACTTCATTTGCCCACGCGTGCGCACTCACAGGCAGAGGCAGACATACACAGACTATTTTTCATACTGTGGGCTGTGGCTTTATGCATATTTTTGAAGGAAAAGAGTCTGGCAAAAGTATTCATGCAAATTTGCAACTTGTGTTTCCCTGTTGTGTTCAGAGCAGCAATGGACGTCTTATCTTGGAAACGGAGAAACAGGGGGTAGGGGACGAGAGCCCCTAGGTGCCCCCAGCCCTCCAGTCTCCCGTCCCGCCCCACTGAGTCAGGGGTCCTCCTCCCCACAGCAGGTGTCCTGGCTTAGCTGCCACATCCGAGGCTGAGTGGCCGTTGGAGAGATGGTGCCGGTGGTCACCACAGCCTCGCAGGTGCGGCCAGTTAGGAACTGGCCCAATCTGACCCTGGGCCTGAGCACAGTCCTGCCTGAAAGATCTCCCACATCCCCGCTTGCAGATGAGGGACCCAAGGCACGGAGCCCTGAGAACTGCCTGGCACCTTGCCCGTGTGGGCAGAGCCGGCATTCAGACCCCCTCTGTGTTTGTGGTCATGCATCATCTGTGTGTTAGCTTCCTAGGCACCCTGGCCGCCTGCTACCTGGCCCTGGTCATCGTGGCGCAGTACTACCTGAGGCCCCAGGACCTTGCTCCTGAGCCCCGTCCTGCGCTGAGGTGAGTCCGAGGGGATGGCCTTCCCTGGCTTCTGGGGTGCTGCAGGGGATCCTGTAGGAAGGACACTTTTCCCCACTGTTTGCACAGAGCCCCGCTCCTCTCAGCAAAACGCCTGGTGTCTCTGATGCCTGAGGTCCCAGCAAAGGCCCCTGTCCCCCAAGAATGGACACAGCTGTGGGTAGTAGAACCAGGGACAGGCCAAGGAACACAGCTCTAAGCCCCTCCACCCTGGCTCCTGGGCTTTCTCAGCAGTGTCCCCACAGCCTGGAGCCGGTGGAACCGGCCGGCGAGATGCCAACGCCTGGGCAGAGGGAGCAGGAGTGACAGAGGCGAGTGTGACCCCACCGGCCTGAGCAAGACCAGGAGGGGGCGGGTGTCCTGTGGGGACGCGGAGCCTCACTGAGGAAGGGTTTTGCTGGGCAGCTGCTTCAGGGTGTGAGCACAGCAGGGGCTTGAAATTAGATCTTCGGGTGACAGGCCAGCTCCGTAGGCATGTGACCTATGAACTTACCAGGGCTGCGTACAGAAGGACCTTGCACTCGGTTTAATGCCCTGTTGCCACCATCCCAGTGTTCTTTTGTTTTATTTAATGTTTTTTTATTTTATTGATTTTTTACAGAGAAGAAGGGAGAGAGATAGAGAGTCAAAAACATCAATGAGAGAGAAACATGGATCAGCTGCCTCCTGCACACCCCACACTGGGGATGTGCGCACAACCAAAGTACATGCCCTTGACTGGAATCGAACCTGGGACCTTTCAGTCCGCAGGCCGACGCTCTATCCACTGAGCCAAACTGGCTAGGGCCATCCCAATGTTCTTAATGGTTGTCGAACAGGGGTCCGCCATGTTCATTTTGCACTGGGCCCCACAAATTATGTGGCCCCTCCTGGCCGACGGATTGGAAGTGGAGCATGAGAGAGCGGAGTCCAGGGTGGCTCTGAGCTCTGGCCTGAGCACCAGGAAGGTGGTGGTGCTGTTTCCTAGGGGGGAGGAGGCGAGAGGAGCAGGTGGCTGGGGGAGAAAGAGGGGGTGTGAAGTTGGGATCGGCTTTGAATGCCCAAATGAAGGTACAGGGAGCTTGTCAGACCTGTGTCTGGATTCAGGGAGAGAGAAGCTGGGCTGGAGGGAGAAACGTGGCTGGTGTCCGCCCAGAGATGGCATTGAAGGCCCGGGACTGGGCAGGTGGTACACTCAGAACCCACAGTGCTCTGTCCGGCACTGGGAGGTCAGGGGAGGAGGAGGAGCTGTGGAGGGGTGGGAGTCGCATGTGTTAGCGTTCTGGAGCTAACAATGACCACAAATGACCACAAACCTGGTGGCTTCACACAAAAACAGCTTATCCTCTCTCAGTTCTGGAAGCCAGGAGTCCAAAATCAAGGCGGGGAGGCCAGGCTTCCTCTGGAGGCTCCAGGGGAGGCCCTGCCCGCCTCGTCCAGCTCCCGGGGCTGCCAGTGGTCCCTGGCTGGAAGGTGGATGCCTCGCTCCAGTCTCTGCCTCCGTCGTCACGCGGCCTCTCCCTGGGTGTCTGTTCCCTTCCTGTAAGGACACCCGTCATTGCACCAGCTCCCAACCTACTCCTGTGTGACCCCATCTTAATTAACTAACCACATCTACAGAGACCCATTCCCAAATGAGGCATCCCTCTGAGGTTCCCAGTGGATGTAAATTCGGGGGGACACTACTCAACCAGGATAGAGGACAATAGTAGGTGGGTCGCAGATGTCGGTGAACAAAATTTCAGGAAGTTGGCGTGATCATTGCCAAATGTTGCTCCTGGTTACAATGGGCTGAGCCCTGGGCGTGGATTTGGAGGCTGCTGGTGGTGGTACTTGGTCAGGGCAGGAGAGGCAGTGAAGGCCCAGGTGGACTGGGTTCAGGAGAGAAGGGAGGAGGCAGGAAAGAGCTCTTCTGAGGAGGGGAGAGGAATGGGCGGGAGTCATGAGGGACAGAGGCCCCAGCCCCTATTTATGCTGACGGACCTCTTAGCGAAGGAAGAACCAATGAGGAGAGGGCCAGGCTCACTGCTCATCTGCAGCCTCGAGTCAGGGGGAGGGGAGGTCCTGTGCTCTGGGGTCTCTTTCCCGGGGCCAAGGGGCCTGCACATGTGGGCCCAGGGGATGCAGGCAGGCAGATGGGGCCGTGCCTACATGGGCACTCTGGTGGTTACAGGAAGTCTGGCACCAGGGACAGGGCAGTTGAGGGAAGTGTGGGAAGCCCGGCCCGGTGGGGCGGCGCCATGAGCGGCCTTCAGAGTTAAGTCAGCGTGTGCAGCACAAGCAGGAGTCAGCACTGTGCACGTGTCCCGTGGCTGCTGTGACAAACTACCACCCACCGGGGGCTTACACAGCACAGATGTACTCTCTCTCATCTCTGGAGGCCAGAAGTCCCAAATGGGCCTCGCGGGGCTACAGTCAAGGTGTTGGCAGGGCTGTGTTCCTCTTGGAGGCTCTGGGCGAGAATCTGTTTCCTGGCCTTTCCCAGCTTCTAGGGGACACTCGCTCTCCGTGGCTCATGGCCCTGCCTCCGTCTGTAAAGCCAGCAGCATTCCTTCTCTGACCCTATCTCCGGAGTCACAGCCCCCTCCGCCCACCCCCAGGAAAGGTTCTCATCTCAGGGATTCATGCGACACATTGGGCCTAGATAACCAGGGTCACCTCCCACCCGGGTCCTTACCCCGACGCACACCTGTCCGCTCACTTATTCCCAGGTTGCTGGGATTCGGACATGGGCCTCTTTGGGGGCCATTATTCTGGCACAACCAGGAAACCCTGATTCTGTAGCAGGTGTTATTTACACCCCATTTCACTATATGTCCCTAAAGGTGCTGGTTGCTGGCACCTACAGCTACTTGCCAAAGGAAGCTTGAGGGCCACCGTCCTGAAAATTTCCATGCACACCTCTGTCCTTTATGGAGCTTGGGCAGAGGTCAAACCATCCCTGCACCTGCTGGGGTCTGTTTGAATGGAGGCTGCCTGAGCTCCCCAGCCCTAACCTCACAGGAGGAGGCAGCCTCAGAGGGAGGCTGGGAGTTCCTGCTCGCCGGGCCCTTTCCAAGCTCTGCCCACCCAGAGAATGTCAAGTTACCAAAGTGTCAGCTCAAATGTAATTAGAGAGTGCAACACAGAGCATGCCTACCCTTCCCATCTCCCAAACCTGGGAGTGGACGCAATAATTAAAAATACATTTTACAGCCGTGCTCAGTGACACC
This sequence comes from Myotis davidii, assembly GCF_000327345.1. Lineage (NCBI taxonomy): Eukaryota > Metazoa > Chordata > Mammalia > Chiroptera > Vespertilionidae > Myotis > Myotis davidii. The sequence continues at coordinate 6,476,083 of NW_006289713.1, forward strand.
TTTCTGGTCTTTAAAACTCGTCTTCAAATTGAGCGTGGCTGTGAAGTTAGCCTTTTGTAATGAACACCTGCTCTTGTCTGTTTGCAGCCCTTCCTCCTGGACCTCTGTGTTTAGTGTCTTCCCCACCATCTGCTTCGGATTTCAGGTAAGCTCAGCTCCGTGTTGGCGAGCGTGGCGACTCCCTGCTCCCGTGGGAGACTGTGGCCTCCCTGGCAGGAGAGAGGGGTGAAGGCTTGTTCCAGGATGTGATGGGCTGTCTTCTGGAGACGGCGCGTGTGTTGGAATCTGGGTTCAGTGAGGTGTGACTTGCTGTAGAACTGGGGAACCGGCCCCCACTGGCAGCCAGCAGCAGCAGCAGAGTGGGAATTCAGCACCTGTCCCTCCACATGTAAAACCCCCGCAGGAAATTGCCGTGCCAGGTCACCCAGAGTGGTCCATGTCCCCAGCAGATCTCTGTCCCAGGGGCCTCGGAGAGGAAGCATCCTGCCTCTGGAGGCGTGGAGGCAGGGGCTGGAAGGTGTGCAGGGGCTGCGTGGTGGGGGTGTGGGGCAGAGTGTCTGACAGTCATGGACTGGGGGTGGGCTCTGTGCAGTCCGGCTGGGGGGCTTCCGACAGCCCTAGGCGGGGCAGAGTCAGACACCCTCTTTCAGGCGCGATGTCTGAAAGGATCTTGAAGAATGTGTGGGGGGGCGCCAGGTGAAGGGGAGGGCGGTCCAGCTAGAAGGGACGGCACAGGTGAGGGGGGAGGGGGAGGGGGAAGAGGAAGGGGGAAGCATGTCTGGTGGGGCTGTAAAGGGCTCTGCTAGGTGGGGTCCCCAGGGTGCCGTACCGGAGAGTGTGGGCTCTGCTCCTTGCCTTCCGGGTTTTCCCGGCTCCTAGCAGGTGGCAGCTGACTCCATTCTTCCATTGTTTATTTTAGGAAAGATGCGCCTCTCTCCTAAAAACCTACCCAGCACACCAATAGCAGAACCACCCCAGAGCAAAGTCGAGTTGGCAGGGGAGGTGGTTCAGGAGCGACAGTATCTCAGCTCCCTGCCCTGAGTGTTTTCTTCCCTTAGCCGCCAACTGGCGCCTGTTTCTGTTCTTCATCTTGTATTTTCTTTGAGAAACAGTTTGGAAAAAAATCTTGAAACATTTCCGTTTCTCTTGCTTATAAATGAGTTGATGGTATCACTTCTGGGGCTTAGCAAGCCATTTATAAGAAATTCTCACATTTTTCCTTGCACACCCAATATTTTGAAAGATCTAGAGCAGCGATTTTGCTGTCAGCTGTTCATCGGGATGTGGTTTAGCGCCCTCTCTCCAGCGTCTGAGCACCATATGGCGCGGCAGGCTCCACTGGGGGCTGCTTTCAGATGCTTCCCGGGGTGCCCCCCTCACCTTTGCCTAGGCTCTCTCATTCCATTCTCCTAGCAACCGAGGCCTGGCTGAGGTTTCCAGGGACACGGATGCAGGATGGAGATTGGGGAAAAGATGTGAATTGCCGGGTGGGGGTGGGCTGAGGCCGGAGCCAGAGGCAGGGCTGTGGGGGTCTGCCTGGGAGAGTCTGTGTGGAGCAGGGCAGGAAGCAGGGAGGGAGGGGGCAAGGCTGGAGGGCCGTGCGAGGAGCGGAGGTCTCCTTGTCAGGAGCTCTGACCTGGTTCAAACACCACCCACCCCGCATGCAGCAGCCCCATCACCAGCTGTGCGGAGCTGGTAGGAGGGGCCTGTGGAGCAGAGTGGGTGTGGGCTCTGCTCCTGCCATCTCTCCGCACTTGGGACTTCTCTGTTGTTTTTTAAACAACAGCTTTATTGAGATAGAACTCACATAGCATGCATTTCACCCACCTGAAGTGTAAGAGCCAGGGGTGTGGTATGTTCACAGAGCTGTGCGACCATCACCACCGTTGATTTTCGACCATTTCATCTGCCCCAGAACCCTGCACCTGTTACCAGCCACCCCACCCCCTCAGCCCTCCCTCAGCCCCTGCAACCAGGAGTCTCCCTGCTGTGTCTGCCTGCTCCGGACGGTTCACATAAATGGATCCCACGATGCTGGTCCTTTGTGACAGCTCTCACAGTGTCCTGGAGCTCACCTACCTGTTCATTTTCATGGCCAAGTCATATTCCACCGTTTGCTTATCCATTCCTCAGCCATACACACCAGGCAGTTTCCACTTCTTAGCCAGTGTGGCGCCTCTGCCTGCATCCGGCTCAGCGAGAGTCTGTGCACAGCCAGCCCCTCCCACAGGTTGTCCCAGCAGGGCAGCTCCCCCCCACCCGATCCATCCCAGGGGACCTGTTGTAGCTTCCCTATGAAACCAAACGTGACCCAGGAATCTTAGGACAAACAGAGAAAGAGGGGCAGGGCTCCTCCAGACACCTCCAAGCATTTCCCCCATTTCTGAGTTTGGGAGACAGGAGGGGGGAGCATTGATCCATGGAGTTCCCTGCCCCTCGGTTGAGGGTCCCCAGGGATTGAGGGCTCCTGTGAGGTCAGAGAAGTCCCAGGAAAGAAATCCAAAGAGGCACTGGTGCCCTGAGGCTAGTCTGTCCTAGAAGGTACATGTGAGCTCCCTGGGGACCGTGTGGGCTAGTTTCCGTGTACCCAGACTTGCACTGGATCAGACTGATAAGACCTGAGTCCCGGAGAGCGTGGGTTGGGTACGGGCAGCCTCCCTGTTGCGGGTGGGTTACTTAAAGGGAGTAACCCCTGGAGCATTCCTCAGCGGTGGGCCAGGCTCCCTGCTTGGCTGGAGCAAGACAGACGTGGTCCTTGATGTCAGGGAGCTGACGGTAGATGCTGAACAAGCAAACCCAAATCTGCTCACGTGGGGTGGGAGGTGGGGGG
>NW_006289713.1:6479435-6482855 GCF_000327345.1 Myotis davidii
GCGTGGGTTTGGGAACACATGAGTGGAACTTGGCCTGGCTGAGAGGCTTTCCTAAGGCATGAGAAGGAGCTGCCAGGCCAGGAGAGAATCCCAGGGAGAGGAAACGGCTGGACAAAAGGCCCTGCGGCCACTCAGAAGGACAGGGGGCCTTGCTCAGTGAGGGAGAGGAGTGGCCTGGGCCTGGAGAGAGGGCAGGAGTAGATAAGCACGTTTGGTTTTGACCAGACGTGAGTGAGCATGTGACGTGACAGTGGGAACCCTGACCCAGGAGCCTGGGAAGGTTCCAAACCCACAGGGCACATCCAGATACAGCGGCACCCCTCAGCCCTGCCTGCACGTCAGGGCCTCCTGGCTGCCTGTAAGGCACCGCTGCCCGGGACTGTCCCAGGGAAACAGCGTCCCCGGCACAGGTGGGCTCTTGCATGGGCTAGGTGTACTTTAAATTTATGACAATCCTATACAATAAAAGGCTAATATGCAAATTGACCGAACTGCTGAACAACCAGTTGCTATGATGCACACTGGCCACCAGGGGGCAGACACTCAATGCAGGAGCTGCCCCCTGGTAGCCAGTGTGGGAGCACTGCTCAGCCAGAAGCCGGGCTCACAGCTGGCCAGTGCAGCGGTGGTGGTGAGAGCCTCTCCTGCTTCCGCGGCAGTGCTAAGGATATCCGACTGATGGCTTAGGCCCACTCCCTACATCAGTTGGACATCCCCTGAGCGCTCCTGGACTGTGAGAGGGAGCAGGCCAGGCTGAGGGGACCCCCCCCCGCGCCCCCACCCCCCTAGTGCACGAATTTCATAATACAAAAATATATGAATCATAAGTATGTGTGCTCCCATGCAGCCACCACCCAGTCAGGACAGAGAACACTGTCAGCTCCTATGGACGGCTCCCTCGTGACATTTTCCCCCGAGTGACATCCACCCCACCCACACACGGTTCTGCCTTGTGTCACCATAAGTGGTGGTTCTCAATGGGGGTGACTGTGTCCCCCCTCCCCCAGTGGAAATTTGGCACTGTCTGGAGACATTTTTGGCTGTAACACTGGGGGCAGGTGTTCCTGGCATCTAGTGGGTTGAGGTCAGGGATGCTGCTCAATATCCTATGATGCCCTGGGTGGCCCCTGTTTGGGCTGGTTTGGCTTGTATTTGAACTTCATGTACAGGAAAATGTTCTTTCGTGTCTGGCTTCCTTTGCAAAGACATTAAAGCTGCGAGGTTCTTTCTTGTTGAGGTGCATAGTGTGTACATCCTTTTTCATTGCCATGTAATATTCCACCAAATGACTATCTAGTGGTTTACTTAAGCCTTTTACTGCTGGTGGACATTCGGTGGACCTCCCCCCAAGCAGGGGGAGGGGTCCCTGTCAGGCTGTGGCTCCTGCGTAGGAGGGCCATGACCTGGTCACTGAGAGTCACATCCAGGTGGCTCAGGTCGAGGGCCAGTAGGATCATGAGACTAAAGTGAGCCATAGCTCTTGGCCAGAGATGGGTGTCTCAGGGCAGGGCAGGGCAGGTAACTAGGCTGTGAGAGGCAGCATTGGGTTGCAGGCAAGGGGCCAACACTTTTGAGATTGTTCTGGGTGAGTCTAATGCCCAGCCACCAACTGCGCCCGCCTGTCTTCTAGTGTCACGAAGCTGCTGTCTCCATCTACTGCAGCATGCGCAACCAGAGCCTGTCCCACTGGGCCCTGGTCTCTGTGCTGTCCTTGCTGGCCTGCTGCCTTGTCTACTCGCTGACAGGTAAGGCCCTGCCTGGGGCACCCGGGTAGGGATTGGCAGGAGAAGTGGCAATCATGACGAGTATGTATAGAGAGCTTACAGTGTGCAAAGCACAGCGCTATGCAGTTTGGGTACCTTCTCTTATTTAGTCCTTAACACCCCCCAGGAAAGGCCCCATTTCATAGATGAGCAAACTGAGGCTCAGAAGGCCCAGGGCCTGCAGGGTCATGGGTTGGCCAAGGTCTCCAAACTCACCTGGCAAAGCTGTGACCCTAACCCTGGCCCAGCTGTCTCCACAGCCCCTCCCTGCCGCTGCCTGATGGGACAGTGATAACAATGGTGATCATCGCATTACGTCTGGGTAGCCGTTTGCAAAATGTTCTCATGGATTTGATGGATGCGGGCGTTCACAAACCTGTGCTGTGCGCAGGGGGTCTTCAAAGGTGACGGCAGTGTGACTCAGAGAGGGGCTGTGATCTGCCCAGGTCACTGCATGCGCACGGCACAGCCCAGGTCCAGGCTCAGGCTGACTTCGGGGCGCCTTCCTCCAGCCCCGAGGCTGGCTCTTTCGTCTGCCTGTGGGGGCCTCTGGCTGGGGAAGCCCTGGGGCTGCGAGAATGTGCTTGGTGCTTTGGACACCATGGTATCAAAAAACTTTCTGGGCGACCTCTCCCCAAGCAGGGGGAGGGGTCCCTGTCAGGCTGTGGCCCCTGCGTAGGAGGGCCATGACCTGGTCACTGCGAGTCACATCCAGGTGGCTCAGGTCAAGGGCCAGTAGGATCATGAGACTAAAGTGGGCCATAGCTCTTGGCCAGAGATGGGTGTCTCAGGGCAGGGCAGGTGGCCAGGCTGTGAGAGGCAGCACTGGGTTGCAGGCAAGGGGCCTCGTGCGCTGTACCCAGTTCTGTGCTGTCTGTGTGATTCTGGCAATTGTTGACACCTTGGGTCTTGGTCTTCCCCATCAGGAAAATGGGTGTGCTGCCAATGGCTTTCTGTGGGTGCTGTCGGAGTGGGAGGACGGGCATGAAAGGCACTGATACCGTCTGCAGAGTGCTGTGTGCCCCTGCAATGCCCGCTCCATGAACAGGCCCTGGTGGGCTATTTGGAAGAAGGGTTCCGACAGCTTTGCCCAGGGGGAGTTTTAAGTCAGAGGAACAGGGTCTCCCGCAGGCTGAGGACCGGAACACCTTGGGAAATGGCAGAACAGAGAACTCTTCCAGAACCTTCTGTCGGCTCCTAGGAAAAGCCTTCCAGGTGGTAGAAGCCAGTGAGTGTGTCAGACAGAGTTGGGAGGGGCGCAGCATTTTCTCATCAGCTCCCTGCCCCACCGTCCTCCCTCCCAGGCGTTTATGGCTTCCTGACCTTCGGGTCTGAAGTCTCTGCCGACATCCTGATGTCCTACCCGGGTGACGACGAGGTCATCATTGCGGCCCGAGTCCTCTTCGCCGTCTCCATTGTGACCGTCTACCCCATCGTGCTCTTCCTGGGGAGGTGAGCTGCCTCAGGGTGGGGTGTGCTCAGCGCAGGGCACTGACACTGATCATGGTTTAGCCCTGCCAGGCACCGCTAGCCGGTGTGTGGTGGGACGGCCGTCATCTCTGCTTCATAGAGGAGTAGCGGGTCAGGTAATGAGGTCACTGGCCCAGCACCAACAGGGAGCGGCGTCAGCACTGGAGCCTGGTCTCCAGCCGGCCCT
>NW_006289713.1:6483019-6520615 GCF_000327345.1 Myotis davidii
CGGGGCCTCTAGGGCGAGAAGGCAGGCAGGTGAGAGGGCTGGAGCCCGGAGCCGTGTGTGCCTGTGCTGGCGTGGCCTCCAGGTCGGTGCTGCAGGATTTCTGGAGGAGGAGCTGTTGCCAGGAGTGTGGGCCCACGGCCCTGGCCAACCCCTCGGGGCTGCTGACCGTCCTGTGGGTCACCGTGACGCTCGCCATGGCCCTGTTCCTGCCGGACCTCAGCGAGATCATCGGCATCATCGGTGGCATCAGTTCCTTCTTCATCTTCATCTTCCCAGGTGAGGTGCCGCTTCCCGGGCCTCCTGCCTGCTTGTTGTCTACCTGCTCCCCCCCCCACCCCCCCCCAGACAGGATGGTTCCCAGCCCTGTTTCCAGGCCAGGCGTGGGCTGGCGGCTTTATAGACCTTCCCTCATTAAACAGCTCTGTGCCCTCGACACTCCCAACCTCCTGACAGGGGCTCCGTTACTCCCACTGCAGATGGGGACCGAGGCCTCGGGCCTCCCGGTGGCATGGCGAGCGTGTAGCAGGCCCAAGTCCACCTCCCACAGCTGCCGCTCACCGCAGGACTTTTATTTCTTAAAAATGTTTTCAATTACATGACATTCATAAGGTTCAAAGGCACCCACGCAATCTTTGTCCCACCTTATCCCCCAACCTGGAAGGCACAGTTTCTGATAATTGCTTAGGAAACCTTCCTAGTGTTAGTGAAATGTCCTGAGGGTGAACGTGGAGGCCAAGGCCTCCGGGCCACGCTGGCATCACCTTAAAGCCCTTCTGCCCACAAGGAGCCCTGGAGGTGCTGCGGTCTCAGGGCGGAAGCCCAGCCCGCGCTGCCCAGCTCTGGGAAGCGCTTTCAGATGACAGTGCAGTGGCCAGGGCGCCCCCTTGGCCTCCTGGTCCAGCTGCTGCCGCAGTCATGCTCATTTGGGGTCTGAAAGATACACGCGTCGGCCTCGGTGCCCATGACCTGGTGGTGCTATTAGCTCCAGCTATTTCTCATGCTGGGAAGGCCTGGCGGGGACAGGTTTGGGATGGGGACATGCCATGGAGCTTTAGGCAGAGCTGCCTGGCTTCAAATCCCAGCAGAATTGTTGAAAACAAGAAAAGAAAAAGGAGAGAAAGGAAGGAAAAGCTGCCAGTTGCTGAACTCACCCCAGGTGTCGGCCCAAGGGTGGCCCGAGGATCTCACAGAGACCCGGGCACGCAGCTGTGCGGCAGTGTCATCTGGGAAACGAGGCTCAGGGGCCCAGGGTTCGGGCAGATGTTGAGCTGGGACGCACAGCAGGCCTCAGCCACTGCCCTGTGCCCCTCGCCCCGAACAGGGTGAGCCGGGGGCCTTGAGCAACGGTTTAGCTGGCCTCTCGGGTCCCTGCCGGGTGTTGGCTGAGCTCTCAGGGCTGCTTTAGGCTCCATAATGAAGAGCCGGGGACCCCGTCTCCTTTGCAGGTCTGTGCCTCATCTGTGCCATCGGCACCGAGCCCGTAGGACCGCGAGCCAAGTAAGTGTCTCCCCGTGAGGGTGCAATGGGGGCATTGGAAGGGGCCTGAGTGAGGAGCATGTGAGTGCTGCAGGGAGACCCATCGTCTTGCAGATGAGAAAACTGTTAGCCATGGGGGTGTCGGGCCGTGTGCGCACAGGCAGAGGGAGTCTGAGCCAGGACTCGAACCCAGGCCAGCAGCACATGGCCTGTTATCTTTCCCTTCGGCTCTGAGGGTTATGGTGTGTGGCTGGAGCTTCATGTGGACTCGGGGTCTTCCTGACAGAGACCCTTGGTCACATTCACAGGTTCCAGGTAGATGTGAATTTGGGGACCACCACTCAGCCCAGTGCAGACGCGCACAAGTCAGAGCAGCCATGGCCTTGGGTCCCACCTGCAGGCCGGGCTCTGTCTCCCACGCCCCAAGCTTGGCTCCCAAAGCTTAGGCTTGGCTTGTCTCCTTCTGGGTGGGGAAGGGTTTTTCTGGATGTGCCTACACCTGCCTGGGCTTAGGGCTGGCCGATGGTCTGTGGCCCCTGCACAGCCCTTTGAAGTCCTGCTGCTTTTGTTTTGTGCCTCAGTCCCAGCACACAATAGTTTAGTGATGGGCTTTCGCCATGTTTTTAATTCTGGAACTGCTTTAGGGCCTTCCGACCCATCAGAGCTGCTCTGAGAGCGCTGTCCCCGTCACCATCACCTCGCTCTCCCGCTCCGATGGGTGGATGTTTATGGCACCAAATGGCCGTTCTGAGACGCTGCTTGACTAGAGATGGTCTTTCCATGACAACGGGTCCTTGTGGCCTTTGTTAATGGGGCCGGAAATATCTCTGGCGGCCCTGCCATTGTGTGAGATCTTATTATCGCCGTTCTCATCTCACTCACTGTTGCGCTGTCTCTTTTGGTTACATTATGAAGCTCGAGATGTGGCCTTGGTGGCAGCCGGTTCTAGCCACCTCTGCCTCCTGCATGCTCATCCCCTCGCCACTGTTCTGATCCTGTGTGACAGGGCTTTCTTCGTCTCCCTTATTTTGGGGACTTTGCCCCTCCCACCCCAAATGGAACAGGGGTGGACAGGGAGTTTGAGACTAGGGTCTCCCTCCTCCCATTTCTTGGGCTTTGATAAGTTGAACAGGATTGAGGTTATGAGATGGCAGGTGGCGGTTTTTTAATTGCCTCGGTTCTTTCTCTCCTGTTGTTTCAGAAACCCATCCCTACAGGTAGGGAGGGATATCCTTTTTTCCCCAAATTGATGACTCTACTGGGCTTCAAATAATGTTTCTCTGTGTGCGTGGCTTGTCTGCGCCAAACTCCCGGGACGTGCGTGCTGACGTGGCTTTGTTGACTTGGCAGGTGCTGCTTGGAGGTCTGGGGAGTAGTGTCCGTGCTCATCGGCACCTTCATCTTTGGGCAGAGCACGGTGGCAGCCCTCTTGGAGCTCCTATGAGGGGCGGCCACCCTGGCAGGCGGGGGGCTTCCCTGGGCCACCCTGGTCCCCGCATGAGACCAATGTAACCCCATCATAAAGATGCTGGAGAAACTGGTACCCCTGCCTTCTCAGGTGCTCACTGGGGCTTCTGCCTGTCCGAGGGTCTCTGGTGAGATGGTGAGGGGGGTGCTTGTCTCCGGGGGCTGCCCTAACAAGTGACCACAGGCTGGAGGCTTGAATCAGCAGGCATTTATTCTCTCCTAGTCCAGAGGCCAAGGTGTGGGCAGGGCCAAGCTCCCTCTGAAGGCTCCAGGGGGGCATCCTTCCTGCCTCTTCCAGCTCCGGGGGGTTGCCGGCAGTCCTTGGCTTGTAGACGCATCTCTCTCTCTCTCTCTGCTTTCCTCTCTGCATGGCCTTCTTCCCTCTGTGTCTGTGTCCAAATTTCCCTCCTCTTATAAGGATGCTGTCATGGGATTAGGGCCATCCTAATTCATCTGAAGTTACTTAATTATGGTCTGCAAAGATTCTGTTTCCAAATAAGGTCACATTCACAGGTTCCAGGGATAGGACTTAATATTTCTGGGGTACACAATTCAATTCAGGGGGCTGAGGCCCAGACAGCCCTGCTCTGGGGCACCAGGATCAAAGACATGGGGTGAGGGTAGCACACAGAGAGCCCCAAAAGGGATTTCCAGTGGCATCCACTGGATGTGGAGGTGGACTCAGGCCGGTCCTCGGCCAGGGCACAGGGAATGTGGGAGATGCCCACGGCGGTGAATGCACAGAACTGGCCACACAACCTTGCACCTGGCCCACGCTCCCGTGGGGTATCCTGGGGAGAGCCCCCTTTCCTCCACTGGCTGGACCTGAGGGGCCTACTGGCCAAGCGGACTGTTGCTCCATAGTTCCCTTCCGACCCCAGGCCAGCTCTGCAGGGAGGAGTCACACCTGGGGCTGAAGATGGGGCCCCAGGGCCTGCCCTGGGACAGGGCGGGGAGGAGATGGGGGGGTGGTGTCCAGCGGCTCCCCCAGGCGCTGACCCTGCACAGGCCCAGCATGTTGCTGGGTTCAGGCCACGCCTCCCCCTCGGACGTCTGACAGAAGCCAGCATGGCGGGGCTGACGGCCCAGGACACCACCGCAGGGTAGGTTCTCTGTGTCGTGCAATGTGCATGTGACCATGAGAGGGTGGTGGTGACAGAACCGTTTTTTGTGTTTTTCCAGCTTGTCTACCTGCATTAATTTTTTTGAGATATAATTCACATACCAAAATATTCACCCTTTTGAAGTGTAGAATTCAGTGGGTGTTAATTGATGCACAGAGTCGTGTAGCCATCACTGATGTCTAATTCCAACCCATCACCCCTAAGAAACCCTGCACCATCTGCAGCCACTCCCCCCCCCCGGCCCCCCAGCCCAAGTCCCTGGTAACCACAAATCTGCTCTCCATGGATTTTGTCTGGCCGCCTCATGCAATGGACTTGTGCCCTATCTGGCCGTTGTGTTTGGCTTCTTTGACTTAGCATAACGTTTTCAAACCTGTCCATTTCACAGGTGAGGCAACTGAGGCTTGGAACAGTCAAGGCTGCCTGTCCTGAAGGTACAGAGTTAGAGTCGGGACCAGTTTGGGGTTAAATTCCCTCATCCGTTTCCTTTCCACTTCACACTCCTCCTCGAGGGGCCAAGGGGGTGGGGACTGCTGTGCCTGACCCCATGGGCAGGGGTGGACCCTCCGCCCTCCTCCACTCTGGCTGCTGGTGGAGACTCTGACGCAGGGAGGGGGACACAGGACCCTGTGCCCATACCCCCTCGCCCCGCCACAGCCGGTGTTCATGGGCCATGGTGTCCTCCCGGACAAAGACACGTGTCAGGGCAGAATTGCTTAAAGGAGCAGTTCTCCTCCCAGTGCTGGCAGTGAGAATAGTCAGTCGCTTACTGGTTGTACCCTGCGTGCTTCCTAAAATTGCCTCAGTGCTGGCCACACGGCTAGGGCTGTGCTGGGGCCACTCACAGTCACAGAGAACAAAGCAGGATGGGGTAAGGGCTGTGCCAGTGTATGAACTGGCTGTGGAGTTGGACTACTACATTTTAAACATTTGTTATCTCAAGATTTGGGAGTTTACAAACCTAAGGATCAGTTTCTCCACCAGCAAAATGGAACAGGCTTATTGTATATGATGCACTGTGGGCTTACTGTGAGGATTAACCCTTTGTGGTCCAATTTTATTTTTGGAATTCAAACAGTCTGGTCCAAATTAATTGACGGATTGAATATTGAACCGGTTTGCGGTGTCGGCCTCAGCCTTGACGTTGGACCTGCTCCTGGCGCCTGGTCTGTCAAATCAGCCTCCACGTTGGGCTGAAAAGGATTAAAGGTGATTCTGTATCTACAGCAGCTAACGGGGAAGCCAAACAATAGTTTTATTTCAGAAAAACCTAGTTGACATTGGCAAATAAACACATTTGCAGCCAAGGGAAAAGGGGAAACATGCAGACACTAAGTTCACCCAGGAGCAGGAAAGCACATCAGGAAGGAAGTGGCCTGACATTAAATGCTACAAAGAGATGAGGTGATGCTGTTTAAGGGGCGACAAACATCACCACTGGGGACAATCATTTCTCCTCCTGTGACAGGTGCAGATGTGACCCTCAGAGGATTGAGCCTCAAATCAGCCATCATAATGCAAAGAAACGCACACAGAGATGTCGGATGTCGGACCCAGGACAGGAAGGTATGTGCTCTCCTGTGGACTGTCCTGCTCAATACGAAGTGGTGCCCTCAAGTTTCCAACAGCCGCCAGGGGAAGGAAGGGCTGAGCGGGCATCCTTGGGCTTCACGCATGGGCTCTGAGCCTAAGAGCTGAGCTGCCCGCCTGCACGCCCCTTTCCAGGCCTGTCCCCCTCTTCTTAGATGGGCATCCTCCCGCAGTCCCGGGTGAGCAGCCCCCCTTCCCTTCTTCCTTCCGGAACCTCGGTTGCAGTCCTCTTCATTCTCCTCTGACACCTGCCCAGGATGGCCACGAGGGGAGCTGGGATTTGCCCGCAAAGCCCATGGCACAGAGCCTGGCCTGTCACAAGTTCCTGGTCAGTGGTCACAGCGGTGCTTGAGTGGAGAGACCTCCATGTCTCAAAACGAATGTGCACGTGGCCGAGGGGCGTTTTGTAGTCTAGGTGCCTCGTTCTCTCGGAACGGCATGGGCTGCAGGGGCTCCGAGGCTCCTGGGAAGCACCCTCCCCCTGGCCCAGGTGCCCCAGGTAACTGCACAGGGACGCAGCCCGGGGTGCCCACCTCCCACTCAGGATTGCCCCGTGCCCCCCGAGGAAGGTCAGGGGTTTGACCTGGACGTGGGGAGGGTGCGGAGCGGCCACTGGATGCAGGTGGTAAACTTCTCTGTTTGGGCAGGTGAGTTGATTGGGATTTTTTCTGTTGAGATGAGATTCGTGTAACATGGAATTAACCGCTTTAGTGTACCATGCCGTGGCATTTAGTACATTCACAATGTTGTGTAAACACCACCTGTGTCCAGTTCCAAAACAGTTCCACCATCCCAAAGCCATGTGCCCATTAGCAGTCACGCCTGCTTCCTCTTCCCCCAGCCCCTGCACCCGAGCGTCTGCTTCTATCGGTTTAAGTCTTCCAGACATTTTGTATGAATGGGGTCATACATCTGTGGTCATTGTGTCCGGTCCCTTTCACTTAGAATAATGTTTCCAAAGCTCATCTGTGTTGCAGCGTGTCAGAGCTTCCTTCCTCTTCGTGGCTGAGTAACAGTCCATGGTGCGGATCGAGCACGTTCCGTTTCTCCTCCTGCAGTTGTAGGCATGCGGGCGGCTTCCACCTTTTGGCTGTTGGGAGCAGTGCTGCCAGGAACATTTGTGCACATTTGCTTTAATGCGTCTTTTCAATTACCTTGGGTACCGTCCACACAGACATATGCAGGAGTGGATCTGCTGGGTCATATGGTAATGGTCTTTAACGGTTTGAGGAAGCTGATTGGGATTTTAATGTTCTCATCAGGAGCTGTTTCTCCCCACATATCTGTGTTGTGTGGTGCAGGGGTGAGGATATCTGGTTGGGGACAGATAGCTCTGGGTTTGGATATAAGTGACCCACCTGCTGTGTGACCTCTGTGAGTGACTTGCCCTCTCTGTCTCCACTTCCTCACCTGCTGATCATAGGATGCCGTAGGCAGCGCTGAGGGAGTCACTGCCTCCCAAGCGCCTCACTCCGTAGTGTAAATTAAGTGGGAGCTCTCATACCTTTTAGGGTTGAAATTTGTTCTCTTCAGAGCCCGTTTCCACCCACTCGGAATCGAGGAGGCTCTAAGTTGCTTGTGGGCTGCAATCAGCAGAAATGCTACAATGTGGGGAGAGCTCGGGCAGGCGGTGTGATGTGTGGAAGTGGAGCAAGCCCAGCTGGCAGTGTTTCTCAGCTGCACCCCGAAGAGCCTCAGCCCCCTGTGAATAGTACTTTTTAAATAGCTGAGCCGATTGGAACAGTCCCAGCTTCTGAGTGAGGTGGGCTGGGGCAGCTGTTATGCCTGCCGATGCCGCCAGCAGGGCCCAGTGCAGTGGCCTTCTCACAAGCCAGGCAGTTCCTTATCATCACAGGGGTCTTCTCCCCACTTCACAGATGAGGACGAGAGGCTGTGAGGGGCTGGTTGCCAGGGAAGTTGGCTCCGAAATGCACCGCTGGGACCCGAATTTGCATTTCACTCTTCCCACAAGCCCGTATTGTGCTTTGTGTTACTGCTATTGAGTGAGCCGTGGGCATCAAACCTTATGAGGTGGCAGGGGCGTCAAGGTCCCAGGCAGCCGGAGGAGGCAGCGTGGGCAGGGACCTCGCCCAGTGTGATGGCTTTAATCACAGCACGTTTCACAGGCTGGCTGCTCCAGGCTGGAGCAGGAGGCAGGAAGACGCACATCCGTGGTCCCGCCTCCCCAGGGCTCTCACTGGGCCCAGCTCTCCGCTACCAGGTTAAGGCCTGTCTCCCCCCTCCTCCTCCCCAGCCTCTGCTGCTCTTAGTGTTGGTCCCCAACCTGCCCGCTCTCCATTCTGCCTCCTCTGTGCCCTGAGATTGTGTATGACGTCTTTCCTGATACCCAGGACAGGGAACTAGAAGCAGGGATGTCACAAAGGTTCCAGAATAGGACTTAACTGTTATCTCACGTCCAGGGCCTTGGTCTCCTGTCTTGTTGGAAGAGCTGATGGACAGGTGTGCCCGATTAACTGTGCCTGAGGTCTGGCCTTTGTGCCCAGCTCCTGGGAGGTGACCTCTGGGACCTTGTGCCAGCAGCCCAACCTTCAGGGGGGCTGGACCCAATGAACTCCCATCACTGAGGCTCCGTGAGCGTCCCTGGTTGGCAATACTCTGTAAAACTCTGTCGCCCGTTAGTGAGGGAGGAAGTCGCTTTCTATACCTGCCACTGGGAGGACGTAAGTGTGGGCTCTGCGCCTGGTGTCTCTCGGACCTGTCCCTGGCGCTTCCCTTTGCTGCCGTCATCTGTGACCGTGGTCTCATGGCTTCGATGAGTTCAGTCCTAATGAACGGCTGACACTGGGGATGGTCTGAGGTCCCTGAACTTGGTGCCGGGCACAGACCTATTTGTCAAAATAGGGTTAGTGCCTCTATTGTGCAGATAAGAAAACGGAGGCTCAGGGTGACTTGGTCCAGGTGTCATGGCTCATGAGGGCCCCATGCACCCCAGTGGCTTCACTCCTCCAGCTGCTATCAACTAGGAAACAGGAAGTAGAAACACAGCACGTGACGGTTCCCAACGGGAGTTTATTTTGTGCTTATCCCAGCGGCGGCTGTTTCCTAGTATGGCACTGGCTACGTGGGCTCTACTGCCGTGTGCAGACTTGGCACAGGCCTAGGTTGGGCACTACAGGGTGTCGACTCCGACCAGGTAGAGGAATGTAGACCAGGAGTGGAAGAGACGGAGGGCGAGGGGTGGCCTGCGAGGAGTGAGGCCAGAGAAGGCCGGTGCAGTGGGGGATGTGAGGATGCGGGGGGAGGGGGTTCGCCTTCACTTCGAACAGTGGGAAAATACATTCTTGTTTGAAAGAATATGGAAAAGACCGCTCATATACCAAAGTTTCTAGAAAAGAGGGGGCGACCTTTATAAGAAGAGAGGGAGGGTGCCAGGCTCATCCGCAGGGTGTTGGGGAGCAGGTCAGTCTCGGCCCACCGTGCACCAGGCAGCTAGTGAGGGGCAAGGAGAGACACGTTAAGCAGGGAAGGTTGTTGGGGACCTGTAGCCCCTTCCCCGTGTCCCATGGGGCCTGCAGTGAAGCGCAGGAGAGCAGCGCCGGCAAGCACGTCCCTCCTTCCCCCGGGCCCACTCTGGGTGCTGGGCGGACTAGGTTGTGAATCACAGGCCTGTGGAGGGGATGTCAGTGGGGCTGTGAAGGTGGGGGGGGGGTGCCTGCCCTGGCCTGGGGGGCTCATGCCGGGACTCTGGCACAAACCCCAACACACGGGCTCTGGGCCCACCTCCCTAGTGACCGCGGCCTCTGGGCTTGGCTGAGGCCCTGTCCTGTGGCCTCTCCTGTTGTTCCAAGGTTGTAGGGCCAACTTGTGTCTCTGCCCTGCCCTCACCTCTCGGACCCTCTGCACACCTGGCACTGATGTTGAGCACCCATGTGTGGACTGTAATTCCGGGCAGAATAGGGTCATTGGAAGATTTGGGCCTTGCCCTTTCTTAACTCAGCCCTCGGTGCCTGGCGGAGGCTGCTGCTCCTGTGGGCACCCCCAGTGCCATCCCAGGCCTCCCCCCACCCCTCTACCTGGCACCGAGATCCTGGAGAGGGCCTCCGGCTGGCTCAGCGTGTCCACCTTGATGTGCCGGAACGCCTTGCACACGGAGCTCTGCAGGTGCCTGTAACCCACAGGGCACTGGTGAGCCCTTGAGGCTGGGGCTGAAGCACCTGATGTGGGCTTAGCCGTGGGGTTTAGCCTCATGTGAAGATAAGGTGAGGCCCCAGGAAGGCAGATCTGTGGGGCCCTAGAGAGTGAGGGGCAGGTTTGGGGCAGAAGAGCCTGTTTCTTGCCTCAGTGAGCATCCTTAATGAGTAGCTTTCCTGGGTTTTTATCCCTTGGGGCAGCAGTTTTCAAACAGGAGAGGCCTTGGCCTCAGATCCCAGGGCCAGGGACCTGCATTCAGGACCCAGCTGAGCGGATCACACCCCACACTGAGAAGTGCTGCCTCCCACTGGCTCCAGGGAGCACGAAGCCCATGAGGCCAGCGTTCTGGGTGGTGGGTGCTGCTGGAACTGGGCTCACCTTACCCTCCCCGCTGCACTGTCTGGGGCAAGGAAAGGGGCTGGGGCTGGCGTTAGTGGACCTGCGTGCTTACCTCTTCCACTCCTCCTCTGTCTCCCAGAACTCGTAGACCACGAAGGTGAAGCCGTCCGACAGCCTCCCAGCGGCGATGCTGCAAGGGGAGGGGTGAGGTTGGAGGCAGGATTAGCCCGGGCTGCCTCCTCTGGAACTCGGTTCCCTCATCCCTGTCCCCCACCACTGCCCTCAAAGAGCCTGGGCAAGACGCCCCCAGAGCCAGGCTACGGGGTACCCTGAGAGCCTGGCAGAAGCTGGGCACCCAGTCTGTCACCCACCAAGGCCATGAGCCACAGTGCTGCTGCCTTTCCGACGGGAACCCAGAGCCTGCGGGCCAGCCCGTCCCACCACCAGGGCAAGGCCCGGCCCCAGACAGCAGCCAATTCATGTTGTTGAGTGAATTATAACGAAATATTTTAAAGGCTGAATATTCACTTTCTCCTGTAATGTTCACCTTCATTTAATCCTTAACCCCCCCCCTCCCCCCCGTGAGTCAGAATTGGTCAACTGAGGCTGGGGCAGGCCCAGGTCACTCCCGCATTACCTCTGTGAGGGCAGCAGCCCACTCACCTTGATTTAAACAGGACTGGGGGTGCTTCCCAGAATGTGGCAGAGCTGGGGGCACTGAGGGCCGACCACCACGATTACATCAGCGCTAGCACCGCCCTCTGGCCTCCCGCCTGCCCCCAGCTGCTTCTCTTTCCCACGCTCAGCAGAACAGAAGCCCGCAGCCCAGGAGGAGAGCTGCCATGGTGGCGGCTGCTGTATAATTACAGGCAATCCCAGGTTCGCCACCAGGACAGACGCAGGGAGGGAAACGAGGCCGCTAATAGTATCATTAGTTCATTAGGCTCCAGCTAAAATTACAGGTGCCTCCGGGCTTGTAATTTGATGAGAGCATGGGGGGCCGGGGCTGCGTGCCGCCCACTGATCAGATGTAGCCGTGGCCTTTCGCCAGATCCAGAAAGCGCCGCTTACGGGCCTGCCTTTGCGACAGATGAAGGTCATCGGAGCAGCTTGGTGCGTCTAAGTCTGTAGCTGCAGCAGAATGAGGCCCTGATTGGGTTTTGGGGGTGGGGAGGGGTGTCTCTGGATGGGCAGGAAGACACAGCAGGCTGGCACGGGGTACAGAGTGTGAAGCCCTACTGCGTGCTGCCTGTGTACAGAGGAGGGGCAGCCAGGCCCCTCTCTGCTCCACCCCACCCAGCCCTGGGCCCTTCGACCCCTGCCGTGAGCACACCGCTACTGTGGCTTTCGGTGCCATCTGCATGCCCACCGCTCCCAGCCCGCCTCTCCCAGGATCTCCACACTCCTATGCGGCATCTCGAATTTAATGTGACTCCCCCACACCAGCACGCCTGACCTCCCTGACTCCTCTAGGTCATCACACGACACCAACCTCTATCGAGTTTCTGAAGGCAGACAATCTCAGGTTCCACCTTGTCTCCTCTCCACACCCCCTCACTGTTCTCCACGACAGCTCCCCGCTCTGACCATGTCGCACCAAGGCCATGCCCCTTCCTGGGTGACCGCAGGGCCTCTCCCTGCCCCTCTGCACACCAGAGACCAGCCCGTGTCTCACCCCTGCTGGCACATCTCCAATACGGTCCACTGTACTCCAGGTGAGCAGTGCGGGAGTGGGTCCTGCCCGCCACCCCCGGCCCTCGCCCTGTCACCTTGTCCAGACAGACCTGCTTGTTCTCAAACTCGGCACCCTCGCTGCCTCCCAGGCAGTGGCACCCGCTGGTTCCGGCCCACACTGTCCTCCTCAGACCCTGCTGGGCCGAATGCTTCGGACGCAGGCCTCCGTGCACACACAGCCTCTCCCCTCCCCAAAGCCCCTTCCTGGCCTCCACAGCACCATCACCCTTCAGAACCATCCCTTGTCCTGTGCCCTCTCCCGCCACCTGGACCGCATGTTCAGTAAGAGCAGCGCCTGAGTCACGCTGCACCCTAGCTGCCCCCCAGGGAGAGGGTGAGGCACGTGCCCTCAGGGTGCAGAAGGCAAACTGGACAGGGAGGGTCGGGCAGAGATTGGCACAGAGGCCACAGCTACTTCCCGGGCACAGGTGGGTGGGTCTGGGACAGGAGAGGGCCCAGCGACTTGTGCCAGCGGCCCTCTGGGACCACCCCCAGTGAGGGTGAGGGCTGTCGTCTTTTGTGGCCCAATCTGACGTGGCCATGGCCACGGCCACCTGGTTCAGCTCCGCAGAGAAGCAATGCCGGCCTCGGCAAGAGGGACCAGAGGGTGAGGTCCTGAGGGGCAGCCACATGGTAAGAGGAGCAGCTGACATTACGCAGCTCCGACTGCTCACCAGACGCTGACCTAAGCCCTTCCCATTCCTCATTCCATTTACACCTCAACCACCACAGGGACTGGGTCCAGTCTGTGCTCCCACTCTACAGATGAGGAAGCTGAGGCCGGGAGATGCAGTCACTCGCTACGTTTGCACAGCGGGGAAGAGCCTCAGCTAGGACTTGACCCGCTCTCCTAACCGCCCTGCGGGGCCTTCCTCGGGGTGTGGGAAGGTCCTGCCCTGCCCTCCACCCCGCCCGCAGCTTACTCACTGGAAGCAGCTCCTGGCCCCAGCGGTGCCCCGCAGGTACTGTCGCAGCGAGTCCAGGAACTCGCTGAGCTGCTCAGGACAAACGGCCATCTCCTGCCGGACCAGCTGCAGATGCTGTGGGGTGCAGGGTGCAGGGTGAGTGAGCTTCCTCCGGCTCCCTGACAGGTCTCTCCCCGCAGGACCCCAGCCTCCCACACCTCCCTCCTGAGGACAGGACAGTTGGGTCAAAATAAAACAAAACCCCATGCACACATGCCCTCCATTCCTACACATGAACACTGGCTGTAACAGAACAAGAATAAAGAGCCAAATGCAGGTAGCAGTCCCACAAATGCTGAAAAACAGGGTGTGAAGAGGCTCTACACAGGGGCAGGGCTGCCAGCAAGGCTTCCAGGCCTGAGACACAACAAATCAGTGTCCAGCAACATTCATTTCCAATCACGTCAGTGTTTTGGTGTCACTGTCCTGTTGGTCACTTGGTTCCAGGCCAATCTTTTTTTACCAAAGCCCTGGTATCTCCAAGAACACCTGTGGAAGGGGAGGGTGACCAAGTGCTGGGGCCACATCTCCCCACACATGCTCCCTGGGGATGGGGTGGCAGGGCCATTGAGCCACCTGTATTCTGAGTCCTGGGTTCAGGCAGGGATGGGGCCACAGGAGGGGAAGGGAGGCCTCAGGGGAGGGGGTCCTCACCATGTTAGTGCCGTCTTCATCTGAGAGGCGCTGCTGCAGGTCAAACCAGAGGGTCTGAAACAACAAACCATAGAGTGATGCTGGAGACAAAGGCCACCTCCATCGGGGAGGCCTCCAGGACCTCCACAGTTATACCAGAGTACCCAGGGCCACCGCAGAGCTCCAGCCCCTCCACACCAAGGTCCCAGGGGCTCGAGTCCCCAGGCTAGTGGGAGCTCCCAGGGGCCAGGCCTCACCAGACAGGGCTCACTCTACCCTCCATGCACAGTGCTGGCTCAGAGGGGACCCAGGAAGCCAGGCTGGGAGGCCAGCCACAGGAAGTGGTGGAGATTCCTCCTGGCCCTGGCATCTGGGGGCACTGGGAGTCACGGAGACCAAGCAGATTACTGCAGAAGCCATCGAGACTCCATTTTTCCGGTAACCACGCAGGTTGCTGTGTAAGAGAACGTGAGCTGGCAACAGCCCTGAGATTCCCCATCAACTTACAAATCGCCCCCAATCTCAACCCCTGAGGCCCCGTGAATCTAATGGCCTAAATGGGGTCTGTTTTCACTGGCCTCCCGCAGGCCCTGGGCTAAATGCTTTACAAACACACCTTATTTACCTCGCGGACTCCCTGCCCCACTGTACGCTCCAGGGGAGCAGGAACCCGTGCGTGCTGTTCACGGCCACAAGCTAGGGCCCGAGCAGGGCCAGGACGCGGTGTCACTACTGAGCAGAGGCCCGGGCTCCAGAGGCCACACAGCTGGGTAGGTGCTGAGCCTGGGTTTGAACTGGGGGCCTCTCTCCTCCTGACACAGAATCCGGGTTCTCCTCCCTTTAACGTGGGCGCCCCAATAAACCCACCTGTGTGCCTATCCCTAGCCCCCTCCCCGGAGGACAGCCTGTGTCTCTGGTGTGATCCTACGCCGGGTCTTTCCTCTCTCAGAGCGCGCGCGCGCCCCTCACTGGTTTTTAAGGGAACAGACTGGCCCATGTGTTGGCCTGTGACTGGGCAGGTACCACCTTGCAGCCCTTCATCACTGAACAAGGGGCCCCGCTGCTCATTTTGCAGGAGGCCCTGCACATCACACCACGGGTCCCCGAGCGGGTGCTGACTTCCCGGGGCCCGCGGGGTAACCTGCTCAGTGGGCAGCCAAGGTGCGTCCGCGGGGGCTCATCTACTCCCATGGCTTTACAGCCCAGTAAGGGGCTCCGGGAGGGCGGGGCTGTGGCTTTTCCGGGCGGCAGGGCCACAGGAGGAGGGGAGGGGAGGGTGGGGGGTCAGTGGCTCCCACGGCTGCCCCACCCTCTCCCAGACTGTGCCCCGCTCCACCCTCCAGGCCCAGGCAGAACCCGGGTGGCTCAGTGGGTCCACAGAGGGCGGGGCCCGGAGGCGGCCCTGGATTGGCCCCTACCCGGGGCCTGGGCCAATCAGAGGCCGGCGAGCAGGCCCCGCCCCGTCTCCAGGACGCCCAGGTGCTCAGCGGTTACCAGCCTGGCCCTGCCTGTTGTTAAGGCGACCAGGGCGCTAAAAATAAACTTCAAAGAGCCTCCCTCTCGGGTGCCTGAGGGGTTGTTATGACAACCGGGCCACCGGGTCCACCGAACCGCTGGCTCCCACCCAGCACCCAGCTCTAAGAGGGGGGATCCCACCCAGGCCTCAGCCCTGCAGGCAGGGTTGCTGCCACCTCCCTCCAACTCCCGACTCCCACCTAGGCCTCCCTCTGCCCCCACGGATACTTCAGAACCAACCCCCAAACCCATCAAAGTACCTTTTTTTTTTTTTGCCCTTTTGCAAAAGATGTAAGAAATTCAGAAAAGTCAGAGAAATGTAAAATTGCTGCAACCCGGGGCTCTGAGATCACTGGTTTAGTAGAGATGGGTGTGGTGTGCACATCTCTATAGTATAGTTTTTAGCACCAGCACGACTAATCATAATTGCTAGCATCGCTAATGTTAAGTGCCAGCTTCACGCAGGCTCTGTGCTAAGTCATTAAAGACATCATGATCTTTACTCCCCAGGACACCCCTGTGCTATGCTGATGTCCTTCTCTATTGTTAGCGGGGAAACTTGAGTCTCAGAGAGGGTAGGTCACTGGGCCCAGGTCGCACGGCTGTTAAGTGGTGTGGCCAGGCTTCACACAGGGCAGTGTGACATCTGAGTCTGCAGGGAAACCTGAAGGCAACCTGTTTTCCTTCTTCCAAGAAACGGTCAGTGTTACGGGCTGCACTGCGCCTTCCCCAAATCGAAGGACCGATCCCCAGCACCTCAGAATGTGACTACATGTGGAGGCAGGGTCACCACAGAGGCCTTTAAGTAAAAATGGGGTCACAGGGGTGGACCCTAACCCAGAATGACTGGTGTCCTTATGAGAGGAGGAGACTAGGACATCAAGGAACACAGAGGGGACACCATGTGTCTTCTGAGGGGAAGACAGCCGTCTGCACGCCAAGGAGAGCGGCCTCAGCAGAAAGCAGCCCTGCCCACCCCTGATCTCAGACTTCAAGCCTCGAGCTGTGAGAGAATAAATGTTAAGCAACAGCCTGTGTACGGTACACGATGGTGGCAGCCCCGGGAAACAGGTGCAGCACGTTGTGAGTACCTACTGAGTCATGAACTGGTCTCTGGACACACGGTTCTGTAAGGCCGAGTCACTTCCTAGTATCTGTGGACGTGCCATATCATCTTGGAAAGCTCACATGCTGCTGGCCAGACGTTCATCTCTCCTGGGCCGTCACCATCCCTCAGGCCCTTACAGCTCCTCGAAGCTCTGTCCCCTCCACCCATGGTGCTGGTGACTACTGTCTGCTCCTGCAATGCCCCTCCTGTGCCCGCCACCCTCACAGCTTCTCCTCCCCCCAGGCCTCTCTCCCTGAGCCTGCGCACTGGGCACGGCTCTGGGGTCTGTCCATATCTCAGTCTGGTGATGCCTTTCCAAGGCTCCCTGACTTCTGTCCCACACTCTCAGCCTAACCCAGCCCTCCCTGGGGTCTGGGCAATGGAGGGACGGAGGTGGGGGCCAGCGACCTTACCTTGCTCTCCAGCCGTCCTATCAGCTCTGCCAAACGGCTGATCTGGGCTTCCAGGCCCTCCTCCTTGGGGTCCGAGGTGACTGGGGAAGAGGAAGAGACACCAATGTTGGGCAGGGGCAGGCTGGGGAGGGGGCTCCCAGGACCCCACCCCATGCCCCTGGCCGGGCCACCACCTGCTCTCACCAGAAGGCACGCTCCTCTCTCGTTCTGTGGCCATGAGCTTGTGGCTGGGGCCGCAGGGGGCACTGGGGCTTCCATACCAGGTCTGCACCACGCCAGGGCCGGGCTTGCCGTGGTTCTGGCTGCAGTGCGAGTGGGAGAAACACACGGTGAGGGAGGCCGAAGGGCCCTGACCACTAACATAAGCACCCACCGTGGGCTGAAATGTGCAGCTCGCTCCATGGAGCCGTCCCCGTGAAGTGGGCCTCGCGCCTTTGTTGTAGGAGGAAACGAGTTGGCCAAGACCACGCAGCCCAAGGGACTGAGTCGAGATATGAACTCAACCCCATTCTAAGCCTCAGCCCAGGCCCTATTCCCAGGGGGTTCAGTTCCAGGCCCCGGCCCCACCCAACGGCTCACAGCTCCCACCCCTGCCTGCTTCACTAGGAGCCAATGTGGTGCCGTGTGTGTGTGTGTGTGTGTGTGTGTGGGTGTGTGTGTGTGTGTGTGTGTGTTGGCGGGCAAGGGGAGGGCTGGGTTTGTACTCCCTCTGAAAAGGGGAGCCTTACGACCTGGCTGAGAGCAGGCATATGACAGAACAGGGAAATCTGCGATCCTGGCCTCAGCAGATCCTAGAGAGGGGCCTGCCCGCCTGTCCCCACCCCCACCATGCACACACGTGCCCACACGTGCACAGCCCCCGCACACCCTGACAGGCACACTCAGCTCATCAAGCTCTGTGCCTGGCACAACAGCAGGGACTCGACCAATGCTTGGCAAAGGTCGAACACCCGTGTGCGAAGATGCTGGGAAACTCGCCACAGGCACACAAATACACACTGACACGCGTGTCCACACACAGCACACGCACACTCCCTGTGCATGGCCCCCACACGCCGTCCAGGCTCTTCGGCCTTGGGCTGCCTTGTGTGGGCAGGTCTTTGTGAAGCTGCAAGCTCACAAGCTCCCTGCAGAGGGCAACCTCCCCCTCCATTCCCTCCCCCCCCTTCCCCGCCCCCTGCAGTCCCAGAAGCGAGTCTCTGAGGTCCAATCCTGGCGGCTCTACAACCAGCAGCCAATTAAATGTGGCCCTCGGACCCTGACCGGGCAGCGGGAGTCCCTGGGGTGGCAGGGTTTGAACCAACAGCCTGTGCTGGGAACATGACACCCCCGGGGCTGAGAAACAGGGTGGCTGAAGGGGACTTGCGGCCCGGTGAGCTGAACTAGCTGAGATTTGGGGCAGCCGGAGGTGGGTGTGTGTGTGGAGCAGATGTGTCTCCCAATGAGACGTGTCACCCCTGCCACCGACATTCCAAAGTGAGGTCCCACTGTGGGCCAGACGAGATGGAACTAGCGAAGTGCAGGAAACTGGCTACGAAAATCGTGCAGCCATCTCCTCTGTTCTTAACCAGGGTAAGTGACAAAAAGCGAAGGAAGCCTCAGTGTCAGCGCCCAGAGGTGTGGCCAACTTGGGACCCTCAGAATCACAAGAGCGATCACGAACGCAGAGCTCTGGGCTCACGCCCAGGGATCCCCACCCAGTGGGCCCGGCTGGGGCCCCAGGGCCCTGCATTTCCCATTTCCCAGGGGATCTGGCTGCAGGTGTTCAGAGCAGACACATTTCAGGAACCGTATCATTGAGCAGCTTTGCGAGCACACCTGACTGGGACCCGCCCCCCACCAACCGACTGTAAGACACACTCCAACCCCACACAGCACCCGGCACCCTGCCTCTACCGGGAAACCTGCGGCCGCACGGAAACTCAAGGGTCAGTGATGGCTGGACTTTGTCTATCTGAATGCTTTCATGTCCCCTTTCTGCCGGGCACATCAGCTGTTCTGCAAAGAGCAGGCAAACAGATGTCTCAACTCGGGACAGTAAATGCAAGGACTCATGGCCCAGAACTGGCACTGCCCAGCCAGGAGAACACCCCTTACCTAGGCTAACCGCCTCCAGTGTCCCCAGCAAAGAGGGGGACCCCAGAAGCTTGTCCATGGCTTCAAGGGCATGCAATTAAGGCCTTAAATCACACTGCAGCAACACGTGAGACCATCGCTCCACTTCCCTTTCGATCCTCTGAGAAAGGGCTTGGTGCCACCCTGACCCCAGGCCGTGGACGGGGTCCCAGCCTCTGACAAGGCGGGAGCCGGCCTCAGGGTCCCAGCGGACAGCAGGTGCCACTGTCCAGTGACTCTGTTTATGGCACGTGATGCTTGTTTCCAATTATGGGAACCACATACAGTTTCCAAAATTTACCTCCAATTTTCAACAGTAAGTCAGGCAATAGCATAGTCTTGGGCAAAGAATAACGTGAGTGGTGAGGGGACGTGGTAGAATGGATGAGAGTCTGGGAAACAGCCGTAACTGTATGTGCTGTATGTATGTACTTCACGCACACCGGGCGTTCTTCAGCATATATGCCATTCGGTCCTCACAGCACTAAGGAGGAGGGTATATAACTGTCCCCATTTTACAGTCGTGGAATGGAGGCCCAGAGAGGTACAGCAGCTTGCCCAAGGTCACCCAGCGCTCAAGTACACGAATAGCCCTACCCCAAGTTGCAAGTTGGTACGCGCAAGGAATACCCCCATGTGACCCTGCAAGGGCCCTGGACGCACCGGATCTGGCTGGTCTGCTCTTCAATGGCCTCCACCGCACTCTCCACGGAGCTCAGCAGCGACTGGATCTGACTGGCCGTCTCCTTCAGGAGGAAGCGGGTCACGAACTGGTCCACATGGCTTCCTCCCTCGTACACCTGTGGCGGGAGAGCAGGGACAGCAAGGGCTGAGGGTGGGGAGGGAGCTGGGGAGTGGGGTCTGGCACGAGTTGCAGGGGCACCTGGGGTCTGTGTGTCTGCCTTACAGTGGGGAGGGGGAAGCCTACTCCACTACTGCCTTCTGCATCTTGGAGGCCATAGAGCTCCTGGATCAAGGCAGGGGGTATGGACGCGGAGGCCAAGGTCTGAGCCCTGGCTTCACCTCTTACTTGCTCTGTGACCTCTAGAGCCATGAGCCATACCAGCAGTCACTGTAGTAGCTATCGTACAAGGTCACGGTGAGGATTAAATGACAGCATGGACTTAAAATGCCCAGCACAGAGCCTCAGCACGTAGCAAGTACTCAATAAACAGCAGCTGCTATGAAAAGAAGATGGTGATATGATGGTGGTGGTGACCATAGTGACAGTGGTGATGGTTGTGATGATAATGGTGACAGTGGTGTGATATGATGGTGGTGGTTATGGTGACAGTGGTGAGGGTGATGGTTGTGATAATGGTGGTGGTGACGATGGTGGCTGTGGTGATGATGATGGTGGTGGTGATGGTGATTAGTGGTGAGCGTGATGGTTATGATGATAATGGTGGTGACAGTGGTGGTTGTGGTGATGATGATGGTGGTGGTGATGGTGATTAGTGGTGAGGGTGATGGTTGTGATGATGATGATGGTGAGGGTGATGGTGGTGGTGATGGTGATTAGCGGATTGTTCCTGATGTTGTCGTTGACAGAGACAAAGCATTAGGGGAGAAGAACTCACAACCTCCTCTCCCCCTTCCTTCTCTAAGAAGGACTTTGCGGGCTCCTGGGCCTGCATACTGCTAAGCAGAGAAATGATAGATGAGAATCAAAAGCACCCAGAGAGCTTAAACTGGCTCCCGAGAGAGGGTGCCCGAGCCCCAGTCTCAGAGGGAGGGCGAGCGGGGAGCCCGGGGGAAGCTGAGGGAGGGAGACCGGCCACAGGAGAGACATCGGGAAAAGGTGGGTGAGGACGGTTTTCTACGAGTTTTGCTCTGAAATGTGAGATGGGATTTCCCCTCCTGCTAAGAGGCTGCAGCAAAGGCCTTTCTCAAGCTTTCTGGAACCAGCTGAGTTTCTTTTGCTGCAAAGGCTTTACAGTGAAGGGTCAGCCGGGCCGCTCAAGGACGATAACAATCAACGTGGCGCTGTGCTGGGAGGCGCTGGTCCCCAAAGCCCGGTGCTCGCTCCCGCGCCTCTGCAGCCTGACCTTCCACAGCCACCTGCCCCGGGGAACCTTGGCACTCTGCCCGGCCTCCGCAAGGCAAGGGCGACCAGGAAGCAAATGAAACCATCCATCACTCTGACTTGGAATTAATTAGCAATAATTGCACAACGGGAAACATGGCTAGAGACAGACGGAGAAATAGAGGCAGGGAGCAGGGGGAGGGTGGGGTGCAGGGAGGCAGAAAGGAGGGGCACGCAGGTGGGGAGGTGTGGGGGTGGACATCCTAGACTCGCCACCAGACCGGGCACACTGGCGAGAGGCCCCGGCAGAGAATGCATTTGTGGCAGAAAGTAGGTGAGCTTCTGGTAGCCCAATGCATTGCAGTGATCGATTATCCTTCCTGGCAGGCAAGTGAACTCACAACCCAGTGATCAATGGGCTCTGGACAAGCGAACAAGAAGACCCGTGGTAGAAAGTGTGAACACAGAGGAAGGCTGCCGGAAGTCATTAAACAGAGAAATGAGCTAAAGCGAGTGGGTTAGAAGCACCCGACCAGGGACTGAGGGCGTGTCTGGTCAGGGATCAGCAAGCGTAACCGGTCAGTTCAATTCCAAAGACAAGTTGTTTTCAAAGGAGGAGAAATGCAGCTTTTACAGATTTCGCCTCCACAACCGATGTCTCAGCTGAGAGGCGGCTCCGTGTTCCGGAGGAAAAGGATCAGGTCCAGGAACTCTGCACCACACGCACAGATCCCTCACGCGCACAGTAACGGGGATCATGCAGAAGTCTGCAGAGCGAGGGAACCTGACCGGATGAGCACCTTTCCTGCAAAGAGCGCCTAGGAGTTTCTCCCAAAGCATCCAGGCTGAATCAGAGAAGAATTCAGCAATAGGAACGTGGAGAGGCGATGATCACCCAAGTGAAGCAATAAGTCACAGAAGTCAGGAGGTAAAAACAGTCATCACTCCTCATTAAATTTTAACTACACTGATTAAGTCAACAAGGAGTGTGAACGTCTGGAAGAACAACGGGAAATTTCAAAGATCTCCCTAATTCCCCAAAAGAGAACAGGAAGTATTGCTGTCAGCCAGGTTTAAAAACAGGAGCAGAGTCCTGGCTGGGTGGCTCAGTTGGAGCACTGTCCTGTGCGCCAAGAGGCTGCGGGTTCCATTAACGGTGAGGCGCACACCTAGCTGGGGGGTTCCATTCCTCATGAGGCACACACCTAGCTGGGGGGTTCCATTCCTCATGAGGCACACACCTAGCTGGGGGGTTCCATTCCTCATGAGGCACACACCTAGCTGGGGGGTTCCATTCCTCATGAGGCACACACCTAGCTGGGGGGTTCCATTCCTCATGAGGCACACACCTAGCTGGGGGGTTCCATTCCTCATGAGGCACACACCTAGCTGGGGGGTTCCATTCCTCATGAGGCACACACCTAGCTGGGGGGTTCCATTCCTCATGAGGCACACACCTAGCTGGGGGGTTCCATTCCTCATGAGGCACACACCTAGCTGGGGGGTTCCATTCCTCATGAGGCACACACCTAGCTGGGGGGTTCCATTCCTCATGAGGCACACACCTAGCTGGGGGGTTCCATTCCTCATGAGGCACACACCTAGCTGGGGGGTTCCATTCCTCATGAGGCACACACCTAGCTGGGGGGTTCCATTCCTCATGAGGCACACACCTAGCTGGGGGGTTCCATTCCTCATGAGGCACACACCTAGCTGGGGGGTTCCATTCCTCATGAGGCACACACCTAGCTGGGGGGTTCCATTCCTCATGAGGCACACACCTAGCTGGGGGGTTCCATTCCTCATGAGGCACACACCTAGCTGGGGGGTTCCATTCCTCATGAGGCACACACCTAGCTGGGGGGTTCCATTCCTCATGAGGCACACACCTAGCTGGGGGGTTCCATTCCTCATGAGGCACACACCTAGCTGGGGGGTTCCATTCCTCATGAGGCACACACCTAGCTGGGGGGTTCCATTCCTCATGAGGCACACACCTAGCTGGGGGGTTCCATTCCTCATGAGGCACACACCTAGCTGGGGGGTTCCATTCCTCATGAGGCACACACCTAGCTGGGGGGTTCCATTCCTCATGAGGCACACACCTAGCTGGGGGGTTCCATTCCTCATGAGGCACACACCTAGCTGGGGGGTTCCATTCCTCATGAGGCACACACCTAGCTGGGGGGTTCCATTCCTCATGAGGCACACACCTAGCTGGGGGGTTCCATTCCTCATGAGGCACACACCTAGCTGGGGGGTTCCATTCCTCATGAGGCACACACCTAGCTGGGGGGTTCCATTCCTCATGAGGCACACACCTAGCTGGGGGGTTCCATTCCTCATGAGGCACACACCTAGCTGGGGGGTTCCATTCCTCATGAGGCACACACCTAGCTGGGGGGTTCCATTCCTCATGAGGCACACACCTAGCTGGGGGGTTCCATTCCTCATGAGGCACACACCTAGCTGGGGGGTTCCATTCCTCATGAGGCACACACCTAGCTGGGGGGTTCCATTCCTCATGAGGCACACACCTAGCTGGGGGGTTCCATTCCTCATGAGGCACACACCTAGCTGGGGGGTTCCATTCCTCATGAGGCACACACCTAGCTGGGGGGTTCCATTCCTCATGAGGCACACACCTAGCTGGGGGGTTCCATTCCTCATGAGGCACACACCTAGCTGGGGGGTTCCATTCCTCATGAGGCACACACCTAGCTGGGGGGTTCCATTCCTCATGAGGCACACACCTAGCTGGGGGGTTCCATTCCTCATGAGGCACACACCTAGCTGGGGGGTTCCATTCCTCATGAGGCACACACCTAGCTGGGGGGTTCCATTCCTCATGAGGCACACACCTAGCTGGGGGGTTCCATTCCTCATGAGGCACACACCTAGCTGGGGGGTTCCATTCCTCATGAGGCACACACCTAGCTGGGGGGTTCCATTCCTCATGAGGCACACACCTAGCTGGGGGGTTCCATTCCTCATGAGGCACACACCTAGCTGGGGGGTTCCATTCCTCATGAGGCACACACCTAGCTGGGGGGTTCCATTCCTCATGAGGCACACACCTAGCTGGGGGGTTCCATTCCTCATGAGGCACACACCTAGCTGGGGGGTTCCATTCCTCATGAGGCACACACCTAGCTGGGGGGTTCCATTCCTCATGAGGCACACACCTAGCTGGGGGGTTCCATTCCTCATGAGGCACACACCTAGCTGGGGGGTTCCATTCCTCATGAGGCACACACCTAGCTGGGGGGTTCCATTCCTCATGAGGCACACACCTAGCTGGGGGGTTCCATTCCTCATGAGGCACACACCTAGCTGGGGGGTTCCATTCCTCATGAGGCACACACCTAGCTGGGGGGTTCCATTCCTCATGAGGCACACACCTAGCTGGGGGGTTCCATTCCTCATGAGGCACACACCTAGCTGGGGGGTTCCATTCCTCATGAGGCACACACCTAGCTGGGGGGTTCCATTCCTCATGAGGCACACACCTAGCTGGGGGGTTCCATTCCTCATGAGGCACACACCTAGCTGGGGGGTTCCATTCCTCATGAGGCACACACCTAGCTGGGGGGTTCCATTCCTCATGAGGCACACACCTAGCTGGGGGGTTCCATTCCTCATGAGGCACACACCTAGCTGGGGGGTTCCATTCCTCATGAGGCACACACCTAGCTGGGGGGTTCCATTCCTCATGAGGCACACACCTAGCTGGGGGGTTCCATTCCTCATGAGGCACACACCTAGCTGGGGGGTTCCATTCCTCATGAGGCACACACCTAGCTGGGGGGTTCCATTCCTCATGAGGCACACACCTAGCTGGGGGGTTCCATTCCTCATGAGGCACACACCTAGCTGGGGGGTTCCATTCCTCATGAGGCACACACCTAGCTGGGGGGTTCCATTCCTCATGAGGCACACACCTAGCTGGGGGGTTCCATTCCTCATGAGGCACACACCTAGCTGGGGGGTTCCATTCCTCATGAGGCACACACCTAGCTGGGGGGTTCCATTCCTCATGAGGCACACACCTAGCTGGGGGGTTCCATTCCTCATGAGGCACACACCTAGCTGGGGGGTTCCATTCCTCATGAGGCACACACCTAGCTGGGGGGTTCCATTCCTCATGAGGCACACACCTAGCTGGGGGGTTCCATTCCTCATGAGGCACACACCTAGCTGGGGGGTTCCATTCCTCATGAGGCACACACCTAGCTGGGGGGTTCCATTCCTCATGAGGCACACACCTAGCTGGGGGGTTCCATTCCTCATGAGGCACACACCTAGCTGGGGGGTTCCATTCCTCATGAGGCACACACCTAGCTGGGGGGTTCCATTCCTCATGAGGCACACACCTAGCTGGGGGGTTCCATTCCTCATGAGGCACACACCTAGCTGGGGGGTTCCATTCCTCATGAGGCACACACCTAGCTGGGGGGTTCCATTCCTCATGAGGCACACACCTAGCTGGGGGGTTCCATTCCTCATGAGGCACACACCTAGCTGGGGGGTTCCATTCCTCATGAGGCACACACCTAGCTGGGGGGTTCCATTCCTCATGAGGCACACACCTAGCTGGGGGGTTCCATTCCTCATGAGGCACACACCTAGCTGGGGGGTTCCATTCCTCATGAGGCACACACCTAGCTGGGGGGTTCCATTCCCGGTCGGGGCCTGTACAGGAGGCTACTGATCAATGTTTTTCTCACATGCATCTCTCTCTCTCTTTCTCTCTCTCTCTCTCTCTCTCTCTCAAGTTAATGAAAACATATCCTCAGGTGAGGATTAAAAACATTTTTAAAGAATTACAAATGTTAAAAATGTGTGTTTTAGAAGTCACTAGCGAGATGAAAACTAGAATGTCCACCTTGGAAATCACAATCAACGCTAGAAACAAAGCGGACCACCGGAAGGTAAAATGTCAGAGGAGGAGGAGGCATAAAAACGCGGAAGCACAGAGGATGCTGACAGCAGTCAGACCAGAGAGATCATAACAGAGAAGCAGCGAATCCCCCCGTGGAGACTCAGCCCCAGATCTGATGAAAGGAGACGCAGCTGGGGCGCCTGCAAGCCACGGGATCTGGGAGAGAAGTCTGTGCTAAGACTCTGCAAGCAAATTGGAGAGGAACACGGGAAGTTGCAACATCACGGTGCCGGCAGGATGTAAGCGAGAAGTACTCCACGGGAAGGGTAGGGACAGAATGACAAAAGCAGGATGCACAACAAGGACGGAGCATCAGACCTCTGAGCAGTGGGAGAGGATGTCGCTAAGCGTGGCCATGGGGATTCAGACGGGTACCATCACTTCAGAAAGCCTTGTATCAGGAGCCTCACACTGCTCATCACTTTGACCCAGTAATTCTCCACTTTTGGTCATCTATCCTTAAGAAATAATGCAAATGCTTATGTCCCAATGTTATTCATAATATCAAAAACCTGGAAATCTAAGATGCCCAACAGAAGAGAAATAGTAAGTAAATTTAAATAAGAATATTTAAATTGATGCTTCTGAATAGTTTTAAGGGAAAAAGGTTTAAAAAAAGCAGAAAATAAATTTTTATACCCAGAATAATATTAAAGATATTAAAGAAATACACATGGAAAAAAGGCTCAAAGGTAATAAACTAAAATGTTAATAATAATTAGGGACAATGGGAATTAGAAGTGACTTGAAATTTTTCTTTATACTTTCCTCTACTTCCTAAAATGTGCCTGTTGAATATGTACCATTTTTATAATTAAAATATTGTACCAAAGTTCTATAGGTATCAAGTAACATGGGCAAAAATATTAAACATATAAAGATAAATGACAAAACACAATGTAGTGTGAAAAATTAGCTCATCTTTATCCAATAGGACAGATAAATTAGACAAAAATAAATAGGATGCAAGAGACAGTCAGGGAAAGTGTATGAGTCTTTAAAATGGGCTGAAAAGATTACTGGGCTCCTTGTCTATACACCCTCAGGCTTATCGATATCTTCCCTTGTGTTGGAGCAACTTTTAAAACTTGAAGACAAAAAAAAAATGTGAAGATGATGCCTAAGTTCTCCTCCACAGAAATGCATGGTTCTGTCTGCAGAACATAATGGCCACGCCCCAAGGACACTGGTCACTCTTACACTTGCTCACAGACTCCTGCAGAACTCCTAGGCGCCCGCATACACGGTACGTGTTGTCTGAATTTCCCTGTAAGCGAGCTGTGACATCTCACCGGTTCTCACATTAATGAATGAGTTAAATACGATCCTGGAAACGTGTGCATTTTGTATTTGTCCCAGAAACACGATTTCACTTTTTTTGAAAAGGTGTCTTAACAGCATAAATTTCATAACAAGGAAAGGACAGCTATTTTCAAAATGCATATTCTGAAAGTATCATCCACATCTTCTCAAGTATCCATAAGCTACTTATAAAAATAAATTAAATAATACGCCATGAAGACATCACCTGGCTGGGTGGCTCGGTAGGTTGGAGTGTCGTCATACACCAGAGGGTTCCATTCCCAGTCAGGACACACACCTAGGCTGCGGGTTCGACCCCTGGTAGGGGCATCTAAACACCATGCACTAGGTATACTGGTTAACAATGCTGATTTTTTTCATTAGATGGAGTTACACATATGTTGATAAATATGCGATTTGATATGTATGCTATTTTGTTGTATTGACAACAAGCTTCAAAACTTCATATGTCAGATTTTCTGAAGTGTTAACATCATACATATTTTTACACTTAAAAATGTTGAATTCCATGCCAAAAAAAGAGCATTTGAGGGAAGTTTAATTCATTACTTTCATTTGAAGGAAAGTGCTGCTGAAAATTATCATATACTTCGGGAAGCATATGGTGAACATGCTCCATCTGAAGATACTTGTGAACGCTGGTTTAAACCCTTTAAAAGTGATGAGTTCGATGTAAAAGACTAAGAACGCCCAGGTCAACCGAAAAAGTTTGAAGACCAACAATTACAAGCATTATTGGATGAAGATGCGTGTCAAACTCAAAAACAACTTGCAGAAAGATTAAACGTTGGTCAGCAAACAATTTCTGATCGTTTATAAGCAATGGGAAAGATTTTAAAGGAAGGAAAATGGGTGCCACATCAACTGAACGAAAGACAAATGGAAAACCGAAAAGTCATCAGTAAAATGTTGCTTCAGCGGCACGAAAGGAAGTCTTTTCTGCATCTAATTGTGACTGGCAATGAAAAGTTATTTATTTTGAGAATCCCAAATGCACAAAATCATGGGTTGATCCAGGTCAACCATCAACATCGACTGCAAGGCCAAAGTGAAAAACTGGGTCTCTGAATGGTTTGCCTCAAAACAAGAAAAGTTCTATTGGGACGGTATCCACAAGTTACCTGAAAGATGGGGAAATGTGTAGCTAGTGATGGACATTACTTTGAATAAAGCACTTTTGATGTTTCTCTTGAAATTATTGTGTTTTCTTTGATTACAAAATCCGCCATTATTAACCGGTACACCTAGTAATAAGTGAGGGTGCAGCCTGTTAGAGAATAACATTAAAATCTATGGTTGCAGTGAAAATATCATTCAAGGGTAAATGTTTAAATTCAAACTTTAGAATAAGAAGTTTAAGCATTGTAGTTCACATGTAAAAAAGAATAGCAACAATACATCTAAGGAAAGGAGAGAAAGAAAAAAATGATGATAGAAACTGAAAATATGGCAGAAAACATTGTGAAATTTAAATAAATGTGTCGGGCCAAAACTGGTTTGGCTCGGTGGATAGAGCATTGGCCTGTGGACTGAAGGGTCCCGGGTTCGATTCCGGTCAAGGGCATGTACCTGGGTTGTGGGCACATCCCCAGTAGGAGACGTGCAGGAGGCAGCTGATCGATGTTTCTCTCTCATCGATGTTTCTAACTCTCTATCTCTCTCCCTTCCTCTCTGTAAAAAATCAATAAAATATATTTTTTAAAAAAATAAAAATAAATGTGTCGGGCTGGTTATTAAAATGACTAATGAAAATGAGCAAAACTTGACAAATGTAAGTTTTTAAAATGTAGCAAAATAGGACAAAAATGGAAACGAGAACTGAGCTATATCAGATGTTTTATTCAACTTAATCTGCATTAAGTGTCTAGTTTGTGTCAATGCTTTAGATTAAAAAAAAATTCTAAGAACATATAACGCATAATCCTATATAATAAAAGGCTAACATGCAAATTGTCCCCTCAACTGGGAGTTCGACCAGGAGGCAGGGCCTGCTGGCCAACTGCCCGTGGCCCCTTCCCCCAGCCGGCCCAACCTGATTGCCTTGATTGGGGCCGGCCAGCTGGACTCCACCCATGCACGAATTCGTGCACCAGGCCTCTAGTTTCCCATAAAATGGATCATGTTTGTGACAGTTTTATTCAAAACTATACTAAAGTGGATATAAAAAGTAAAAAAAAAAAAATTACTCTGCTGTGGTTCAGTGGTTAGAGTGCTGGCCCAGGCACCAAAGGGTCATGGGTTCGGTTTCCAGTCAAGGGCGTGTACCTCAGTCGCAGGCTCGATTCCCAGCCCAGATGGGGTGTGTGTGGGAGGCAATCAATCAACGTGTCTTTCTAACATCCATGCTTCTCTCTCTTCCCCCCTCCCTCCCTTCCACTCTCTCTAAAAACATCAATGGAAAGAAAATTTAACTAAAACTAGAATTGACCTTAACATAACTATTAAAATAATCCCCTCCCCTGTTCAGTACCTGGATCCAAGCCTCAGAGATAAATTCTATTTTCGAATAGAAACGTAATTCTGTTAGAGAAACTGATTCAAAGCCACCTACAGCTCATTTCCAAACTATCCTCGATTCTCAAGTCCCAATAGAGAGAAATAAACGCTCAGCTGGTGACAGGACCCAGCAATGTGACAGAATAATGCCTCGTTGAGGGCTTATCAGAGGAAGCTAAGGGCTGTTCAATAGGAGAGCAGCTAATAATAGAATCCACCCCATCAACAGCTTGAGAAAATGCACACCATCATATCATTTTTAAAAGACAAAAAAGGCATTTCAGAAAATTCACTACCACTTCCGAAGACGGAATTTAACGAAGGGAACGCAGAAATAATTTTTGAGCAGGCTGGGGGGATCCTAGAATAAGAGCTGGTATTAATATAATAATTAGTGGCGAAACACTAGAGAGATGCACTTGGAAATCAGAAGCAAAACGAGGATCACTGACATAGCGCCATTAGGATGTTTTAAGATTTGGGACAAATGCCAGAGGCCTCACAGAGACACAGGAACACCTCAGAAACGAAGGGCCCGCGGCTCACAACGGTGCTCCCACTGCGCAGCGACAAAAGCCACCGAGGCAACTAACATCCATGGGTGCATTCGAAATAATGAGCTGCATTTCTACGCACACACATGGTTAGAAAACACGCAACAAAAAGCAATGCCAGTCACCACGGCAACAACCCGCTGTCACCCCACCCGAGACGTCCCAGGGCTGCACTGAACGAGAGCGTGGTTTCTGAGAGTGAAATCCCACACCGGCCCCCGAACGCGGAAACCCTCTCCTGAGCGGAGGCCGAGGTCACAGCTCTGAAGTTACGACCGAAGACCAAGCGGCAGCTGTGAATGTTATAAACGGCTCTTGGCAACGGTGCCAAGAACTGGCCCCTCACACGTGAGAAAGCCGGGGCTCGAGGGGGTGGGTGCAGCCAGGAGTCCCGTGTGGGTGTGGGTGCACCTCACAACCTCCCACAGCCTGTTGGGAGCGGGGCTGGGCCGACGCCCTTGTCTGGGTGACTCGGGTTCTGGGGTCTGGGCTCTTTCCATGCTCCCTGGAACCCTCCGCCCACCTTGATACTTGCAAATATCACACAGTCTAAAGGCAAACAGTGAAAAGGAGTCGGCTTTACATGTTATTAAAAGACACTTTAAAACACCAAGACTCAAAACAGCATGACTCTGGGATGTGGGTGGCGGAGGCTCAGGGTGAGGCTTGGCTATTTCGGGCTCCGGGAAGAAAGGGATTCTCTAATCCTCTGCAGAGCCGTCACTGAGCAGCATTTGAAAAATGTACAGCATGGTCCTACCTGTGCCTGGGCCATACAATAGGAGCCTAGTAATAAGAACTAGTCACCTTTGCTCTGTGCCAGGCCCTATGCTAAGCAATTGGAGACCTTACTTCATGCAGTCCTCATAAAGATCCTACACAGCGAATGCTCCCATTCCACAGATGGAGAAACTGAGGCTCAGAAAGGAAAGTGACTGGGCTCCGGGTCCTCCAGGCAGGCCTGGCTGACTTTATCAGCCTAGCTCCCTGTCCCCGCCCAGCAGATGGGGCTGGCCTTTTCTGAGGCCCCACGGGTAGCTGCAAGCCCTTGGTGTCTAGGTGTCCCTCAGGGCCTGGCCTGCTCCACTCTCCCTCCCTGTGTGTCCTGGTCAGTGTACCCAAGCGGCCGCCCCAACTCCTGGCTGACTAGCACTCCAGTCACCCCCGGCAGCCTGAAGTCCCATGCTGTGCTCTATACCTCCTAACAGGTCCCTGACTCAGTTTCCCCTCTCATTTCAGCCAGCAGGTCTGGCTGTCTGGCTACCACTCTGCAGGGTTCACATTTCTGAGCCTCTGTTTCTGTAGCTGTGAAATGGGGGAAGTGAGAGCAGCCACCCATGGGGTTGCTGTGAGGGTTAAACTGAGTGTTTAATCCTGGCCATCGTGGGTCCTTTGGAAGTTTCCGCGCCTCTTCTCCGTGGAGGTAGAAAGAACACGCCTACCCGTCCCCTCTGCCAGCCGCCAGCCAGCGGAGGTACAGTCTCAGGCAGGAAATGAAGTTGGGGGTGGGGTGGGCTCTGAGTTACGTGGAGAAGGCGCAGTGAGCCCCAGCCCACACCTGGCCTTATCCCCCTGCCCCCATCCTCCTCCAGCTCATACACGCAGACGAGGAGGCAGGACGAAAGGCAGAGACTTAGGAGCCAATCGGAGACACAGCGGGGTCTGCACTCACAGTGGCCCCTCTGCCCGGCTCACGGCTTCAGGCCTGGGCACGTGTTCTCCACCAGACACCACCCGATTCCTCGGTCACACGTGAGCCCGCCCTTCCCCTTCCCCTCTCGTGACCCTGTTGCAGAAGGCACAGGCCCGGCAGCTATGATGCTCGTCCACGGGCGAGGGCTGGGCTGCCTGCTGCTCCCTCCCCAGGACCCCATCCGAGGGCCACGCCCGATGCTGGGAACGGGTCTCACCCTCCAAACCGCCTACGAGACACCGGGTGGACAGGGCCATTCACGGAGCCGCTCTACTCACTTCACAGTGCACCTCCGCTCCCGCTAGGAGAGCCAAGCAAAGCCCGCCCAGAGCCAGGCCCACCCACACTTGTCCTCACAAACCCAGGCACCCGTGGGTGCAGATGCCCCAGAGAACATCGGAAACGAGAGCTTGAAACCCCAGGGCCACCCACACCTGCTGACCTTCTTGGTGTAGCCCATGGCCTTCAGGACAGAATGGTTCAAGGTCTCCAGGGAGGCCAAGACGTCCTCATAGTCCCCCATGTGGTCCACAAAGTAATCTGGGGTAGGAGAGAGCAAAGGTCAGGGGTCACAGGAGGATTCTGCCCCTTTCACCAATCCCCTGTGTCCCCTGTTCCCGCTCCCCAGGTCCCCTCCC
The DNA here is from genome assembly GCF_000327345.1 of Myotis davidii. Taxonomy (NCBI): domain Eukaryota; kingdom Metazoa; phylum Chordata; class Mammalia; order Chiroptera; family Vespertilionidae; genus Myotis; species Myotis davidii. The sequence continues at coordinate 6,515,323 of NW_006289713.1, forward strand.
TCCACCCCTCTTGATCCCTGCATTGCCTAACGGGTACCTACCACACAGCTCCTTGGTGTCCACGTGGCTGCAGAGAGAGAACAGGGGAAGGGGGACTCAGAAGCCGGCCTGTCGGGTCCCATCCTCCTGCCCTCCCTCCATAGCGTGCCCAGCCCACGGAGTTGGTAAAATGCCTGGTGTTTCATTCCATGCCCTGGCATTGCGAGCCCCACTTCACAGGTGAGGGTGCAGCAGGTAAATGGCACCAACCCCTCCGAAGGCCCAAGCAGGGCTCCATCAGCACCTCAGTCTATCTGACCCCCTCACCACACCACCCACCCTGCTCCCTCCCCGAAAGTCTGCTGATCACATCATGAGCAGACGGCCCCAGGATGGAGCTCAGGAAAAGGGAGGAGGCGAAAGGGAGGAGATGACATTACAGGCTGAGACCAGCTCTCCTGCAACACGCTGCCCTGGGCACTCCTGCCTGCCTGGTCCTGGGCCAGCGTCCGGTCCTCACCCAAATCCCAAGCCCCAGGGTTTGCACCCCATTCCTACAGCCTGGATGGGGAAGGGTCCTGCCCTTCCAGGAGGAGGCTGAGCACGAGGGCCAGCCCCGAGGGTGCGGGTGTGGGTGCGGGTGCGGGTGCAGGTGCGGGCAGCGAGGCAGCCTGGGAACACAGATGCGACGCAGGACTGTGCCCGGTGGGCACCCAGGGACCCGAGTGTCTGTGCAGGTTCGAAACCTTCACTTTCTGAGCCCCAGTTCATCACCGAGAGGAGGGGCTGGCCTAGAACCTGAATCCTCCCAACCCAGGCTCAACCACACGCCTCCGGGAAAGGCGCCTGCACACGCCTGCCTGCAGAGGGGACCGGGATGGGGCTCAGCCAAGGCCCAGGCCCAAACCACTAGATCCGGGGTCAGAGGCTGTGCGCGCTGCCCGGGAGGTCCCCTGCTTCTCTGTCCTAGTAAAAGTGCTGACAGGTCCCGCAGAAAGGAAGCCAGTTTACTTGTGCTTAAACTAGCATTTCCCCGAGCTTCTGACCCGGGGGAACTGTTCTGGACAGAGCCTACCCAGCACCCCCAGGAGGGAATGCCCACAGCTGCCCCTGGGGAGCCCTGGAGAAAATGCAAAGGTGAGACCTCCTCGCTCGCTCCCCACTCATGTGCTCTCATGGTTAAATGCACAAAACCTGCAGCTCTTCCTCCCCACCCGGCTGGCCCAACACAGAGGCACCCGATGAGAATGCGTCATCAATGGGTCTCAGCCCTGCCAAGCTCCGGGCCGGGAGGGACCCCTCAGACACCCCTACCTGATCCAGACACACGCCCTTCTCTGGAAGTTAAAAGTGTTGTGTAAATATTACATTTACAGCACCTGATCCAGACACACGCCCTTCTCTGGAGTCTGTGCTAGGAGCCATTTCCTCCAGGCGCCTTCCCTGGACAGGACACCGCTGATAAATTAGCTATTTATCTGTGCTAGGAGCCGTTTCCTCCAGGCGCCTTCCCTGGACAGGACACCGGCTCCACCTGCCCCGGTGCCGGCCTCTGCCTTCAGGACGCTCAGCCCCAACCCCTGGTCCAGGCTGCCACAGCGCCGGGTCCCCTGCAGATGAGCCTGGGGGCAGCGCCCTGTTTCAACATCTCTGGCCTGTCTCAGGGGACCCCAACTTATCGAATCTGCCCCAAGCACCACCCCCCGGAACTCTGGTCCTCTTCCCCGGAAGTAGGCCTGAGGAAGGTGACCGGGTGTGGGCTGAACGGGAACCCAAGGAGAAGGAGAAGGTGGGATTAAGGCTGCGGCAGGGGCAGAGTAAGCAGCATTTGCTCCTGATTCAGGGATGGGTGGGCCAGGAGGTTCAGATGGATTCTGAGATGTGGGTTAGGGTTATGACTGAGTTGATGAAGGTTTCATTAGATGAGTCAGAAGTGGGATTCAGGTTAAGAAGTAGAGTTATGGGGCGATGAAGCTCAGGGAATGGAATCAATAATACTGCGATAACGATGCATGGTGCCAGCTGGGTACTGGAAATGTTGGGGTGAACACTTCGTAAAGTATCTGATTTCCTAACCACTATGCTGTGCACCTGAAACCTATGCAAACTAATACTGAAAGTAAACTATAACTAAAAGAAATAAAGTGAGGCCCCACCCGGTTTGGCTCAGTGGGTAGAGCATCGGCCTGCAGACTGAAGGGTCCCAGGTTCAATTCTGGCCAAGGGCACATGCCCGGGTTGCGGGCTTGATCCCCAGTAGGGGCTGTGCAGGAGGCAGCTGATCAATGATGCTCTCTCTCATCATGTTTCTCTCTCTCTCCCTCTCCCTTCCTCTCTGAAATCAATAAAAATATATTAAAAAATAATAATGAAATAAACAGAGTTAGGATGAGCATCTGGTTAGAGTTTGGTTTTGTATGGGAGCCGGTGAGAACAAGATGGCAGTGTTGGTGTTGGGTCGGGAAAGAGGCACCAGGTCCGGGCAGAACTGGGCTGAATTAGCAGAAGGTGACGGAGCGGCCAACTTCCCTTCACCATCCAGTGTGATTTCTGCAAAATCTAGGGTCCCTCTCGGCTTAGCCACATGTGCCAGAAAAGACCAGCCTGCCAAGGGGGCCGCTGACTTCCGGAAGGAGTTCGGGGACTGCGGGGGTGGGCAGTGGAGGCGGGCGCCGGGCAGAAGGAAGGGCGTCCTCCCAGCCCGCGGCGCCGGCTCCAGCGCGGGGACCCCGGGGCGCTCACTTGGTGTTGTCGGAGTCGATGGTGTGGAAGAGACCCTCCAGCTCCGTCTCGTTGAGGACGCCATCTGCAAAGAAGAGCTGGAACTCCTCCAAGGACAGCTTCCCATCGTCTGCAAAGGGGGAAGGAGAGCAGCTGGCGTCTGAGCGACAGGACGTCCCCAAGTCCAGACAATTCCCAAACCAACAGAGCAGTCCCGTCGGCGAATCCCAATCGGCCAGCACACGCCAGTTCGCGGGGAACAACTGACTGACTGACTCACGCAGCCAATTCCAGGACTACAGACCCACACCCACTGGAGAGAATCCTCAAACAGCGCACACAAGCAGCAGCTCCTCTGCAGGACTCACGCTGCAGAAATTCAACCAACAGCCAGCACCTGCCCCGCCGGGCAATCGCCTCGCATCGGACCACCTGACCACCTGGGCCGGCGCTGTTCACAGCTCCACACCTACCACACCTGCAAGAGGGGTCCGAGGGCGGGCAGTCTGATGGCCTCTCTCTCCCGTCCAGGTACCCAGATGATCTCCCCCCATTTAAATTACTTCCAGCGCCAGCACCCGCATCCTGATTGGGGAGAGGACAGACCCCTCGCCCTGTGCCCCATCCACTCGGCAAGCTTCAGACCAAACCTTTGAAAGGGCTGATGTGTGACGGTTGCCAGCAGTTGGCACGGAGTTCTCTCGGTGCCACAGATGCCGCCTTAAAGATGACAAACCACGAGGAAAGGAGGTGCCTGGCCTGGGCCCAGCGCTGGCCGCCCACCTGCCCGCCCTGGGGCCGGGACCTGTGGCTCTGGGATGTGGAGGGCGTGGGGCTCTGTAAGGGGCACCACAGCTGAGGCATGCCACCTGCCGCCCACCTCCCTCCCTCCCTCTTACCTCTGCTCTCACCCACGGCCCCCCTGGCACAGCATCTGGCAGGGAAGCTCTCTGAGTTGGGGGCAGAGGGGCTGCTGAGGGAGGGGCTCACCGCAGACCTGTGACTCCAGGAGAAACGGCCCTCAGTTTCCCCCTCGGCTCCGCCCACCCCGCACACCTGCTGAGAGAACTGAACTCTGCTCTCCACCCCTGCAGCCAGCACCCCCTCAATGAGCCTGCTCTTCTTAAAGGAGCCATGCCTGTGGGCGGCAGTGGAGGTCAGGGAGAACGGCAGGCCCACGGCACTCCCAGCCTCCAGCCCCCGTGCATACCCCCTCCCATGGCGTCCGGCCAGGCTGCCTCAAACCCAGCGAGCCCACCTGGCACCTGTGGGTGGACTAGGAGGAGATGCCCTTTCCTGGTTGGGGTGAGGGCCTTGCCCAGCGTCAGGGCACAGGGTTGTGACGGATGCGGGCTGGGTCTGAGGCTCCCGAATCCTTGGCAGTGGCTCTCGTGCAGGGCACAGCTTGCCTACGTGAGCCCAGAGCGAAGTTGTTCTTACATTTTAAAGGCGCCGGAGCTCCCGTCTCTGCTCCCAGCAGCTCTGTGTGGGCTCAACGTAGGGCTAAAGGACAAGCTGGGGCGAGGGAGACCCTCACCCTTGTCCTCACTTCCCTCCCGTCATCAAGCTCAGGAGAGAGTAAGGACTAACTGTGAGCTGTGAGTGCTCGGAGCCTGGGGGTGAGGGCGGGGTCTGGATGCCTCCGCCATCCAGGCTCAGGGTTCAGTGTCAAAGAGGGAGGATGAGTTTGTAACTTTCAAAACCTAGGAGTCCCCCCAACACTCCCGCTCAGAAGGCCCAGAACCCAGCCACGCACGATACCAGCTGTGAAATAAACTCTAAGCTGCGGGTCCTTGTCATCTGGGCAAGAGGAGACGTTCCCCGTCCCATTTGGCAAGATTGGTGATCAAGCCAGGAACCACAGCACAGAATCAGGACAGACACATGGGGCTCTTACTGCGTAGTCACTCATCCAGTCCTCACCACACCCCATGGCACGGTAGCACCGTCACCCCCATTTCACAGACCTGTAAACTGAGGCACAGAGCCGTTAAGGGGCTTGCCCAGACCCCACAGCTGGGGCTCGAACCCAGGCCATCTGGCTCCTGAGGCCACGCTCTCACCCAACGTGGGGCAGGGTCTTGTGGCAAGAGCTCCAGCCACAGGGCGGCGTGGACACGCTGAGGCCAAGTCCGGACTCGGTGGAAGGAGCTGGGATTGCTTCGTGGTGTCTGCGTGGGCACAGCCGGGGGTCTCCCTGCCTCACCTGCTCCTGCCTGTCAGGTGCCCTGTTGTCTGCACTTGGGAGAGCGGCGGCGGGGGGCCAGGCCTCCTGAGCACAAAGGCTCCCAGCTGACATTTATCTCGAAGGCTCCACCACCGCCCTAAGGAACCAGATCAGCCAATGAGGGAAGCACCCTCCCACCAGGCCCCCACCCATTAGACCAGGGGCCTGGCACCCCCGCCCAGCGGGCATTGGCAGGTGTCTCTCCCAATTAGCAGGAGCTCAGCCTCTAGTCAGTGACCTTTCAAATGCCAGGAGTCTGCATCCCTGCAGAGACCCTCCAGCACCTGCCGCCTGCCCTCTGGGCTCCACCCCCAGGCCGCCCCTCGGGGCCCTGCCGTCTCCATCTCTGTGAAGATCTCTGTCCTC